>NC_088794.1:141252086-141564772 GCF_011386835.1 Chrysemys picta bellii | reverse complement strand
GAACCATCACCTAAAGCAGTCTATTTATATTTTCTATATCTGATTTTAGAAGCCTGGCTACAATACTGCACTCATTCAGTTAGTTCCGTTTCGATCCCCTTTCTACTTTACTTATTTTGACAGATTTTTTCATATATTCTTTATGTAACAACTCAGATTATAGTGCATTTTCATAATTCTTTGGTACATACACTTTAAGTCCATTACATTTAAAACAACCTCGCAATAGCAGCTTTGAAATATGCACCTGTTTTTAAAAACGTATTTATTTTTTATTTTATTTTATTTTTGGCTGGAGAGTTTCATTGAAAGAATCCTATCAATAAAATGTCACACAGTAAAACAGTCAATACTTCCCGCCTGCTCTTCGTAAGTAGTTGGAAGGCGTATGCTTTGTCAGTTATTTTAAAACAAATTTTTATTTTAATGATTTTTTTATACAAAACAACAGTGCTTTTCAGCAGTGCATTGTAGCCACAATCGCACAATATATTTTCTTAAAAAACAAACAAACCAGCAATTCCTCATGCAATATAGTCTACATTTATAAAACTAGTTTTTAAGGAGAAGAATCTTTGAGGGTTTTTTTTTTTTTTTTTTTTTTTTTTGCCTATGAAATCATGTTTAATTCTTGAGGCTGTCATTGTTTTAGTCATGTTGTAATATAAACTGTGTTCCTAAATGCTGTATTATGCTTATGACTGAAATGAGTATTAAGTAAAAGGGCAGGGTTTTATCTGGAAAGAACGATAACAGCATTTTATTTGGATACATTCTCTTAATTTACAGAGAGGGTTTGATGTTCCTAAAGTAGTCACTTTGCCAGCTCAAAAAAATCCCTACCTGTAGTTGTGGAAGTTCATGCTAATATTATGTATCTGAGATTAAATCTAAATGTTTTGCTTACCCTGTGTGGTATCGGTGATATTTCAAGCAGATCGTAAGACATCATGCCTTGTTAGCAGAGTTGCCTAGTACATCGTTGAGTTGCTCAATATTTGATGTTTTGGTTTTATGCACCTTGTTGCTGTTAACATCCATGTATTCATGTAGATTTCAATAACTCAATATATTTTAGAAACCTTTTTATTTTGAAATAAGTAGTTGTCTCACAAACATCTTATTTCCTATATGTACTGTACACATTTTTCATTCACTCATTCTTTCTCTCTATGTGGTTGGATCTAACACTAACTGTATTGTTTTATTACATCAATAAACTATATGTGGACCAGGACCCCTTGGGAAGTGTTTTATCTATTGAGAACAGTGACATCTTGGTTTTGTCATTTATGTTTGTGGTTACTGCTAATCAGTGTTCACTGATTTCAGTAAAATCTCTCCAAGAAGTTAAAAAGGAATTTCCTGATTCTGACTCCAAAACCTATCAAGTCAATCATTTATCTGAGCCTATTCAGTACTAAATACATTTTCAGGACAAAGACTTGTGCAGTCATTGGCAATAGATTTTTAAGTAATTTAATTTTCCTTTTTTACCAAGCATACGATCAGTTATTAAATGTGGAATGAAAGTGGGAGGGAAAATATCGTTTTTGTGATAACAATGGCAAATCTTTCCATACTCTGCCAGCTACTACCTGTCAAGGTAACTATAAAAGACAAAGCATGTCAGATTTGTCAGATAAATCAGTTAAATTTGGACTCTTGGCATATACATGAGATGGAAAATGCACCTGGCACTTGATTAAAGATATGGAACTTGCTATACTCTAAATGTGATTGTACCATCTGCTCAGTTCTAGTTTTGGTGTCAAGGTAACGGTTTTCATTTTGCTACATTAGAATGTGGCGTCACTAGAACCAGCCTGTCACATACACGTGGAATGACAGTGTAGCTTCAGTCTAAAATTTAAGGCAATGTCACAACTTTTAAAAAATCATGCTCTAAGCCAGGAGCAGGGAAACTTTTTGGGCTGAGGGCTGCATCAGGTTTCGTAAATTGTAAGGCGGGCCGGTTAGGGGAGGGGATTGTGGCCCGACTCCTACCTCCTATCTTGCCCTCCCCCCCCGGACTCCTGCCCCATCCAACCCCCCCCTCAGTCCTGACAGCCCCCCCTGGTATTCCTGCCCCATATAACCACCTCTTCTCCCTGTCCCCTGACTGCCCCCTGCCACCCCATCCAACCCCCCCCTTCCTGACTGCCCCCCCCGGGACCCCTGTCCCCCTCAACCCCTATCCACACCCCTGCCCCCTTACCGCGCTGCCTGGAGCACCGGTGGCTGGCGGCGCTACAGCCGTGCTGCCCGGCTGCAACCGGGCCATTCCTCCGCCGCCACCACCACGCAGTTCCGAGCACCAGGTCAGGCCCGGCTCGGCAGCTGCGCTGCCCAAGGAACTCGCTGCCCAGAGCATTGCGCCGGCGGCGGAGCAAGGTGAGGCTGCGGGAAAGGGGGAACAGTAGGGGAGGGGCTGGGGGGCAAGCCTCTCGGGCCAGGAGCTCAGGGACTGGGCAGGACGGTCCTGTGGGCCATAGTTTGCCCACCTCTGCTCTAAGCAATCTTTTTATACTTGAGACACAATTTAACCTCTTCCTGGAATCCATACTTTCTGTAGCAATTACACAAGTATGATAAATTTTTCAAAAACACCTAAATGACTTAAGGGCTTTGGCTCCCATATAACTGAGTCACTTTGAAAAATGGGACTTCTCATTGAAAGTCAATGGGACTTGAAGAGTAAAACGCTCAAGAGCGCCTGTCTTTTACAAATCGTTAACTCACTAAAAGTGATTGCTCAAAACATTCAAAAAATTAATCCATTTCTAAAACTATTAGCTGGATAAGATGCAAAATTCTCAAACTGAGAAGCCAATATTTTTACAATTAAATCGGGAATGTATTGGCATTTACTTCAGAGAAAGCTTTATTTTAATGTAAGGAGCTTGAAAGTCAGTGACGGGATACTGCCAAGAGTCTACAATCTGGGTTGAGTGTGTTGGGAAAGAAAGGGGAAATACTGTATACCTAGTTACAGAACTAGAATTTGTCTCGTTTATAGACTTTTACAGATACTAGGCCAAGATTTTAGGTTCCTGTTCTTGAAATCTCTGGTCCATAAGGCTTCTTACGTCCATATTTGGGCAAATAAACTCAGCAGCTCAAATAAACTTGATTAGGAGCCTACCTAAGCACCTGTTCTTGATAATCTTGGTTGTAAAGTTCAATTGCAGAAGAGTATATAACAAATACATGCTTTGTATAATATGAAAATTCAAAAGTAACCTTTAACACTGGACAGGCTTTGAGTCCAAACTTGTAAAGATAGCCTTTAAATATGTGACCCAACTGTACAGTTTGTAGGTAAATCCAAGGGAAAGGAGAGTTATCATTCACTCACTGTTTTGATGACTTGCTGGTCCCTCTTCCATGCCATCCCGTTGTCCTTCATCTGCCTCTGAGAAAGTTGCAGCAAAAAGCACATGCTGAATTCTTCATGGCTTGAGGAGGCAGCTGCTGGCTTGAGGAGCAGTGAGTGAGCTTCTTAAACAATTTTAAGTCCTCCCTTCCCGTTCATAGGTCTAGAAGTCTGATTCTCCAATAAGTATCTATAGCTGACCTATCAGGCATTCGCAAAGACACTTCTTGGGTCTCAGGCCAAAGCCTACAACTCCACAAATCTTTGTCCCTTCCATCAGTAGAAGTTGATCCAATAAAAGATATTACTTCACTTACCTTGTCTTTCAACAACTTTCCCAACAGACTTGACTTTTCCCAGCTGAAACATTTTTTTGATAAATCTGTCTTCTACCGTTCTGCTTCATCTTGCCATAGCACTCTGTGGAGCTTATTTTAGAGGTACCTCCCTTGATGACCAGTCACTCCCTTACTAATCAGCCCTTCTCTGTGGAAGATAATGAATTATCGGAGGGAGAAAATCATACTACACCTCTACCCCGATATAACGCGGTCCTCGGGAGCCAAAAGTCCCTATTGCATTATAGGTGAAACCCTGTTATGTGAAGGTAGCGGCGGCAGAGCTGCAGTGGTGATTTAAAGAGCCCGGGGCTCCGGCCGCGAGGAGCCCCGGGGTTACCGTGATATACGCGAACCCGTGCTATATCAGGTGGTGTTATATTGGGGTAGAGGTGTACCAGAATTAGAGGTAGAGGGGAAAATTGACTCCATGCAACCCTTGGCTATTAGTTAACTAGAGATGGGAAGTGTCCCTGCTCTTACTGAGAGATGCCCTAGCAACCTAGGAGGACATAAGAAAGCAGACAGTTGGGAAGAGTGTTAGTTGTAGTGTTGAAATGTCATTGTCCTACACCAACAAGCTCTTGAAGAGTTTAGATAATGTACTGGTTGAAATGCTGAAGTAAATGTTACTGGTGCACACTGCCATAGACTCATTGAATTTAATCTTTCTGTGGAAATGCAGACTACAAATTAACTTTTCCTGCAACTGCAGCAAAATTGTAAAAGCTTGCAAAGGAGTTACTTCGGGGATTTTTCCTCAGAATAAAATCATCAGCTCAGGACCTGCTCAATCTGACTTTATTTTTTAAATGATTTACCAGATCCCGGTGGAAACAGGATACAGCACAGTAAACAGTTTGTTGCACTCATTGGAAAGATAAAATAGTTCCTTGTCCCTCATAAATGGAAGAGAGTTTGAAAATAATACAACTGCAGGCCTGGTTAGTCAGCAAATTTCACTAAACACTAGTCTTATAAAATAACCAAAAGTATCTTCAGCATTTGAAAAACTAAAGACGTTATTTTGCTCTTTATATATATGGTTGGGTCAATAATTTTTTTGCTTGGAATTTGGAAAGATGCATGCCACGGCTACACCTAGGATAGGTGGTGGTGCAGGAGAAAGGAAATAAGCTAAAAGACAGGTATTTTTAAAGGAATGGACCATGAAAGCAATACTTCTGAAAGAGACACTAGATGAATTTTAATATCAGCAAAATGACATGATTCAAGACTAGAGGCATTATGTCACAAAGCTAAGTATTCTTTTATAGTGCTGGTGAAGCTGAAAATACTGTGTTCAGTTTTGGATACCTCAATACATAAGATGTAGGCAAAGTAGAGATCGCTGTCCTATAAACTTGAACGAGGAGTACTTGTGGCACCTTACAGACTAACACATTCATTTGAGCATAAGCTTTCATGGGCTAAAACCCACTTCATCGGATGCATGCAGTGGAAAACACAGTAGGAAGATGTATATCCTCAGAGAACATGAAAAAATGGGTGTTGCCATACCAACTGTACAGAGAGTAATGAATTAAGGTGGGCTATTATCAGCAGGAGAAAAAAACTTTTGTAGTGATAATCAGGATGGCCCATTTCCAACAGTTGACAAGAAGGTGTGAGTAAGGGGAGGGGGAGAAATTAGCATGGGGAAACAGACTGGGAGTGGATGGGTCATTATACAAAGTAAAAACTATTTCCCCATGCTGTGTCGTCTGTGTGTCAACCTGATTGTTGTCATATGACCTTGGTATCTGCGTCTTGACAAGAAGTTCTATGCAAGTGCATACTTTGTGATGTGAATAGGGTAATGGGAAAGTACAGGGCCGGCTCCAGGGTTTTGGCCGCCCCAAGCAGCCAAAAAAAATAAAAAAAGCCGCGATCGCGATCTGCGGCAGCAATTTGGCGGAAGGTCCTTTGCTCCGAGCGGGAGTGAGGGACCGTCCGCCGAATTGCCACCGAATAGCTGGACGTGCCGCCCCACTCCGGAGTGGACGCCCCAAGCACCTGCTTGCCAGGCTAGTGCCTGGAGCCGGCCCTGGGAAAGGAGACCACAAATTAGACAACTACACACCATTTACTGACTCCTCCTCACCCCCAGAATTGTGGTGTGGGGGTTGTTTGTCTGCCTTTTCTCTGGATACGCGTTGGTCAGAATAAAGATGTTTGCTGCTGAAGGAGTACTAGGAGATGATGGTTTGCCTCTGTAACTTCCCCTTTCCTGATCCATATCAAATATGATTTCTCAAACTGATAGTATCTAATACATCACAGCAACAAGAGGTAAAGCAATTAATTATAAACACAGCTCTGGGAATGTCAAATTCAAGCCTCTAATATCAGCTATCCTGTGAAAGCTGAAAAAGGTGGGTAAACGGCAATTTAAATATCCTGAGCTGAGACACATGGAGCAGCCCCTGGGGGAAGCATGGCATGAAAAATACTCTTTGCATTCACATGATTGCCTGTTCTCCCCTCTCATATGGGTACTGCCCTTTAGGCTAGGGCTGTGCATTAATACTACACAATCTTCTGCAGTATGTGAAACTGTAATATCTGTCTAGCTAATCACAGTGTGAGTGCCCCCACCCCAAGTAATTAAAAGCAACCAACACATTCATAGTGTTGATTTTATTGTTTGTTTGAATGGCCAGAAGGGACCATAATCATCTAATCTGACATCCTGCATAATGCAGGCCCTAGAATTTCACTAAATCAAAATTGGCCCCTGTTAATCCAAAATATGAGTGTCCCCACACAGCTGAGTGCTGAAATATCAAAAGGTGTGAAATAAAATGCAACTTTCTGTAGACCAGTTCTTAGTTTGGAAATGACAGTGTCTAAACGTGCATTTACGGTGCTTTTTGTGAAATCCTCCTTTGTATATGTTTACTTCTGGTATATTAGGACAAGAAGGGACTACCTGGGTCATGGAGTCCAGGCCCCTACTAGCACAGGTAATTGCATCGTAACCCTGATCATAAATTTATCAAGCTCCATCCTAAAAATAGTTAAGTTGTTTGTCCCCACTACTCCTACTAGGCGGCTGCTCCAGAACCTCACGCCTCATTGTTAGAAACCTCATATCCAGTTTAAACTTATTCACGGACAGCTTAAACCTGTTTTTGCTTGTGCCCCCATTGTCCTTCAGCTTCAATTGTTCGTTTTTCTTCCCTGGGGTTTATTCCCCTGATGTATTTATATATTAGGTATATTTCTATTTTTTAATATTTACACTAGTGTTTAACTGCTTATAACTACACTATACAAGCATGCAGGCTATTTCAATAGCAACTCTGCCAGCAGGGTTTTTGCATTGATTCAGACATTACTGTAACATTCTCCTTCACAAAGAGTGTTCTGGAATCCAGGAGTCATGGGGGCATTGAATACATGACCCAGCAGCTATAGACTAACACAGGGGTAGGCAACCTATGGCACGCGTGCCGAAGGCCGCACACGAACTGATTTTCAGTGACACTCACGCTGCCTGGGTCCTGGCCACCGGTCCGGGGGACTCTGCATTTTAATTTAATTTTAAATGAAGCTGCTTAAACATTTTAAAAACCTTATTTACTTTACATACAACAATAGTTTAGTTATAAATTATAGACTTATAGAAAGAGACCTAACAATGTTAAAATGTATTACTGGCACACGAAACTTTAAATCAGAGTGAATAAATGAAGACTCGGCACACCACTTCTGAAAGGTGGCCGACCCCTGGACTAACATGATGTGGACAAGGGAGTCCAGAGCAGAGCAACAAAAATGATTAAAAGATTTAAAAACCAGACCGATGAGAAAAGATTAAAAATACTTGGCATGTTTAATTTTGAGAAAAGAAGCTCTGGGGAGGGAGGGAGACCTGATAGGCTTCATATATATGTTAAGAGCTGTTACAAAGAGGACGGTGATCAATTGTTTGCCATGTCCACCCTAGATTGAACAAGAAACAATTTAATATGCAGCAAGAGAGATTTAGGTTAGATATTAGGAAAAGTTTATAACTAGAAGGCTAGTTCATGGCATAGGTTACCAAGTGAGGTTGTGGAATCCCAATCACTGGAGGTTTTCAAGAACAGGTTAGATGAACATCTATGGGCACGGGGCTAGGTTTATTTGGTCTTGCTTCAGTGCAAGGAGATGGACTAGATGACTCTCAAGGTCCCTTCCAACCCTATATGTGCATGATTCTATGCCACACGTGCAAGTCTGCCTCTAAGTGTCTTACTAGTACCTACTAATGAACGGAACATGGGTGCTGCACAAATGTGTTATGTCACCATGTAATGACTGCAACCTACACATGATAGGAGCCCTTAGAGTTCTATATAAGCATGACTGTTTCAGGGGCTAACAGTACTGTGTATAGAGCCGGGTGAAATTTTTCAATCAAAAATTTGAGTTCAAAACAAAAATGCAGATTCTGCAACACCAAAATGTTTTATGAATTCATATCACCCAGCTACAGCGTCCTTGGGGCCTGTTCCCACCACAGTGGTCCCTAGGACCCCAACTTCCACCTTTGGGACACACGCTTCTGTGCACCCCAGGGCAGGCCCGGCCCCCTGCTGACCTGCAACTTCCTGGCAGTCAGCAGCTGTGGTGGCCTCCTTGCTACAAGGTGGTACATCCCCCTCCCCTGGGGAGATGATTATGGGACCGGAGCTAGCTTCATCCAGCTCCTCCCTCTGGAACTTCCCTTGAGCCCCGGGGCTATAGGAACTGGCTACAACCAGCCCTGCGCCCGAAGCTGCATCCTTTACTGCTGCAGAGGAATCTAAGAGACACTCTCCTATTCCCCCAGCAGGCTGTGTGACTTCACCCCCCCTCCGGGGCCTGTAGCACAAGATTCCTTCTCACTGCTAACCAACCCTGGGACAGATTCTGCCACACTAAAGAAATCATTCCCCAGTAGAAACAGTGCAAAATTGTGTGCCACCGTTGCAACAATTAGCTCAGCCTGCAAATCCTGAGTTTGCACGTGTACTTTAGCTAAAGGTGCAAGGACTTTGTAACCCCCAACCAGCTCTAATTCTGCCATTTTACCTGGCAACAAATCCTTTTCCTGGATCAGGTCCCTCCTGACCACAGAAATCTCAGCCCCCGTGTCCCTTAATCCAAGAAGCATTTGACCATTCAATTTCACAGCATGCATATGCTCATTGCTTGGTTGTGTGGAAGCAAGCTTTACAAATCCTGTGTGGAAAGAGGCCACAGTCTGGCTCTGAGAAGCCGCAGCTTCATGTGTTACTTGTTGCCTGTTTCCACTCAGCAAGGGACACTTATTCCTCAGGTGCTCAGTGGACTTACAATGATAGCACCTCTTGGTCTCCTCTGCTTGCACAGGAAATTTGGGACGAGTACCAGGGGAATGAGGAGGTGAACGCCCAGCCTCCTTTTTCCCGGGGGTAAAACGGTGATTCTGCTTTCCCCCAACCTTATACCCCTCTGCCAGTGGTTTGTGTTTGATCATTGTGCTTGTTCATAAAAGTCAGCGTACTCAGCTAATTCACCCACTGCATTTACCTTTTTGTCCCACAAATACTACTTTACCTCATCACTGCACATATTCAGGAAGTGTTCCTGAGTAACCAGATCACACACCCCTTCAAAGCTGGTAATGCCTCTCCCCCGCACCCATTTATCTACCAAATCTCTCATTTCATTGGCATAAGACACATTACTTAATCCAGATCCCCTTTTAAGGCTCCTGAATGTAACCCTGTAGGTTTCAGGTGTAACCTGAAACTGTTTCAAAACCAGTTCCTTAAATTTACCATAGTTTGACGCATCATCAATAGGCATCTTATTGAATATGTCCAGAGCTCTGCCAGTTAATTTTGCTATCAATGTGGTCATCTTCTGATCTTCAGGGATGGCATGGAGGGTGCACAGTCTCTCAAAGGTGATGAAATATTCGGCGATATCGCTGGACTCGTCATATTGTGGACATAGTCGCTCCCATTTGTGGATTTTTGGGGAAGTGGAGCCAACAGGGGGAGGGTTTTGTCTCCTCAACTCCATAACAGCCAATTCATGTTTTTGGGCCTCCCTCTGGGCCTCCATAGCCCTCTCGTGGGCAGCTGTCTCTGCCTCCGCTCACTCCCTCGCTGCCTCCGCCTCCATAGCTTTCTTGTGGGCAGCCTCTTCCCTTGCATGTTCTGCCTCCACGGCCCTAATTTCTAATTGTCTTAGTTCCAGCCGTCTCTTATGTTCATTTTCTTTCTCTTTTGCTTCTAGCCTGGCCAGTTTTAGTTTATTAGCAGCGTCACTAGTACTCATTGTCCTGCTTTCTTGTGCTGGGCTACAACCCCTCTGCAGTTCACTGAAACTGAGATCACTAGTACTCATTTTCCTGCTTTCTTGTGCTGGGCCACACCCCTCTGCAGTTCACTGAAACTGAGATGCACTCAGCTCAGGGGATTCTTAGTTAACAAAGACTTTCACAGTGCCCAGCGTTCAGCTTTTCTGGGCAATTTGTACCCTGTGCAGTTTTATTCTTCTGATCTTCCGTCTTACTTATTTTGCTTCCTTTTCTGTCCCTACTTCCCTTGCCCGAAATAAGCAAACAGAAAATAACAAACCAGTAACCACTTTGTCTGTTCTCCAGCCACCACACTTAAAACTCACTTAAAATCACTGCCAGTATCTCAAAGCACTCAGCTGTGCACAGATCCTGCCGACTACTGTTGTTAATGGTTCCCAATCCTGCTGGAAAGGCGTAACGAGTGGGGTTCCGCAGGGGTCTGTTTTGGGACCGGCTCTGTTCAATATCTTCATCAACGACTTAGATATTGGCATAGAAAGTACGCTTATTAAGTTTGCGGATGATACCAAACTGGGAGGGATTGCAACTACTTTGGAGGACAGGGTCATAATTCAAAATGATCTGGACAAATTGGAGAAATGGTCTGAGTTAAACAGGATGAAGTTTAACAAAGACAAATGCAAAGTGCTCCACTTAGGAAGGAAAAATCAATTTCACACATACAGAATGGGAAAAGACTGTCTAGGAAGGAGTACGGCAGAAAGGGATCTAGGGGTTATAGTGGACCACAAGCTAAATATGAGTCAACAGTGTGATGCTGTTGCAAAAAAAGCAAACATGATTCTGGGATGCATTAACAGGTGTGTTGTGAGCAAGACACGAGAAGTCATTCTTCCGCTCTACTCTGCTCTGGTTAGGCCTCAGCTGGAGTATTGTGTCCAGTTCTGGGCGCCGCATTTTAAAAAAGATGTGGAGAAATTGGAAAGGGTCCAAAGAAGAGCAACAAGAATGATTAAAGGTCTTGAGAACATGACCTATGAAGGAAGGCTGAAAGAACTGGGTTTGTTTAGTTTGGAGAAGAGAAGACTGAGAGGGGACATGATAGCAGTTTTCAGGTATCTAAAAGGGTGTCATAAGGAGGAGGGAGAGAACTTGTTCACCTTAGCCTCTAAGGATAGAACCAGAAACAATGGGTTTAAACTGCAGCAAGGGAGGTCTAGGTTGGACATTAGGAAAAAGTTCCTAACTGTCAGGGTAGTTAAACACTGGAACAAATTGCCTAGGGAGGTTGTGGAATCTCCGTCTCTGGAGATATTTAAGAGTAGGTTAGATAAATGTCTATCAGGGATGGTCTAGACAGTATTTGGTCCTGCCATGCGGGCAGGGGACTGGACTCGATGACCTCTCGAGGTCCCTTCCAGTCCTATAATCTATGAATCTATGACTACGTCACTGCCCTTGGGAGCTGCCACCCAATATGCAAAGACTACCCCTGCTCCTGTTTTCCCTGCCAGCTCAGGACTCCAGCACCCTGTCTTGCTGAGCCAGACACTCCCCTCTGGCTCCAGACACAGACCCAGGGTCTGAATCACTTGTCCCAAAGCTGCAAGTTTACCTGAAAACAGCTCACAGTAGTGTGCTTGTCTTTAGCACTCAGATGCCCAACTCCCAATGGGGTCTAAACCCAGGTAAATCCGTTTTACCCTGCATAAAGCTTATGCAGGGCAAACTCATAAATTGTTCACCCTCTATAACACTGATAGAGAGATATGCACAGTTGTTTGCTCCCTCAGGTATTAATACATACTCTGAGTAAATTACTAAATAAAAAGTGATTTTATTAAATGCAGACAGTAGGATTTAAGTGGTTCAAAGTAGTAACAGACAGAACAAAGTAAGTCACCAAGCAAAATAAAATAAAATGCACAAATCTATGTCTAATCAAACTAAATACAGATAATTTCCTCACCAGTTCCAGAGCACTCCCTTTTACAGGCTAATCTCCTTTTAGCCTGGGTCCAGCAATCACTCACACCCCCTGTAGTTACTGTCCTTTGTTTCAGTCTCCTTCAAGTATCCTGGGGTGGGTGGAGAGGCTCCTTCTTTAGCCAGCTGAAGAACAAATGGAGGGGTCTCCCACGGGTTTAAATAGACTCTTGTGGGTGGAGACCCCCCTCCTCCCTCCTATGCAAAGTCCAGCTCCAAGATGGAGTTCTGGAGTCACCTGGGCAAGTCACATGCCCCTGCATGACTCAGTCTTTACAGGCCGACGCCATTGTCCACATGGCATCTTGCATGTCTCCAGGAAGACTTCTCATGTGGATTGGAGCATTCCAAGATGCATTGTTCCCCAAGTGTTTCCTGATCAGGTACTTAACCTGGTGAAATCCTTCCTAAAGAAGCTGACCAAATGCCTCCCAAAGCTTACTTAGAAACCAAGCAAGTATACAGCCCATATTCTTAACCTTAAGTAGAAAATGATATATATATGTACAAATAGGATGAATAGATATAGTAGACCATAACCTTTACGGAGATATGTTACATGGCACAGGCAGCACAAAACATATTCCAGTTATATCATACATACATTTATAAGCACCCCCTCCCCATAAAGCCTTATGGGGTACACTGTCACAGAGACCTTCTAAAAACATTAAAATGTATTACCGGCATGCGAAACCTTAAATTAGAGTGATTAAGGGACTCGGCACATCACTTCTGAAAGGTTGCCGACCCCTGCCTATACGCGACGAAATAAAAATGGTGAAAGCTGAGTCATAACTGCAAATAGATTGTGTTGTTTTTCCTCTTCATGTCACAGTAACAGACACTGTATTCGAATCTAAAATGTCATCCATAAAGAGCGAAGGGTCTGGAATACTGAGAAATGAAGCTGCTGGCTTCCTCCTTTCAAAGGTTTCTCGCAGACCATCAAGTGTAACTTGCACCTTCACTTCATAGAATGATGCCCTCCTGACACCTATCACTGTCAGAATTTTGCCCTGTATCCCTAGCTAGCTCCTCTTTCCACGAAATCCTGACACACACTGCACACTTAAATCAAATGCAGACTATACAAACATTTATATACAAATTTGTAAAGTATGCACTACTCTAGACCCAAATCCTGCTCACAATTAGGCTTTGTCTACACTGGCAAGTGACAGACAAAACTTTTGACATTCAGAGGTGTTAAAAAAACACACACACCTCACGAAAGACAAAAGTTTTGCCGACGACAAGCACCAACAAAGGATCTGTCCCTTTGATTGTAAACTTCCTGGGGGACAAGCACTTCATCCCACTCCATGTCTTAACAGCACAATGCACATAGTCAGTGATTAGTAGGGGCTGCATCTTGTTCCCATTGACATCAATGGCAAAACTTCTACTGACTTCAATAGTTATGAAAGGAGGAATCTGGTTCATTAGCATAGGTTTTTGACTGTGGACGCATCGAGACCAACAATCACATAGGTTGGGATTCATTAGCTAATTTGTCCTCCCTCAAATCATGAAGCCCATTATGGGTGGAAAAAGGAGTAAGAAAACATACTTAGGATGGTTTCTCAATTATTGTGGTATTCTATTTCTGTTTCATAGTTAACACAATCTGTTAGAGAAAAGACACTGGACTAGATAGACCTCAGGTCTTGTCCCAGATGGCAATTCCTGTGTTCCTGTTAGATTCTAAAATCTATGATGCTCTTGGGAAAAAACAGCACATGTTGCTCTCAGCTGACAGACACTGAAATGTACATTATTTGTACAACAGCTTTGCTACTGCTCCTATTCCTGTACCAATGAAAGGAGCAGTAAATGACACTTTAAAATAATCACTAATCTGCTGAAACGGTCACCATTTCCATAGTTTTTAAAGAACTCATTTAAAGGATCAGAATCTACTATAATTTTTTTATCTACACAATATTTTTAAAGTTTATTTTTGTATCCAGAATTTGTTGCATCAAATACCTTTTAACACTTGGTAATTCAAAACAGCTTTTTTTTAAATGTAATATTTGAAAGATATTAGTTGATGTTTCAGATTAATTACTGTTGTTTTGGAAAATAATCAAAATGACCAAATCATTATGATTTCAAAATTATGATGCATACAGCATGATTACTTCAGAAAACAACTGACTTGAATTGACCCAAGAACAATATTGATTTTAAAATTACATTTTGGAAAGTCCAGTTACTTAAAGTTACCATTTACTGTATCATTATGGTCTATAGGGACAACTAACTATAATTTTTCTTTCCACCTCTGTTCTTCTATTAGGACTCTCTCACTCATACCTAACCCCTGCCCCACCTAAGAAATCTGCAACTCTCTCCCTCCCACACTGGAAGAATGGTAACATCCCAATTTCATAAAGCAAACCCAAGGGAATTCAGATTTAAGGACCACAATTTTCGTTGTAACTTACATTGTTTTGCCGAGCACAAATCCCAACCCACCCAGCAAATCAAACTGGATATCTCAGCCCAAAGCTTTTGCCTTCACTCTCATTTTTTTTTGCGTCTGTGGGTTTAATCTGCCTTTTGACACTTCTTAATGGCAACGACCCTTGGATGCTGAATGATGGACCAAACTACCCCGCTCTCCCCCAAAGGTGTGAAAAACATCCCCGAATCCTGTTTAATTCGTGTGAACGATGCTGCCCAGGAAATTCCCGAGGGGCCGCTGTAATTCCTGGCATCTGTGAGGGGTTCAGCATAAGGATCATTCTCCCCCCGTCCCATGGCGGGTAAGTAAAACGACCCCCCTGAAAATGCAGTGCAACTGGTCCTAATCACTTACACACCACCCAGGCTGTGCCGCCCCCAATGCACTAGTGTTGGATTTACTCGGGACGCACTTTCGGTGCCTTTAAGAGCTTTCCAAGGTACCAGCTCTCGGCTGCTCTTCCAGGCAAGTCAACCCGCCTGGTGGTGAATCTTACCTGGGCCTGAGGGGAGCGGGGCGCTGGCAGGCTCCCCAGCACCTGCTCCGTGGCGATTGCAAACAGCCCCCACGCCGGAGGCCGGTCCAGCCAGGCACCGTGCTGGGCTCAGCTGCCTGGCGCTTCCTCCGCTGCCGCGGGTGCTCTGATCTAGGGTGGCGAGACCGCCCTGGTCCCTTCCAATCCGCTCGCTCCGGACCGCGCCCGCCCTACGTGCAGCTCAGCATCCCCCCGCCGGGACCAGCCGGCTCTCCCGCCCCCCAGTGCCTGCATCAGGCGTGCAGCCGCCCGGCTCACCCAGAGCCTAGGCAGCCGCCTACGTGTCTTTCTGCACGTCGGAGCGGGGCTCCCTGGCTTCCCGGGCCTGAGCTCACCGGGGACAACGCCCGCGGATCCTGTCCCCTTCGAGCGGAAACGGGCTGCTTCGCTCTGCTTTCTGGGCTCCCCTCCACTTCTAAGCCCGGCCCAGGGAGTGGCATTTGCAGGACGCAGCCGTTAGGGGTGGCAAAAGGAAATGGGGGTGCTGCTGCCCCGATTACATCCGCCACCCCGGCCAGCTGGTCTTTCCTGGCAAGCATTAAAGCATCAAGGAGTTGGATACATTTTAAAACTGCTTGTTAGAGGGATAGCACCATCAATAGACAAACACAATCAAGACACGTGCCTTGCCCCCAGCAGTTTCTAGCTGAGATACATAGCAGGCCCCAGATCAACCACAAAGGAGTGGAGGCTAGGGGACCCCCAGCAGCTTTGATTATAACAGTCACAAAATATCTTGCATAAATAAACAGGTGCAGCTGCTTCCGTCTTTGTTGCCAGGTGAGGCATTGCCAACGAACCTGCTAGCTGAGTGTCTTTCATGGGCTAGCAATTGCCTCTCCTCTCCTGAAGCCTTATCTTTCACCCATTCAAATCAGTGACAAAAGTCTCATGGACTTCAACTGGTGTGGGATCAGGAGTTCCTGGAACCCTGGAAAAAATTCCTTCAAAGAAGGTGGAGTCAAGTGGAAAGTGTATATCAAGTCATGAAGAGAAGCTAAAGGTCAGTGATGATATATCTGGTTGTTCAGTTCTCGTAGTATCTTTGGGGACGGTTTCTCCGGCATTGCTGCCTGTACAAAATCTGCATTTGTCACAGGTTATCCATTTATTTATCTTCAGTCCATTTCCACCCCGTGACAAAAATGGCAATTTGCTGCAATATCTTTGGGAGATTTTACTGTCTTGTTTGTGTATCCTTGTGGGCAGGAACAGTATATAATTCCATGGGGGAAAGGGAATCATGGCCCTCGGGGAACTAAGAACAGTGAGGGGGTGATTAGGCAAATTCACTCAGGTTGTAGCATCTCAAGAGACGTACCACCACCTGGAAAGGCTTGCATATGCTGGTTCCAACTGGATTCTCCAGAGACCAACAGACAAAGAAAGGACTTTCAGTTAAAGCGCCTGTGTTTAGACTGGCTCAGGGCTTTCATTCTGATCCACCAAGCAGACAGGCCCTATGGTCTAAGGGGGCCTCCAATCCTTCCTGGGAAAGGTTGGAAGGACTTTGGCTTACTGAGGCCCCATGAGCTTGATTGGTGCCCTCTAGTCAGCTTTTAGCAGGTGTATAGGAACGTTTATTGGGTTTTATATGTTTTCTCTATAATGCTTTCACCTTAAGAATAAATGTGCTTTCTGATAAAGAGTTATGATGTAACTTATGCTGTTCATAGCCTTTGAAGAGAAAACTAACCACAGGTGCTGGCCTGCTTTGGCAGTCTGCTTGCAGGGGATACCACAGTGTAGGCAGGGAACTGTGCAGCCTGGAAAAACCCATTAGCAGGGAGGGAGACACTGGTCTCTACCCAAGAGAGGTGACGGCTGAGGAGCCAGGAGCCTAGAGTGGGTGCGCTCTTGGTAGAGCATGGAGGGGGCATACAAGTGCAACTGCCCTGAACTGTGACACCCCTCACCTCTTCTTTTCCTTCACAATACTCCTCATCCACTGGGGGCTCTCCTTCTGCCTAGACCCCCAAAACCTGGTGCTGAGGAGACGTGTTGCCTGGAGCTGGGGACTGTGAGGCACACTCTGATCAGGGCTGCCATAAACTGCTGGCTGAGCCGGTGTGGATATGCCATTGTTTTACATACAGCCTGCACTGTTTAGCCCATAGGATTATTTTGCTAGCTATTATATCCTACTAATCCAGCCAGCCATATCAAATAATATGTTTCTTTCTGAATTAATCCATTTCATATATGATACTTATATTTTATCAGTATTAATTCCTATGAATTCCTGTGTTGAGGCATATGATATGTATTTCCTAATAATTATAAATAGAATAAGTTTTGCTGAATGGATCCGCTAAATAGCTAAAAGTATGATCAGTTAAGAGTAAGTCAGCATAAAAGCTGGCAACCTTTGGCACAGATAGAAGTGGTCCCTGAACTTTGGGGAACCAAAGGGAGGAACTACACACAACACTGAATAGGTTTATCCGGCGTCTATAATTGGTTGGTAACCGCAGGGTATACCACAACCTGGAAGTCACCAAGAGAGCCTAGGTTGGCAGTTTTTGGAGTGAGACAATCCTTATTAATACGTAGAGAGCAAGTGTCATAATCCACTGACCTATAGCATAAGGGAACCCATAAATTTATTAGGGTACGAAAATAAGATTTGGGTATAGTAGGTTGGGCCTGAATTACATAGCATCAGAATCCTATAAAATACCTTGTAAGGATATCTTAGGGAGCTTTCTCTTTTCTTTGTTCTCCTATATTCTATAGACTATCTTTTTATCTACCTATCATTCTATCTTCTATCACGCTATCAGCTCAGCTTGTGGAGTATAGTATAACTACTCAACATTCCTAACAATTGGGGAAGCCAGAACCATTGTGTTATTGGGCATGCCAGGAGTAAGGCTGGTCCTTCACTTCCTATTACCGGATCCTCAAAGAAGGGTGTATGTTAGCTTGGGGTACTTATAATAGGAATGTTATCACCAGGAGTTCTGGAATTCTTTTACTGTTTTGCAGTCATAAGTTTCATAGCATTTATTATTCTTTTGTTAATCTCAATAAAGCTTTTATCAATTTGGTACTGTCCTCAGCACCCCGAGAGTCCTCTCCCGATATAGAACTCTCTGAGTTCTTGGACCCTGTAGTCTGAATTGGACAAGAACCTATACATCTGCTGGTCGGATGTGATCAGTGGCAAGCCAGAACAACTAACTCATAAAATTCAGGTCAACTGTGCCCCGCCATAGGGTGAGGTGCAGGGCCTGGCCATTAAAGCAGGGCTCCTGCCTAGGCAGGGTTCTTAGGCCCCATGTGGGCTGTGTGGCAGGTGGCTGCGTTACATGGCCCCCGCACTAGCCAGCTGCTAGTGTGTGGGTGCTGCCACTTTGTTTTGTTTGTTCATGGGGGTGGGGGGTTCACTCAGCCCATCCCTCACATTACTGCCATCACTGAGGTGGGGGCAAGTTCCCCCAACCACCCTCACTGGACTGACCAGGTGGAGGCTCCCCTCACTCAGCCCTGGCCCCGCCCTCACTGGAAGGACAGGAGAAACCGTCCCCTCCCCCACAAGGCGGCTAGAGAAGCTCAAGGACAGTCGATGAAAGTTGAACATGCGCGCGTGCGCCCTGGTTGAACGAGGGGCAGGAGGCGTGGGTGTGTGGAGGGGGTTGATAGGTCAGAAGTGTCGGAAATTCACGCAGGCGCGGTGAAGCGAGGCGGGGGAACTGAGTAGGCGCATGCGCAGTGGGTGCTGCTGGTGCCGCTGCTTGAGGGAGCGAGCTATAGCGTTAGGCACTGTGGCTGGCGCCGCGCGCATGCGCAGTGAGTACTGTGGTCTCGCTCTGCCTAGGCCTGCCTGGGGAAGCGGGCGGCGGGATGAGCTGGGTCTCGGGGCTGCAGACGGATTGCGAGGCGCTGCTGAGCAGCTTCCAGGAGACGGATAATGTCCGCTTCGAGGTGTTCTCCGGCCTGTGGCGAGAGCGCCGCTTCCACACCATCTTCCAGTGAGACACCCGGCAGCCTCCCTCCTCCGCCCCGTGAGCGCCGGGATCCGGCATCGTCCCCGCGCTGCTCCGGCGAGACCCGGCTCCCCCCCGCACCTCTCCCCCCCGTGAGAGACCCGGAACCCGCTCGCACCCCTCCCCCCCCGTGAGAGACCCCGCACCCGCTCGCACCCCTCACCCCCCCCCTCCCCGTGAGAGACCCGGCACCCGCTCGCACCCCTCACCCCCCCCCTCCCCGTGAGAGACCCGGCACCCGCTCGCACCCCTCACCCCCCCCTCCCCGTGAGAGACCCGGCACCCGCTCGCACCCCTCACCCCCCCCCCTCCCCGTGAGAGACCCGGCACCCGCTCGCACCCCTCACCCCCCCCCCCCCGTGAGAGACCCGGCACCCGCTCGCACCCCTCACCCCCCCCCCCCCCGTGAGAGACCCGGCACCCGCTCGCACCCCTCACCCCCCCCCCCCCCGTGAGAGACCCGGCACCCGCTCGCACCCCTCACCCCCCCCCCCGTGAGAGACCCGGCACCCGCTCGCACCCCTCACCCCCCCCTCCCCGTGAGAGACCCGGCACCCGCTCGCACCCCTCACCCCCCCCTCCCCGTGAGAGACCCGGCACCCGCTCGCACCCCTCACCCCCCCCTCCCCGTGAGAGACCCGGCACCCGCTCGCACCCCTCACCCCCCCCTCCCCGTGAGAGACCCGGCACCCGCTCGCACCCCTCTGAGAGAGACCCTTTGCCCGCTGTGAGAGACTGGGCACACCTTCCCCCCCATGAGAGACCCGCTTGCACCCCCTGAACTCCTCTCGCTCCTGTGAGAGACCGAGCATCCTTCCCGCACCCCTTGACCTCCCGTGAGAAATCCGGCCCCTCTACATAAACCCCCCTCCCTCCCGTGAGAGACCCAGCATCCCCCTCTCTGTGTGCTGGGATCATGACAGTCAATCTAAATGTAAAAAACAACAGGGAGTCCGGTGGCACCTTAGGGTACATCTACACTACAGCGGGGAGTCGATTTAAGATACGCAAATTCAGCTACGTGAATAGCGTAGCTGAATTCGACGTATTACAGCCGACTTACCCCGTTGTGAGGACGGCGGCAAAATCGACTTCTGCCGCTTTTTGTCGGCGGCGCTTACTACCACCTCCGCTGGTGGAGTTAGAGCGCCGATTCGGGGATCGATTGTCGCGTCCCAACGGGACGCGATAAATCGATCCCCGAGAGGTCGATTTCTACCCGCCGATTCAGGCGGGTAGTATAGACCAGGCCTTAAAGACTAACAGATTTATTTCGGCATAAACTTTCGTGGGTAAAAAAACCACTTCTTCAGATGCATGGACTCCCTGTTGTTTTTGTGAGTACAGACTAACAGGGCTACCCCGTGATACTTGACACCAATCTGAATGTAGTATCATTCAAAATCATATTGTTAGCTCTAGCTGTGCTCTAATATGTTTCCACTATGGACAGTTCTTGTCAGTTACTCCTCCTCTGCAGCCAGTGTACCAAGCTCTGCACTTTGAGAGCCTAGTATCAGAGGGGTAACTGTGTTAGTCTGTATCCACAAAAACAACGAGGAGTCTGGTGGCACCTTAAAGACTAACAGATTTATTTGGGCATAAGCTTTTGTGGGTAAAAGCCTATTTTTTCAGATTTATGGAGTGAAAATTACAGATGTAGGCATAAACATACTGACACATGAAGAGAAGTAAAGAACCGGTGTTGACAGGGCCAATTCTATCAGGGTGGATGTGGTCCACTCCCAATAATTGATGAGGAGGTGTCAATACCAAGAGAGGGATAATTGTTTTTGTAGTGAGCTAGCCACTCCCAGTCACTATTCAAGCCCAAATTAATGGTGTTAAATTTGCAAATGAATTGTAGCTCTGCAGTTTCTCTTTGAAGTCTGTTTTTGAAGTTTTTTGGTGAAGTATAGCTACTTTTAAATCTGTTATAGAATGTCCAGGGAGATTGAAGTGTTCTCCTACTGGCTTTTGTATGTTACCGTTCCCGCTGTCTGATTTGTGTCCATTTATTCTTTTACGTAGAGACTGTCCGGTTTGGCCAATGTACATGGCAGAGGGGCATTGCTTGCACGTTATGGCATATATCATATTAGTAGATGTGCAGGTGAATGACCCCTGATGGTGTGGCTCATGTGGTTGGGTCCTGTAAAGGTGTTGCTAGATTTTTCAGAGTCTGTAACTTTAAGAAAAATAAGAATATAAAGCAAACTTAAAAGAGGGAGAAAGTGAAACCTCAAAAGCTTTAATTCTTGTAAGGTATACTGAAATTATGAATGTAGTGTTTGTATTTCATGTGGCTCATGCAGTACTGAGCCCATGCACTTTGGCTGTACTCTAAGCATACTATTTCAATTCCTAAAAGTAGAAATAGATTAGAAAATGCAGTAATGAAACAGTTGGTCCCTTTTTAGTAAGGAAAAACATGAATATAAAAGTATCTAGCAATGTTAAGTCTGACTAACACCAAAAGCAAGGACATTCAGGACTGAGGAGTTTGATTGTAGCCTCATCATATGGGGTTTCTGAGAACAAAATTAGATCATTGCATCCTTCAGAACATAGATCTTCTGTTTAATGTAAGGAATGACAGAATGGCAAGAGATAAAATTTAAGAGATTTAACCCTGATTATCCTTGAAGAGTTGTCAGTTATAATCAGACTTTAGTCTAACATAAGTTTTAAATGTATTAATGGGTTTTAAAAACTGTACTTAGATAAAAAGCAAATAATGATATATTTTTTGTTTGTTTGTTTGTTTAGTGGTCAAACAAGGCCTTTAGAGAAGAATAAGTTTACACAGAAGGCGTTGGATCTGGCATGGCGATACTTCTTGCCTCCTTATACTTTCCAGATTCGTGTTGGTGCTCTGTATCTTCTGTATGGACTGTATAGTACGCAACTCTGTAAGCCAAAACAAAAGGCAAGTCTTTTTGAGGATTCATTCTCAAAAGAATATCAGACTTTTATGATTGTATTATGTTTTCTTGTATGTTTTACCACCACAACTTGAAGAGATTTTTTTCTTCTTTTTTATGAATAAAAACATGAGTATTCTGGAAGAAATGGGCCCTCTAAGAAAACTACCCTTTTTGAACATCATTAAAGTCTGAGAGCCTAAACACTGGCTAAATTAACTAAAGCCCCTGTATTTTTCAGAACTTAAAATATCATTTCCCTGTGCCTATAAGAAACTCTCCTTTAAAAAAAAAAATTAGTTTCTAGGCTTCTAAATGTGAGCTGAGAGTAAACTGATCAGCAGTCTTTCCCTAGTGCTGTTGGTGCTTATGTTTTTCCCAACATGTAGCAATGTGAAAACTGACCAAAGTTTCATCAGTTTTTGTTTGTTACTCTTCAGAACCATATATACAGCAGAGACCCGCTCGCACCCCATGAACTCCTCTCGCTCCTGTGAGAGACCGAGCATCCTCCCCGCACCCCTTGACCCCCCCCGTGAGAAATCCGGCATCTCCACATAAACCCCCTTCCCTCCCGTGAGAGACCCAGCATCCCCTCTCTCTGTGCTGGGATCATGAAAGGTATAAGCAATATAAATACATGTTCTCAAGCTATTCCTTAGAAAGGGGGACCTAAAAAGAGATGTTGGGGGAGGTGTAGAGTAGATGCATCCTTTTTGCACCATCAAGAGCTGAGGGGTAAAGTAGCAGGAACCATCTTCACAGCCAGGATCCTCCGGGTAGGAGAGGAAAACAAGAGGAAAATGTTTTCTCTCCCTCTCAGGGTAGAGGGAAGACTTCACAGCTTTCATACACCTAGCTGGAGTTCTTGAGCAGGTTAAAATAATGGCACTTAGGTAAGAATCCTTCCACTGTTCTCTTTACAGCTTTGAGGAGTGTATGAATTAACTTCTCACCTTGGCAGATCAGAACACAAGGGGGGAGGCATCTTTGACATTAGTCTTTAACTAGTACGTTTATTCCCTGACATTTAAGTGTCCGTAAAATTTCCAAGTGCTGTGTTGAAAAGAAGTGCATATGTGGGCTGAGAGGCAGGGACTGATGAGATAAATTGAAATAGCGTGGAAGTATTAGAAAGGTTTTGGAGAAGAAATAAAATGTAAAGGTGGTGTCGGAAATGCAGTGTAAGGAAAGGTATAATTAGACTACTTATGAGTAAAAATATGTGCATATGTAAGTCTTTGCAAGTTTTGGGCCCAAAGTTGCACTTCACTGGTTGAAATAAATTACTAATGCTGTTACAGTGCATTCTTTAACTTCAGACAAGTCAGGTAATTCAATTGAGATAACTGGTGAAACCTGTAATAATTTTACAGGTATTTAAACTCAAATGGCTGCCACCATCATAAGTTTTAGCATCAGAGGGGTAGCCGTGTTAGTCTGAATCTGTAAAAAGCAACAGAGGGTCCTGTGGCACCTTTGAGACTAACAGAAGTATTGGGAGTATAAGCTTTCGTGGGTCAGAACCTCACTTCTTCAGATGCAAGTTTTAGCAGTGATCTAAGAAGTTGCGATCAACTGGAGAAAGTGGAAGGTTGACAGAATAGATAGGGAGGGAAAAGTACTTCATTGCAGTGTTGATAAAACTACAACTTTACAACGGAATTTTTTAAAAAAACTATGAACTTGAGTGTGCACTCTCGTAGCTAAACATAGTGTTTCAGCCACCTACGAATCTAAGACTTTTGCTCTTTGAGAGAAGTGTTGCTTGCCCCTATTCAGAGAGATGCCAATCCTCCCTAATTTTCAATAATCCTCCTGGTTTTTACATTTTAATAATGAATTCAGGTCTTAAATCTATGCTTTTGCATCAGTCACTGCCAGTTGGGTCCAATGAACACAGCAAATAGCGCTGTGGCTGTGCAGGGCTTTCTTCACTGCCTCTGTGGCATGTGTGCAGATTGTGCAGTGAAAGTCTGATAGGAGAAAGCCGTGAAAATTTTAAATGGCGTTTGGTGCGCCTGATTTGCTGCCCAAGCCACAGGCTAGGGTGGGGAAACCAGTGCCCCAATACCATTCTAAATTCCTAGATTGCCTCTTGTCAGACCCTTACGGTTCAGGCAGTAGGGGAGGAGGAGGAGAGAGGGAACACAATAGAGGAGGAGGATCATCCTGGGAATAAGGTACAGGCCAAGGAATGGCCAAGGTAATTAAGAGCCCTAAGTGGCATAGGAGGTCTGCTTTCCTAGGGCCAATCCTCCCCTTTTCCCTGTTGGGGAAGGTGGGGTGGGCAAGGTCCCACTTGATCATAGACAGGGAGGAGAGTGAGGAGAGTTCTTTGTTTCTCTGGGGAGAGAAGTGGGGAGGAGGAGAGGTTCTGGTTTCACCGGAGGGAGATGTCATGGCTATGCAAAGGCATGGAGCCCTGTACATGTGCGCATGGTCTCTGGCCCCCTGCCTAGGAAAATTTTGGGGGCAAGGATCCATGATTTTTGTTTTTGTTTTTGCCATGATCCACTTCCCCCAAAGTTCACCAGCTGCCATTGTCGATCAAAATGGCCAAATATACCAAAAAATTGAAAATGGTTTCAGAAGTTCAAAATAGACCATAAAAATGAATGCAAAGAAATTTAAACAGTCATAAAAGGGTGAAAATTATGCATACTATGAACTTTCCCCATGGACATATCCATCGGAGATAGTGATCTAAAGTGCACCTCAAGGGTTCAAGGCGCTACCCCATACCTAGGGCCCTACCAAATTCACGGCCACGAAAAGTGCGTCACGGACTGTGAAATCTGGTCTCTTGTGTGCCTTTGCCCTATACTATACAGATTTCATGGGGGAGCTCAGTGTTTCTCAGATTGGGGTTCTGACCCAAAAGGGAGTTGCGAGGGTCACACGGTTATTTTAGGGGGTCGTGGTGTGGCCACCCTTACTTCTGTGCTGACTTCAGAATTGGGCGACATACCATACCACGCTTCCCTTACTTCTGCGCTGCTGCTGGTGGCGGCTCTGCCTTCAGAGTTGGGCTCCCAGCCAGCAGCCGCTGCTCTCCAGCTGCTCAACTCTGAAGGCAGCGCTGCTGCTAGCTGGAGCGCAGAAGTAAGAGTAGCGGTACCACAACCCCCCCCCCCCACACACACACACAATAACCTTACAATTACAACACGGTGAAATTTTAGATTTAAATACCTGTAATCATGAAAACTTACAATTTTTAAAATCCTATGACGGTGAAATTGACCAAAATGGACCGTGAATTTGGTAGGACGCTACCCATACCTCCTGTCTGTATTTGGCTTTGCACCTTTGGTACTTGTCACTGGTCCAAGTAACCTTTCTAATTCCTCCTTAACTTTTTTTATATAAACATCCCTAAAAGTCAGAGCAAGATTGGCATCTTTGTATTCATTGTCAAAACAGATGGCTAAACCTAGAATACTAAACACAGCAATTACATGAATTACTTGTTACTATTAGAATCTGTTACTGCATCTTTTCGGTAGTTTTGAGGTCACTTCTGTCATATATACCCTATACAGGCCTGTCTCTAGTTTGTAGCATGCTATGACTTTACTCCCACTGGTCAGCTAAAATCTCTAGCCACTGTTCAAGGAAATGTGTATCAGTAAAATAGATTCCTCTTTTCTATTGCAGATCAGAATTGCACTCAAGGAGTGGCTTGAAGTTCAGAGATTTCAACAGGATCTGATAAATGCCCAGCATTATGATGCAGCGTATATATTTAGGAAGCTGAGACTAGACAAAGCATTTCACTTTACAGCAATGCCCAAACTAGTGAGTTATTGCACAAAGAACTTACTTCCTTTAGAAAATCCCTGTCTATCTTCTAATTGTTGTACAATGTTTAGTTAAAAATAAGAAATGGAGAGAGTTGAGCAGCACCAATACGCTTGGTTTGCAGTTACCTTTTTACAATACCCAAAAGTGCAGTAGGCACTTTACATAACTAACTCAGATAGAGGCTATTGAATTTAAAATGTAGTTATGATGGATTCAGATTACATCTAATGTTCTGCTTTAAAAAACTAGCAATTATTTGAAAAAATATTGCTTTGGCAGCTTTATGATTTATCATGGCTTTTAATCTGTAGAAATTAACATTCAGTTTTTCTGAGTTTTTGGTGGTGGCTTGAATTTCTGATAACAGTGAAGAACATCTCTTTTTAAAAACAAATGTTTCACAAAAGCTATTAAATCATTGCTGTGAGACTAAATGCTTGAAAATAAATCTATACAGCTGAACATTGGGATCACCTTGTTTTCTAGATCCATGCCTTTCAGCATCTTTCAGTTTTGACTGTCAAGTGAGAATTTTCATAGTTATAAACATTTCTTTTACCGTGTATTTTGAAATATACCCATCTTTATACAGCTGTCCTTCAGAACTAAGAAAAAGATGCGGGGAACTGAACTTAAAGAGGAATTTAAGGAGCTAAGTAACCGAGTAAGCAGGCTCATCACTAATGATGTGTTGGAGGTACAGTAACTTTTATGCTACAAAATAATTATTATTGTCAAATATAATTTCTCTAATTGCATAATCTGGTCCTCATAAAAGTTCTGTTACAGAAATGAGGACAGTTATGTGTACCAACAGTTTTACCATCTGTTCTGAAACACTGCATCTATTTTCACGGCAGGACTATGATATTTGTATAATACCGAAAGTGTGCAAAGTGCTTCACAGCCATGTTAAGAAGACTATTCCCTTCCAATCCAAATAGGCAGCTCTCAGACAAGGGGTGGTGGAAGTACACTGCAAAAGACAGTATTTTAATTTAAATGTTGACATTTGTGTTTGCCCTGATTCAGCAATTGACTGCATACAAGTGGGCATGTTGATGTACCAGCATACAATCAGCTACAGGATTGGGGCCTTACTTTTTTTTCCTTCTTTTTACCCTTGCCTATTTTCTCATTTTAAATCGTGGTCATTTTACTGCTCTCCCTTTGTTTAGTATAGTGTTACCTGTACAAACTCTGGCACTGGAAGCCGGATAGAGTTTTTCTTCTATTACATGTCTAGTCATGTCGACCAACCGTCTGGTTCATGATGTCTCTTCCAGTTGGTTCTAGCAGCTTAGACTTGTACACGGGGAAGACCTGCCCCCATCTCACATTCTCCACTGCCACTGAAACATTAACTAACAATGAATTGGGGGGAAACTTTAAAATGCCTCAAACGGTTGAGGATTGAAATTTCTGCCTGAAGATAATTACTTGTTACCACTGAGGTTTCTTACTGAGTTTCCTTCTTAGTGCACAGTCTGTCTTCCTCTGCTTCTCCCCTAAGCTGGTGAGACCATGATACTAGATTTTAATACACTCTTGTGACTTGCTACTACTGACAGTGATCAGCTAATTTTAACAACCTCCTTTTTAAAACAGTTGCTAGTTCAATATACTGTGATTTAAAAAAAATTATATGCACAATGTCCATATTTAATCAGGAGTTTATATTCTTTATTTGTTGCTACATCTTTTTTAACATTTTTCACTTCAGGAAATGATGAATGTTCATGACCACTATCAGAAAATGAAGTGTTTGATCTCCACTGACAAATCCCAGCCGGACAAGGCTCTGAGCTTGATAAAGGATGAATTTGTAATTAATATTAAGAATACGATTTTGGAATATCAGCAATGGCAACAGGACAAAATGGTAGGCTATAGTCTCTATTGTGCTGTGGCAGTGCAGGTCATCATGAGTGTGTAGAATGTATTAAATGTGTGAAGACCTCTGAATATATTTTTCAAATGATAAATGAAAGCTTTGTCTTAAAAGATTTATAATGAGTGAAACATCAGATACATAATGTGTACACATTGCCTCTATGGAAGTCTGAAGGATTAGTGGTGCATGAAAGCAAAAGTGGATGGGAATCTGGGAGGCAGTGACCATGAGATGATCGAGTTCAGGATCCTGACACAAGGAAGAAAGGAGAGCAGCAGAATACGGACCCTGGACTTCAGAAAAGCAGACTTTGACTCCCTCAGGGAACAGATAGGCAGGATCCCCTGGGAGAATAACATGAAGGGCAAAGGGGTCCAGGAGAGCTGGCTGTATTTTAAAGAATCCTTATTGCGGTTGCAGGAACAAACCATCCCGATGTGTAGAAAGAATAGTAAATATGGCAGGCGACCAGCTTGGCTAAACAGTGAAATCCTTGTTGATCTTAAATGCAAAAAAGAAGCTTACAAGAAGTGGAAGATTGGACAAATGACCAGGGAGGGTATAAAAATATTGCTCAGGCATGCAGGAGTGAAATCAGGAAGGCCAAATCACACTTGGAGTTGCAGCTAGCAAGAGATGTTAAGAGTAACAAGAAGGGTTTCTTCGGGTATGTTAGCAACAAGAAGAAAGTCAAGGAAAGTGTGGGCCCCTTACTGAATGAGGGAGGCAACCTAGTGACAGAGGACGTGGAAAAAGCTAATGTACTCAATGATTTTTTTGCCTCTGTCTTCACGAACAAGGTCAGCTCCCAGACTGCTGCACTGGGCAGCACTGTATGGGGAGAAGGTGACCAGCCCTCTGTGGAGAAAGAAGTGATTTGGGACTATTTAGAAAAACTGGACGTGCACAAGTCCATGGGGCCGGATGCGCTGCATCCGAGGGTGCTAAAGGAGTTGGCGGATGAGATTGCAGAGCCATTGGCCATTATTTTTGAAAACTCATGGTGATTGGGGGAGGTCCTGAATGACTGGAAAAAGGCTAATGTAGTGCCCATCTTTAAAAAAGGGAAGGAGGAGGATCCGGGGAACTACAGGCTAGTCAGCCTCACCTCAGTCCCTGGAAAAATCATGGAGCAGGTCCTCAAGAAATCAATTATGAAACACTTAGAGGAGAGGAAAGTGATCAGGAACAGTCAGCATGGATTCACCAAGGGAAAGTTGTGCCTGACTAACCTAATTGCCTTCTATGATGAGATAACTGGCTCTGTGGATGAGGGGAAAGCAGTGGATGTGTTATTCCTTGACTTTAGCAAAGCTTTTGATATGGTCTCCCACAGTATTCTTGCCACCAAGTTAAAGAAGTATGGGTTGGATGAATGGACTATCAGGTGGATAGAAAGCTGGCTAGATCGTCGGGCTCAACGGGTAGTGATCAATGGCTCCATGTCTAGTTGGCAGCCGGTTTCAAGCGGAGTGCCCCAAGGGTCAGTCCTGTGTCTGGTTTTGTTTAATATCTTTATTAATGATCTGGAGGATGGTGTGGACTGCACTCTCAGCAAGTTTGCAGATAATACTAAACTGGGAGGCGTGGTAGATACACTAGAGGGTAGGGATCGGATACAGAGGGACCTAGACAAATTAGAGGATTGGGCCAAAAAAAACCTGATGAGGTTCAACAAGGACATGTGCAGAGTCCTGCACTTAGGACGGAAGAATCCCATGCACTGCTATAGACTAGGGACCGAATTGCTAGGTAGCAGTTCTGCAGAAAAGGACCTAGGGGTCACAGTGGATGAGAAGCTGGATATGAGTCAGCAGTGTGCTCTTGTTGCCAAGAAGGCTAATGGCATTTTGGGCTGTATAAGTAGGGGCATTGCCAGCAGATCGAGGAATGTGATCGTTCCCCTTTATTCGACATTGGTGAGGCCTCATCTGGAGTACTGTGTCCAGTTTTGGGCCCCACACTACAAGAAGGATGTGGAAAAATTGGAAAGTCCTACGGAGGGCAACAAAAACGATTAGGGGTCTGGAGCACATGACTTATGAGGAGAGGCTGAAGGAACTGGGATTGTTTAGTCTCCAGAAGAGAAGAATGAGGGGGGATTTGATAGCTGCTTTCAACTACCTGAAGAGCGGTTCCAAAGAGGATGGAGCTCGACTGTTCTCAGTGGTGGCAGATGACAGAACAAGAAGCAATGGTCTCAAATTGCAGTGGGGGAGGTCTAAGTTGGATATTAGGAAACACTATTTCACTAGGAGGGTGGTGAAGCACTGGAATGCGTTACCTAGGGAGGTGGTGGAGTCTCCTTCCTTGGAGGTTTTTAAGGCCTGGCTTGACAAAGCCCTGGCTGGGATGATTTAGTTGGGGATTGGCCCTGATTTGAGCAGGGGGTTGGACTAGATGACCTCTTGAGGTGCCTTCCAGCCCTGATATTCTATGATTCTATGAATGCATAGATCCCTACTTAAAGCAATCTTGTAATGTAAATGTTAAATGTGCTACGCACACTTACTTTGAAGTCACGCAAGGGCCATGATACTAGTAATTAAAATATTAGACTGAGGTAGAAGGGAATGTGGTGACTTTCCTAAAATAAATTGATCTTTTAAAGTTTTAAATGTTGTCAAATAGAAACTGATATACCTGAAAATGTGCATAGTAAAGTTGACTTGTTCAAGTCCTGAATGAGTTTTAAATATATATCTATACTTTTTCAGAAATCCTCCTCAAAGGCTAAAGATAGTGAAGAAATGACTGACAAAAAGGAAGGAGGGACTTCTCAAGACTCAGAAGTAAGAAAAGTTTACTGTGTAATATCTTAATGTTATTGGACAACCTAATCAGCAGTCAGAGCATGTCAATCTGTGATCAAGTCAGGAAGCTAAGCAGTGGTCAGGTCAAGCCTGGCCAGTACTAAAATCGGAGACCTTCAAATTCCAGAGTTCTGGAGGAAGTAGTGTTGGTGTTCTTTAGCAAGTATGTTGTTCTCTGTCAGTGGTGGACATAGGTCACAACTTGAGAGGTCCTGAACACTTTTCATGAAGAATGCCATGGCCATTCTCCACATAAGAAGGAGTTTGATCCCTACTATCCTGGCCAAATTCCTTTTTGGTTCTCCTGTAGTTTCAACTGAATGCTATATTCAATTTTTACAATAAACTGTTTCATAGTGCTGCTTTTTGTTTCAATAACTGCTGGGTTGAATCCCAGAAAAAGTTACCTTTCATAGAAAGGTAACTATTTGTGTGTATGATTTTCTGCACTGTGGAAACCTAGGAAAACCAAAGTCACAGTTGCTTTACTCTGGAAATCTGATACTTTGTTTTACTGAAATAAGGACTTTTTAAGCAGCAGTTATTTTACACACTTAGCTCTCTACAAATGACACAGTTTGCAAGATGTATCTTCTACAATGACTCTTAAGCAGTTGTTTCTTAATTTAATATTGCCCTTTCACTGAATGTTATATCGGGTAATATGGAAACTGCCTCCTTTGTACACTTTTATATTCCATCAAGTTGTATACTGTAAATATTGAGATTTATTCTCTTCCCCCATGCCCAACTCCACTATAGAGACATAGCAAGTGAATCTTATAAACAGGTTGTACATTCACAGAAGGGATCGCTGACTCATTTATCTTCATTCTCCAGTTGTTTTAAGATGCTAGTTTCTTTGAGCAAAGTGAGGCTGAATTGCATTTTATTTCTGTTTTTCATAATTGATCATAAGGAAGAACCAGATCAATGGACAGCTAAGACATAGCAGCAAAGCTCTGTGGCCCTTGCTCAAACGCTTGAAAAATACTAGGTCAAAGTATTTTTGTATGAATGCAAGCAGACCTATAAAGCCCACAGTTGGCATGGTTCAGAGGATAGGATAAGGGTGTGGGAGACAGGAGATCTGGGGTCTTTGACATGTGGTGACCCCTTGGGCATGTGTTGCTAGCTGTACTTAGTTTCCTTATATATAAAACAGGGATGTTGATTCCTCAGTTTAATAAAGCACTTTGAGATCTGGGTGAAAAGCTCTGTGATTGCAAATAAAAATGAGCTTGGAAGAAAATTAAGGGGATATGCTGGAAGCTAACTTTTAGCTGGCTTTTTCTGACCTTTTTCTTGTTTCTTTACAGGGTTCTGAAAGAGCAAGTGCACTGGCTAAAATCAAATACAAGTCCTATAATGCAGTTGCTGAGGTAAGTCAACAAATAGGTATATTTGTTAGGGAATTGTTAGTCATTAACTTTCCAAAAACACTTGCATTGACTTAAATTGTAATATGGTCAGAAAAGTGATTTATCAAAATGGCACCATCTGCTTCAAGCCCTGCTCCCATTGGGCATTCGGTCTTACCCACCTTATTGGCAACAAAAACAAGTTTTTACTACTCCTATTAGCTTTGCAGAAGCAATACAGGTGTTCAGAGAGTGAGATGGATTCTAGTCTGGCACGTGACACAACTATTAGTAAAGTTCCTTATGTCAGGCCTTCATTTAATATCTGTGCACACCCTTTTTTCAGTGGAGTTACACAGGGTAACTGAGAACAGAATTTTGTACACACTTTTTCAGAAAGCTGCCATGACTTTCCAACCCCAGGGCGAACCGTCTATGCTGGCAGTTAAAAACAAAGCAAAAAACCTCCCATACTTTCACCTGTCAAATGAAATGAGGTAAAATTTTCAAAAGTGACTTTAGAATTTAGGCTGCTAAATGCTTTTAACTTTCAAAGTCTTGGGAGTTTTAAAAAGTGAATGGGACTTAAGCTCTGAAGTCACTTTTTGAAAATGGGACCTAGTCTTTTAAGTCACTTAAGTACTTTTGAAAATGTTATTCTAGATCTGATTAGTCATTGAACCAATGAACATGAAATCCCCTGATCTCCATTGGATTGGTTTTTATAGTAGACCCACTCTTAAACATTTTTCTCTCCTAATTTGGGGAATGTGGATGCACATATTTATATTGTGATTTTAGTAGTGTTTTGAATATACAGTAGTAAAACTTTGAAGGTATAGTGATGTTGCTTTCCCAGGCAACTAAAAGAAAAATGGAGTCCAAAACAGGATAGTAAAACCCCTGTTCGGTCTTGGTAGTCTGTCTTTGTTACACAAGAAATGTTCTTAACATTTGCTACTTATTGCTTAAAAATAACTATAAGAATATCAAGGCTGATATAGCACCAGGAAGGTCTTTGTGTTCTTGAAAATAAGTCTCACAATGTGTTCGTTATTTGAATGTCATATAAGCACTGTTAGTCTGAAATGGTAACACTTTAGGAGGTGGGATTTTCAAAAGTGCCTAAAAGAGTTGGGTGCCCAGTCCTTAACTACTATGGATACTTACTGTCATTATTGTCTTGTCTGTTTAAACCAGGGGTTCTCTCCCATCCCTCTCCCCCACTATAAAAATTCCATGGCACACCTGTGCCACAACTGTTTTTCAGTAGATTAATAGCTAGGGCTGGCTTTAGGAGGTAGCAAGCAGAGCAGTTGCCTAGGGCCCCATGCCAAAGGGGGCTCCACGAAGCTAAGTTGTTTGGGCTTTGGCTTCAGCCCAGGGAGGAGGGGCTCGGGCTTCACCTTTCTGCCCTGGGCCCCAGTGAGTCTAATGCTGGCCCTCCTCTCTAGTTTATTTTGGTGGATCCCCTGAAACCTACTTGCAGCCCCCCAGAGGCTCCCGGACCCCTGGTTGAGAACTGCTGTGTTAAGTAGACTGTGATTACTGGCATAGTAGTGGTGACAGAAAGATGTCTTAACATGTCTTACACTCAGCAAGTAGCTGAATCTTGTGAGGAAAGTATCACTATTGTGTGTATGTAGTAATTGGATTCCTTTCTGTTGCTTAATGGATTTGTTTGGATTTTAGGCCTCCAAATCAAGAAGGCACCGTCAAGTTAAACTAGAATCTTCCGAATCTGGGTCTGATCAGGGAAAAATGAAAACCCCCAGGTGTAAAAGAAGCAGAGAGCGGTCACAGTTGACACAGAAGAGAAACTCATTGGAAACCAAAGGTAATTTTTCATTATATTAGTGGTACTGGAGATGCTAAGGAACTCTTCTCTCCCCTCTGTCAGGCAAGGCAGTTGGTTATAGTTCTTATTAGCAGATGGAGACAGGAAATAAAGCAAAGGACTTGAGATGCCACTTCCCTTTTGAAATGCACCTGACTTGTCTGATCTTGCTCAGTTGTCTTCTTTCCCTCAGCAGGTGGAAAGAGCTGTGGCTAAGCTAAAGTGAACTCTTATCTCTGCTCTTGGTAATTCTCCCACCAAACATTTCTTTATTGCCAGTAATGTAGGGTAGAAGGTTTTTTATTTTTATCTACTCTCACCAGTGTGTTAGATGGCAAAGGCAGACTACCAACTGTTGTTCTTTCTCTTCTTCTGGGCAAGGATTGGCCTTTATGAAAGTAGGAGCAGTGTTTGAATGTTGATAGCTCCTGGGGGGCCTAGCCCAAAATCCAGAGAAAATAGCCTGATTTTCTGCTTTTGTTTCCATCTTCTGTTTTTGTTCCTGTTGTATTTTTGAATGAATATCCTCTGTTTAATAATTCAGTATTTATTTGCTCTTTAAGCTTATTAATGAAGATACTTAAGAAGGTTACTTAATAATACAGATGTCTTGAGTACCTCACCAGATGCGTCCCGCTCCCATCTGAAACACACTGCCATTTATTTTTGCCCCTCATTAATGGTACTTCAGTCAATTTTCAGTTCAGGTGACACTGTTGGCATCCAATGCATTTCTTTTGAAGAGGACTGGAAACATTGCTGTGATGGGTTTGATCACAGAAACCCCCTTGGGAGCTGTCACCTGATGTGCCAAGACTACCTCTGCTCCTGTTTTCCCTACCAGCTCAGGACTCCAGTACCCTATCTTGCTGAGCCAGACACTCCCATCTGCTCCAACAAAGACCCGGGGTCTGAATTACTTGCCCCTGCAGGTTTATCTGAAAACAGCTCACAGAAGTGTGCTTGTCTTTAGCACTCAGATGCCCAACTCCCAATGGGATCTAAACCCAAATAAATCCGTTTTACCCTGTATAAAGCTTATACAGGGTAAACTCATAAACTGTTCGCCCTCTATAACACTGATAGAGAGAGATGCACAGTTGTTTACTCCCCCAGGTATTAATACATACTCTGAGTTAATTAATAAGTAAAAAGTGATTAAATACAGAAAGTAGGATTTAAGTGGTTCCAAGTAGTAACAGACAGAACAAAGTAAGTCACCAAGCAAAATAAAATAAAATGCGCAAATCTATGTCTAATCAAACTAAATACAGATAATCTCACCCTTAGAGATGCTTCAGTAAGTTTTTTCCTCAGACTGGACACCTTCCAGGCCTGGGCACAATTCTTTCCCCTGGTACAGCTCTCATTCCAGCTCAGGTGGTAGCTAGGGGATTCTTCATGATCGCTCTTCTCTTTCCTTTGTTGTCTTCCACCCCTTTATATATCTTTTGCATAAGGCGGGAATCCTTTTGTCCCTCTATGAGTTCCCACGCCTCCTTCTCAATGGAAAGACACCAGGTTAAAGATGGATTCCAGTTCAGGTGACCTGATCACATGTCACTGCAAGACTTCATTACCCACTTGCCAGCACACACATATACAGGAAGACTAAGGCTATGGCTACACTGGCATTTTACAGCGCTGCAACTTTCTTGCTCAGGGGTGTGAAAAAGGTAAAAAACAGCCATCTGCAGACAGTGGTCCTGGTTAATGGGAGTCATCAAGATTCCAAACCACCATTAATGGCCCACACTTTGCATAATTACAATAGGCCCTCAGAGTTATATTTCATATTTCTAGTTTTAGATACAAGAGTGGTACATTTATATAAATAGGATGATCACACTCAGTAGATTATAAGCTTTGTAATGATACCTTACAAGAGACCTTTTGCATGAAGCATATTCCAGTTACATTATATTCACTCGTTATCAAATTTTTATAAAACCACATAGACTGCAACTGTCACAATTGCATTGTTGTTTTTTATTTTTTTACAACTGACCATTGACTTAATACAGCTTTGAGATTATACTATGCAGATGAAGAATGTTGCTTTCCCTTTATTTTTTAGTAGTTTGTTTAACACAGGTCAACAGTTCGTAACTCTGAGGTTCTACTGTGTTAGAGATCAGGGTGAGGTCAAGTATGGGAACCAGATTACCCCAGTGCTGCCTACTGCGGGGTTCTTACACCTTCCTCTGAAGCATCTAGTACCTGCCGCTGTAAAAGACAAGATACTGGACTAGATGGACCTAGGATCTGATCCAGTCTGGCACTGGCTTATCTTCCTACATTCCAAAAATAATTCAGTAGTTCGGTAAATTAATTCACTTAGTACCCTAAGATGTACCCTATATACTTGTTCATAAGCTGAATTTTTTTAGTAAAAAAGGGAAGCACCAGAGACGGGGGTCGGCTTATGAACGGGTATAGAGAGGGAGAGCTGGGACACAGACCCTCCCCCCAACAGAGGGAGCAAGGAGAGGCAGCACAGCCAGCAGAGCCAGAAGGGAAGAGGCGGGGGCCAGAGTCTCTCCGCTTCTGGCCATGCTGCTCTCCCCCCAGCCTTCGAAGCGCTGGCAGTTCCGGGGCTGGCAGGCTGCAGCTGTGCCGCTCGGCCCCGCCAGAGCACGCTGCGGCTGTGCCGCCCAGCCCAGCCCACTGGAACATGCTGCAACTGCGACGCCAGGTCTGGCCTGCTGGAGCAGGCTGCGGCCGTGCTGCCCAGCCTGCTGGAGCAGCTCCACCCAGGCCAGAGACATCCTCCCCTGGCCCTCCCCAGATAAGGTGGGAAGGGATGGGATGGGGAGAGTGGGGGGGTCCTGGGCTCGGGGTGTGGTCATGGGAGGGGGGTGGTCAGAGGGGTTACTCCACTGACCCCCAGCTTCTCCCCCGCAAAAAATTTCCCCACCAGTTGCTGTCCTGGCCCATCAGGGTAAGCAGTTGCGCACCGGGACACTTTGTTTACTTAGGTTTCGCTCGAGATAAACAAACCATCTCGGCCTGCCAGTGGCTTATCCTGATGGCCTGGGAGCCAAAGTTTGCTGACCCCTGAATTATAGGGTCGGCTTATGAACAGTTTATAAAAAATTTCCATTTTTACTTATCCATCTTGGGGAGGACGGCTTATAAATGAACCGGCTTATGATCGAGTATATATGGTATATCATTTGGATCAGCTCATTTTTATGTAGTCATATTTTCCAAGTATTTTCTTACATTCCTCCAAGTATATTCTAATCAGGGTTTCATTAGGTGTCCAACCTTATTTTATTAAGACAGTGTTGAAAAACTGAAGTATTCCAGCCATTTTATTTATGAATTTAATTCCTGTGCTTTTATTTGGTCTGGTGGATCTGTAGCACTTTATCTGCAAAACCTCTTTATTCCCTGTAATCTCTCTGGCTAATGTTAACTAACCCTGCATTCATCTTTTCAGAGTCTTTGTTTAGTATATTTTATGTTTATATTACCAGTTATTGCTCAAGAGCCAAATTAAGGTTTTGTGAAGGTGCTAAAAACTCAGTACGAACTGATGTCTGCTTTTCTAATCAAGATCAAGTAAGCAATCTGTCTGGATTGTTTGTACCTGAGAGGCACAGACTTTAATAACTGGTGGCAATTTCCCCCTGAATATTTCTTTGTTTCAAGCAATAAAGAAGGAAGCTGTTACTCGGAATCGTAGGATGCCTGTAATCACAGAAGAAGAGAATTCCAGTGAAGAAGGTATGACTGCAATCCCAATAAATTTGAGATGTGTTTATTGTAAGCAATTACTGTCTAGTGTTTCTTTTTGCAAATATATTTGTGGTTTTCAAAGTACAGAAGGTGCAGTTAAGAGCTCTACCTACTGTATTATAACTACTGCAGTTCTGGTTTTCCAGTCTTGTCACAGCTAGACTATTTCTAAACCTGTAAGTTTATTTCCATAAAATAGCACAAGGCTTTAGCAAGCACCCTGCAAGCACATGAATAATCATTTTAAAAGTCTTGTAGTGCCATATGCATCTTTTCCCATGTTCTTAATATAGTGCAGTCAGAGCAAAGATTGCACTCCGTTAAAAGGAGGATATTTATTCTTGGCAAATGCTGTAGGTGAACTTACAGTTCTTATATTTATTAAAAGGGCGAATAAAACCTCTTTCCAGTGTTCTCCCAGTTGCTAAAAAGGTGCCTTAGTTGTATGGTAGAGCAGCCTCTGGACTAACTTGCAGTGGAGGCCAAACTAGCCCTGGCTAGCCTCTCAGTCGGAGGACATAAAGGGGCCATCCTACCTCAGCCAAACCAAGGATCAAGAGCCAACCCTATATACATGGAGTAAGGACTTTTTCTGCAATATTAGAGACTGCATGGCAAGGTTGGGATGTGATTCCATTAGTAATGGAAAAGAGGGAAGAAGATTTTGATATCCTTCATCTGTTTGTGTCATGAAGGAGAACATAGCTTTTACTTGAAAATAAAAGACAACCTTAGAGTACAGAACTTCCACTGGAGCTGGTCCATGGAAATTACAGTTGCACTTAGGGCATTACTAAAATCTCTGTTTTCACTGAGTTGACCAGTGATCAGAAGCTTCCAGGGCAAATTTTCCACTGTGCCCAAGCAGAGCTCAGTCATGGTGGAACTGGGAGCTGTCTGGAAACGGTGGCAGCTCCCTGATTCTGTGCCACCCAGTGCAAGTTAGAGCTGCTCCTTCATGCCTGTGGAGGATTGAGTATAGCAGCAGTACTTGCCATCCCCTTACCCTGACATGTCTGGGGTGGGGTAGGTAGGTATGGGGGGAGTAGAGGAGAAACCTTCTATTGGTCATCTCCAGCCACATTAAGATCACTTTGTACCTTGTACGCAGTGCAAAGTGGATTTAACAGACCAATGAATCTAACCATTAATATGAAAGGCTAAGGTGAAACTGAGGCTACCTAAAATAAGTGGGAAAGGTGATGGATAATTTATTGACAGGCTTTAACTAGTGCCACATGTGGGGTAAAGCTCTTGTGGGGTCAGCATTATAGAAACTCTATTAAAATAGATTAATAGAGATGGAGCATGTATGTGCTTGCCTTTTTAAAGGGCAAGGAATTTTCATAGAGCTGAGGAGAGACTATTTTGTCTGAAGACCTCATTAAAAATGTAATTGTAGCTAACTTTTGAGTGAATGTGTTTAGTTTATTGACTTCAAATCTAAACTGTAGTAATGCAATTAATTGCAATTCAGGTGAGTTACTAATATGCCCTTTAAATGGTCATGTGGATTAAAAGAGCACTTGTATGTCTAAATCAGGAAGAAATGGAGGACAGCTTTCTTTGGATAATGCCAGTGGTAAACAGACTTGTTATAGATACATGTGCAATCAATTTAGACATGAAACATTTGGGATCCAGTCTTTTAAGCACTTAATGTGCAAAACTTAGATTGAGCTCATTGGGGGTTCATATGCAGAGAGCTTGCAAGGTATTTATATATCTGAATAAACTTTAAAGTACAATAATGTGATCCCATAGTGCTAGTTGATACTTGAAGGGGTACACTGTCTCTAATATTTTGAATAAAATTGTATACTGTAGCTTTTATTTGACTTTTATTTATAAAAACAGTCATCTGACAGGCTGTTGAACCTCTTGTATCTCTTCTTGTCAGATCTTCCACGTCCTAAAAGGAAAAGAACCCGTTAAGAAAGGATCAAGTTGAAGAATTTCTTATATGAATTAGACTGTTAGATTTTGTTATGGTCAAATATAAATGTCTAAAACAACTTTGTAAATGATTTGGTCATCTCTATGCAGGCATATCAAATGAAGTCACAAAGCAAAAATTACTCCTACTAGAACTACAGGTTATGTGGAACTGTAAATAGTGACTTCAGTATATGTTGTGTAATGGTACAACCCAGGTGAAGGTAGAGTGGAATGGAAACTTTTTCTCCCAAAAACTAAATTGTATGTGTGTCCTTGTACCTGTATTGGAAATGGTGAGGGGCAGAGGGCTGCTTTTTTGTTTTGGCTAGCTTTTGCCATGTGAGTTGACATTTATAACTCATTCCCATTTAATACAAATAACTATCTTTTAGCAGAATCTACTAAAAGAACACTCCGAGTATGTACACTATATGGATGACTGTTTTGTACGTGTGTTATCAGTACTCTTACAACCTCTGAACGTAACTGTTAATTTTGTAATGTTAGTGACCATTTAAGATTACTAAGTGCAATAAATGATTTTTTTACTAAGTTTGTATGCTCTGTTTCATTGTGCACAACGTTTATAAACGTGGCCTGCTTTTAGCTCACAGTGACATGATGTTTAGGAACTTGAGCTCAGATTCAGTTGTGATAAAACTTTTTACTGGATTCTGTCTCATGTGATCAGTTTTAAAAGCACAATTGTAACAAATACAAACCTGTGGCATGAAAATCCACTCACCGGTGGCACCCGGGCTGTTTTTCCTCACAAAATCAGGGTGGGTGCCTAATCTGTTTCTTGTCTTTGTGACTGCACATTTAACTTCCCAGTGTTGCTCAATGCAGTGTTGTCTTTCAGAATGCAAGACCGCTGTGGTGCCTTAGCTCTTATAAGTTTCCCAGCAGCACTGTGAAATTGACAAGACTGGCCGTTTTCATTGCTGCTGTTCAGAACTAGAGCTGAGGGAGTCACTCACAAGAAACAGCCTATTTGAACTCAATCATATTTATCAATAAGAAAAAGATTGAGCAGATCGAGTCCTCCATTTTTTTTATTTGATTTATAATTTCAGACTGTTTATTTCATAGATTTAACATCTACATAACTCAGATTTTTAGAATATTTTAAGTTGTGCTTACTGGAATTGGGGTTTTCTCTTTGCAATGGTAATTGTGTTCTTCCAACACACACACTGATTCATTCAGAAATCTCCTTTGTACTAGTAATTTGGGTTAGTCAAATGTTTGCTGAAAGCAAACACAAATGAGGCATGAACATAACTGAAAGAATTAAAAAATTTAACCAAACTCTTCTGGAAAATGTTCTGCATTATTCTTTCTGGTATTATGACCTCCTGAAATGGAAAAATAGAGGCTGGGGGAGGTGTAGAGGACTGTGCACAGTCAGGAAACAAGATGGAGCAAAGTAGTAGATCTCGATCCCCTCCTTGAAAGTCGGGAAGGTGGGAGAGCACCCCTGCTTTCCAGCAGATGTTATATGTGAAGCTGCACTCCTGACAATTAGTATCAGTTTCATCTGCTAAGGAGCTCCCTCCAGCATCCTTGTAGGACTTGCAGCATCTGTCCCTTTCCCAGCATTCAGGGGTTGGTGCTGGGCTTGGCTTCCCACCAGTGTGATATTGTTAGAGGGGAGGCAACTGGGAGATTATGCATCTTCTGCATTATCCTGTAGCTAGTGCATATCTTTTTTTCCCCTAAGTGGAAAGAAACCTGAAAATGAACTTGACTAGGAAGAGCCTAGTTTATTTAATTGTCTGTGTTCAGAGAACTGTAGAAATTAAACAGCACAGATAGAGGCAGCTTGTGCTCCAGTGGAATTACCATGGATGGGGCAGGAAATCAGACCTACATTCTGTTCCTTATTGCCCTTGATGAACGGATATGCAGCAAGTTACAACTTCTGTATCTCGGGCATTTAAAATTTACATAAAGAAGACCCAAATGTGCACTTCTAAATCTATCCTTAATTATGTATTTATGAATGGTATAATGCTAGAAATGAAAATACCTGGTAAGAAACCTTAGTGTTCATTCCTCTTCAAGGCTGGAGACCAACAATTCAGAGGCTTATTATTGCCAAACTATACATAACAAGCTGGCCTTTTAAAAAAGAGAAGGTGGTTTCTAACCAGAAGACAATGGGAAGTGAGGGCAGATAAGTTTGTCTTGGCAACATATGTTTGAGATTCTTCATGCCAACAGGTGTGCTTTTTTTTACGAGTTATAAAATACTCTTTTCTTGATATGAAAACTAAACAGCACTAAGATGGGTGCTTTAAACTCTTTAACAAAATGTATTTTTTAAAAAATATCAATTATTAAAGTACAGGTGCTCGTTCTGTAAAGCAAATGAAAGCATGTGAGTGGGAGGAAGAAACTAATGGTCATATCAACACAAAGGGCAAGAGCTGGGAGGCAGCTAAGAATTAAGATTCACAACACTCGGCCAACATTGGAAAAAATTTCCTTTCTTAAGTTGCAGTCTGATCTGGTGAAGCATTCTCCCCTGGACATAATTAATCCACCTCAACGAGAGACAGAAGCTGTGTTGATAAAAGAGTGTAGACACCGCATGAAGTTGATGTAAGTTATGTCATTCAGGGGGTGATTTTTACACCCCTGAGCGATGTAACTTACTCATGTCAACTTAAGCAGTAGCGCAGACAAGGCCTAAATTTAATGTATTTTTATTAAAGCTAGATGAAAACCAGACATAAATAATTGTGAATATTTCATCAAAAATTTTCTCCTGTTTTTTGGGTCAAAATTTGAAATCTGAAAATTTTCAACCACCTTTATTTTTTTAGCCGTCCAAGGGGCCATTTGTGTGGGAGGAATGACTCTATACAGGTCAGTTTCAACTCGCAGAGTTCCTCTGGAGCAAGTGGGGCAAAGATCTAGGGAAAATACCTTGCTCTACACACCTACGGAGTCCAAATATAAAAAGTTTCTACAAAGCTGGGGGAAGAGGATAAGGATGCTGCTCTTTAGGCTCAAATCCCTCACCCCCACAGAGACCCCATGTCACAGGGTGGCCTACTCTTTAAGGGGAATCCTTCCCCTCTTAAGGAGAAGGAACCAGTCTCCTGGATGGATGGCAGCTAACTGACTAATGGATCTGATCAAAGGCTACAAAGCTCAGTCTGAAGGAGAGTGCTCCTGGCCAGAGATGCTAGGCGGGCTGCTGCCTGGCTTACGCTACACAGGCCTCAGACGGACGGCGGTAGGACTCCTGACCCAGGCAGAGCAGCAACCCTCCCGCTAGCATCCCTCTCCCTCAGAGCCGTCTCCCTCTAGGGCTACCCTCTTTCTAGCTGAGCACCGATGGCCTTTTTGGGTGCAAGGCCAAACAGCCACCTCGGCAGCTGATTGCTTCCTCCTAGAGGCCCCTCAGAGACAGCCTGGGCCCTGCTCCCCCTACCAGGAGCCTGACACCCCCCTTCCCTCACCCGCAGGGGCTTTCCCAGAGGCCAGGAGCGGCCTGGCTAGGGGATGGGTGGGGCCGCCCCAGCAGAGGCTCAGCCAGCAGCGGTCCCCAGCCCTGGCCCTTGTCCCCCGCTGCGCTAAAACGGCCCCTGGGCGCTGCTCGGATGGGGGGAGGTGGCAGGCGGGCGGGCCCCGATTCTGCCCAGGAGCCCCCGCGCTGGGCCATGGCTGGTGACCACAGCCCGGCCGTCGTCCCCGTGCAATGGGCCGGGCGGGCGCTGCAGGGCGGCGCCGCTGGCAGGTGTGGGATGCTCGGCGTGCGCCGGCCGGCCGAGGCGGCTGCTGCGTGTGTGAGCGCCGCGCCCGGGCTGCGGCGTCTGGCCAGGCGGCGCCGGGAGCCGGCGGGGAGAGACGCGCTCAGCTGCGGGCTGGGCCATGGCGGCCGACAGTAAGTGCGGGGGCCGGGGCTCTGCCCCCCCCCCTTCCCCTCCGTCGGGGTGTCAGCGCCGAGGGCGCAGGAGACGCCTCTGCCCCGGCCGGGGAGCTGCGGCGATGGCTGGCTGGAACCGGGGGAATCGGCCTGGGCAGGGATGAAACCCCAGCCCTGCCTCTCTACTGTCCCCTTAGCGTAACCTCCCTCCGCCCAGCCCTAGTGCCAGCTGCTCTGGTCCTCCCCAGCCCGCACTCCAACGCCAGCCTGTCCCGGCCCCAAGCCCTGCCACCCCCACCCCTCTGCCCAGCCCCTGCCGGCCTCAAACCCCTCAATCCCCAGTTCCTCAATCCCTTTTGCCCCCAGCTGCCTGTAGCCCTCTCTGCGCCCCCAACCTCCCTTAGCCAGGCTGCAACCCTCCCTCCTCTCAGCCTTCCCACTCCCCCATGACTTCTACACCCTTCTGAGCAACGGGGAGCTCTTCTCTTCCTCTTCTTGGGGGAGAGGGAGAATTCACTGGCATGTCCCTGGCCCTTTGCCTTCCCCTTTCTCCAGTTCTCTTCCCCTGCCCTCCACCTGCTGCTAGGCATGAAAACTGCCTGGGCTTTATAGGCAGGGCTTAGGGAAGCCCTGCTAAAAAAGGCAGGATTTTCCTGTGGTCAGTGGATGCCCCACCAGAGCAGAGAGAAATGTCACCTGGTAGGAGAAGGGTTTCCAGTGATAGTGATGTTGGCTGTAAAAGGCAGGGCCTAACTCTGAACTTTTGCCTTTCGGGCCCATCTTGCTGCTAGAATGAGGAAAATCAGGCCAGCCCAGTTCAGCTACCTGCCAGGAAGAGGGTTTTTTCTTTTTATGGCTGTGATTTTATATTTCATTTTATTTGAGAGAATGAGATTTAGGCCCAAAGTCATTGATTGACTTCTACATTCGGGTGTGTGTGTGTGTGTATGGGGGGGCAAATTCCATGCCTGCCTGAAGCTTGCAGTTTGGGGGGCAATGCCCCCCTGCCTCCTCAAACTACACCCATGCTTAGGCCTATCTGTTTAGTTTATGCCCCCAAAAGTGGGTTGCCTCACAGCCTAGCTCAGATGTTCTCAACCTGTGGCCCAAGGACTGCTTGAGGCCCAATCAGTACAGAGCTGCGGGCCATGTGATATTCTCAGGGCCATACACGTAGTATTAGATACAGCCCACGTTAACACGTTGTGGGCCGCATATGTGATCCACAATGGTAAATAGGTTGAGATCCACTGAGAGACAGGACTGCTTCTTACTCTTTGTGTGTATAACTCCTAGCGTGATGGGATCCTGATCTCTGCTGCAGCCTCTAGAGACTAACTACTAATAATGGTCAGCTTCCCTTTTGTCTCATCTGTTACAGTTGTTGCATAGTGACAGGAACGGTCTAGGCTTAAGTTTTGGCTGCAGTAGTTTTATATGCACACATGTGATATCCACCTCTGTTAATTGATATAAGCCACTCTAGTGTTTGGTCACCAGGTTCTGCGTCGTGCCACCTTTGATTCAGGGCAGTACTCTTAGCTTTTAGAATCACCATCCCAATCTTTGTCTTCATATTTTATACAGAAACAGACATTAATACTTGTTAAAGGGTGTTTAACTGATCCATTGCATATGGCCTGATTGAAGAATTGTTTTTGAAAAATAATACAGAATTCTTTAAATGATGGTGTGTGTCAAGTTATGGTCGAGAACAAAAACCTGACTTTGAGCTTTTTTGAAAGCAATTAGACTATTCAGGGAATTTATTTCCCTCTGCCTTTAACTGTACAGTGATAGTTAAATATGTCTGCTGTTCCTTGATTTCTTTCAAGAGCATCTCCCTCAGGACAGATTGTCTTGGGCAAGGCCCAGATGAAATGCAGATTGTTGTGCACTGCTTTTATTGAGGCCTTAGAAGAATTATGGAATGACCTGATTTGTTCAATTTTATACGACAACTTTGTCAAATGCTGGCTTTCCTCTTGTTGCTTTCATAAGTTAGCTGGGACCTGAGGGCAGGTCGGTGCTGAATACATAATTAAAAATGGTCTTTATCATATTTTAGAATATTTTACAAATATATGAAAATACAAAGGGCCAGCTTCTCGTCCCCAGAGTGCCCTGGCAGCACAAATGTGAGATGTACAGATATCAATATGCCTTGAATCTACTATTAATAACTATAGAGCCTTCAGTCCCTTAAATAAAAAAAGCTATCCCTCTATTGCTCTCATCAAAAACACAAACAAGATCACAAGATGTACCTTTGTTTGCCTCTAACATCTTCCTCCAGGAATAGGAAACGGGATGTGTTACCAAAATCATCAAGTTATTGTTTGTTACTTGGGCAAGAATCTCATAACATATATGAAGGCAAATGTATCTCTTTCCCTCTGACTAGCTAAAAAGAGCCTCTCACCGGCTGACAAACCAGGGTGACATCTTCTTGGCCTGTGCAGAGTGACCCATTGTGTCCTGTAAGTTAATCAAGTTATAGAGATGAGTTGAGAATTTTAAATCGGTTAAGAATAGCTAGTGGAGTGACCTACAGACAGACAAAGGCTGTAGGGGTCAAGCTTGCTGTATCTTTCGCCCCCCCCCCCCGTTAAGTTGTCTGCCTTATTAATCAGATATACATCCCTCTGTCTGCAGATGATCTGCTTTGTTTCTTTGATATGATGTCTCTTGTTCTGTTGTAATCCCTGAAGGATATAAAATAAAAGGTATTAGTTATAAATAAGGAATGTATGGACTATGTCCACTAAATTTAGAAGAACTAAAGGCTTCTGTTGGTTTTTTTCTTAAATGTTTGTTGCAGTCTGCAGATGGTATGAATTATATGGCACCAGAAAGAAAAATACGATTGAAAAATATCATCACCTAACCAGTGTATAACTCTGCAGTAGTAAAATAAATGGTTTAAAAGTGGTGTGTGTGTGTGTGTGTGTGTGTGTGTGTGTGTGTGTGTGAAATTCCAATTAATGGTCTGGGTTAATAGAGAAATACAATCCTTGAAATGAATTAAACTAGGGCTGTCGATTAATTGCAGTTAGCTCATGCGATTAACTCAAAAAAATTTAATTGCGATGAATCGCATTGTTAAACAATAGAATACCAATTGAAATGTATTCAATATTTTTGGATGTTTTTTCTACATTTTCAAATATATTGATTTATATTACAACAGAGAATACAAAGTGTACAGTGCTCACTTTATAGTATTATTTTTTATTACAAATATTTGCACTGTAAAAATGATGAACAAAAGAAATAGTATTTTTCAATTCACCTCATACAAGTAGTGTAGAGCAATCTCTTTATTGTGAACGTGTAACTTACAAATGCAGATTTTTGTTTGTTATATAACTGCACTCAAAAACAAAACAATGTAAAACTTTAGAGCCAACAAGTCCACTCAGTCCTACTTCTTGTTCAGCCAATTGCTAAGACAAACAAGTTTGTTTACATTTACAGGAGATAATGCTGCCTGCTTCTTGTTTACAATGTCACCTGAAAGTGAGAACAGACGTTCGCATGGCACTTTTGTAGCCGATGTTGCAAGGGATTTACGTGTCAGATATGCTAAACATTCATATGCCCCTTCATGCTTCGGCCACCATTCCAGAGGACATGCTTCCATGCTAATGATGCTCGTAAAAAAATAAAATGTTAATTAAATTTGTGACTGAACTCCTTGTAGGAGAATTGTATGTCTCCTGTTCTGTTTTACCTGCATTCTGCCATATATTTCATGTTATAGCAGTCTTGGATGATGACCCCAGCACATGTTCATTTTAAGAACACTTTCACAGCAGATTTGACAAAACGCAAAGAAGGTACCAATGTGAGATTTCTAAAGATAGCTAGAGCACTTGACCCAAGGTTTAAGAATCTGAAGTGCAGTCCGAAATCTGAACGGGACGAGGTGTGGAGCATGCTTTCAGAAGTCTTAAAAGAGCAACACTCAGATGTAGAAACTACAGAACCCAAACCATCAAAAAAGAAAATCAACCTTCTGCTGGTGGTATCTGACTCAGATGATGAAAATGAACATGCGTCGGTCCGCTCTGCTTTGGATCGTTATCGAGCAGAACCCATCATTGGCATGAATGCATGTCCTCTGGAATGGTGGTTGAAGCATGAAGGGACATATTAATCTTTAGCGCATCTGGCATGTAAATATCTCGTGACGCCGGCTACAACAGTATCATGCGAACTGCTGGTCTCACTTTCAGGTGATGTAAACAAGAAGCGGGCAGCATTATCTGCTGCAAATTGTAACCAAATTTGTTTGTCTGAGCGATTGCCTGAAGTAGGACTGAGTGGACTTGTAGGCTCTAAAGCTTTACATTATTCTATTTTTGAATGCAGTTATTTTTTTGTACATAACTCTACATTTGTAAGTTCAACTTTCATGATAAAGAGATTGCACTACAGTACTTGTATGAAGTGAATTGAAAAATACTATTTCTTTTGTTTTTTTACAGTGCAAATATTTGTAATAAAAAATAAATACAAAGTGAGCACGAAAAGAACAGGAGTACTTGTGGCACCTTAGAGACTAACAAATTTATTTGAGCATAAGCTTTTGTGGGCTACAGCCAGGGCCGGCTCCAGGCACCAGCTTGTCAAGCAGGTGCTTGGGGCGGCCACTCCAGAGAGGGGCGGCACGTCCATCTCTTCGGCGTCAGTTCGGCGGACGGTCCCTCACTCCGGCTCGGAGCGTAGGACCTCCCGCCGAATTGCCGCCGCAGATCACGATCACGGCTTTGCTTTTTTTTTTTTTTTGGCTGCTTGGGACGGCCAAAACCCTGGAGCCGGCCCTGGCTACAGTCCTCTTCTTCGGATGCATAGAATGGAACATATATTGAGGATATATATATATATATATATATATATACACATACAGAGAGCATGAAAAAGGTGGGAGTTGTTTTACCAACTCTGAGAGGCCAATTAAGTAAAAGGAAAAAAAACTTTTGAAGTGATAATCAAGCTAGCCCAGTACAGACAGTTTGATAAGAAGTGTGAGAGTACTTACATGGGGAGATAGATTCAATGTTTGTAATGTTTTTTTTTTTCCTGTTACTTAATTGGCCTCTCAGAGTTGGTAAGACAACTCCCACCTGTTCATGCTCTCTGTATGTGTATATATATATCCTCAATATATGTTCCATTCTATGCATCTGAAGAAGTGGGCTGTAGCCCACGAAAGCTTATGCTCAAATAAATTTTGTTAGTCTCTAAGGCTTGGTCTACACTAAACCCCCAAATCGAACTAAGGTACGCAACTTCAGCTACGTGAATAACGTAGCTGAAGTCGACGTACCTTAGTTCGAACTTACCGCGGTCCAGACCCGGCAGGCAGGCTCCCCCGTCAACGCCGCGTACTCCTCGCGGCGAGCAGGATTACCGGAGTCGACGGGGAGCACTTCTGAGTTCGATTTATTGCGTCCAGACAAGACGCGATAAATCGAACCCAGAAGTTCGATTGCCTGCCGCCGAACCAGCGCGTAAGTATAGACAAGCCCTAAGATGCCACAAGTACTCCTGTTCTTTTTGCGGATACAGACTAACACGGCTGCTACTCTGAAAAGTGAGCACTGTACTCTTTGTATTCCGTGTTCTAACGTAAATCAATATATTTGAAAATGTAGAAAACATCCAAAAATATTTAAATAAATGGTATTCTGTTATTGTTTAACAGTGCGATTAATCGCAATTAATTTTTTTTAATCGCTTGACAGCCCTAAATAAAACACACACAGCCTGCAATGAAGAAAGGATGAAAAATATTTGTACACTGATGCCATCTTCTAGAAGTTGAAGAAAGCAACAGAGAACTTGAGAGAGCAAAAACATGAGAGCCTTTTTGGCAAATTCCAATAGAAATAAGAGATTTGCCCCTTCCAACGATTCCTGAAAACAGGGTATAAAATTGAGGTCACTGTGTAGGACCTCAGAGTTTGCTGAACCTGCCAAAGAAGCTGTTGAACTCGTAAAGTGCTATTAGGCACTTGGGCCAGCCATGGGAATAGCTCTCCCCTATCACAAGCTTGCAAGGACTGAGAAGTGGTGGTGAGATTTCATTTCACAGGTTGTATTTCTCTTGGTGGTCTTTAATAGAAGTAACTGAAAGTTTCCTTGGTGAGTCTGTACTCTTTCTAATGCAATCTCAAGGAACCATATTTTAACTAAGTGATACTATATGCATGTTCCTACTTTGTAAATCCAAATAGATTGGCTTATGAGAGCCTCAAACAATTTTAAGTAGTTCCTTTTGGTGATATAAACTAGTTCCTCTCAAACGAAGAACAGGGAATAGCGGACGATTCATAAGAGTGCCTTAAGACAAAGTGCATTTTAACTTTTGAGAGAATTATTTGAAGTGTGATAAGTGTATCAGAAATAGTGAAGTACTGATAACTGATGATTACAATTAAATGTAGTAAGAAGTCCTGGTGATTAGTATTTTATGGTACAGCTGCTGGGCCTTGACATTGACCTGTGACAATTGCTTGCGGGACTGCATGTGTGTTTTGTGTTCAAAACATTGCTGGAATGTTTGGTATATCTAAACATGACTTATAAAACTGCTGATTATATTCCTGTGTGGTTGTTGGTGAATCAACAAACTTGTTCGGTTGAAAATAGCTGTGCCCTGATTTGAGAAACACTATTGAAGATAAAAGTTGATCTGAGAAGAACCTAACATTATAATTTGTAAGCTAATGCTCGCTGGACTATACAAAAGTGGCTAAACATATTAAATTCCATTTAGATGGTAGCTATGATATTTATCCAATTGGCAACTTGGATTTCAGCTTTAAAATCTAACTGGCATATTGGGAGTCAGTTTTTATGAATTTACCAGCCATGTTGCCAGAGCAGTTGCAAAGCTGACTGAACTGACCATCTGAGGATTCCCCCTGCGTGGGGAAAGTTGTGGATGGAGTAGAGCCCCCATAGTGGCTTCTATGGCAGCAACCTCTCATAGGAGCCATTCCTGGCAGAAAGGGGGCATGACCAGAGCATCTCTATTTGTTGGTGATTCCTGGTGGCCAGCGGCAGCCAGGCATATGTTAGAGCAGCCCTGAGGCTGCTCTGATTTATATTAGTGATCCACCAATTGTCCTTTTTGTCTCAAGGATTGGGGATGAGGGGAATAAAGAGGGGCGTGTATGGCAATCTTGACCCCACCTGAGGCTGCACCACTTGTCAGGGTCAGCGAGTACCAAAAAACCTGAATAATTTTAATGCATAGCTAACATTAGGGGTCTATTCCTCATAGTATTAGATCCATTCAGGGTTCATGAGACTCTCATCAAATGAAAGCTGTTCCAAGAGGGAATAGAGGAGAATTGCTACAAGAACACCAGTCTGTTTAAGGCAGTCACTTTTAAATACTAGAAAATGTTGGATGTTTCTGTATTGAAGATGAATTCCAGATCTTCTTGAAGTTTTTTAAATTGACATTTTAGTATTTTTTCTCTTTTCTTCACATGAAGTTGATTATGACATTAATAGCTTTTTAAACACTTGTTCTGGATGTTTATTTTGAAGATGCTTGTTGTATTTACACGAATGTCTGAGTAGGTTCAGGTAATCTTGGAGTAGGCGTGTCTCTGTGTTTTCAGACAGTTGCACAGAACATAGCTGCAAAGGACCACAGGTTTCCGAACATGTTTCTAGTTTTATACTCCTAGAAGCTGTGTGCAAATGTGACAGATTTTTAGACAATTGTTACCTGTTTTATGGGCTCAAACCTTGTTTGTTATGAAACACTTTTTGTAGATGTAAAAGTAGAGTGGATTGTTTTTAAAACAACGTAAAATGCTTTGTCTTGTTTAAGAGGCACAGTGACGTCAAAAGGCAGCTTTTACAAGGACGCCTAGGAAAATCATTGCCACAAGATGTTGAAGCAAAGAGCATAGACAGGTTCGAAAACTGGAGATTTATAGAAACAACCAGAATACTGCAATTACAAGTTTTAGGCTTCGATTTTGGAAACACTCGTGCCTCTGCTTAACTTTACCATGTGAATTTAGCCTTGTTGATATCAACAGGACTACACCAGTGGACTACAGATGGGTAAAATATGTTGATCTGTGAAAATACAGAAAACTTCATGTTGGTATTCTACTTTGAGAGTGTCCATTTGACACTTCCTCTGTTGGTATAAGCTTCCTTTCCCTGTCATTTGCTCTAGTGACTTTCTCATCAGACCTGTGTTTGATAGCTGTTTTGACTATTCTTACTGACTTGGAGTTGATTGGTGCTTCCGCTGTAGAAAGATGATTCTTCTGGCTGTAATGAAAGCTACCAGTGTTTTTGAGGTAGGTCCAGTCACAGGTGACTTTTGGGGGGGCTTAAGATGGAAGTTTTGTTTAAGGGTGGCAAGGGTATTTTTAATATCACAGCTAAGTATCTGCATTCTCTTCTCAGTCACACCAGTTTAGTCCACCATGAAGCGAATAGGGTTGGCACTGATGTAACTGAGTATAATTTAACCCTTAAAGTTCCAGTAAGGCTAGGTCTAATTTTATCAGCAAGTGTGGTCCTGAGATGGGAGAGTCTCCAGTGCCTGCTGTTTCTGTGAGGCATGCTTTGGAGGTGAATAAAGGATCTGGAGTCCTTTAGAAATCTTGTGGATGTGGAGAAGGAAGTGGTACCATAGTTATGTTTTTAAACCTTGTCCCAATGCGGGTCAGTGGTACCATGGCTTAGTCCCATTTGTTTAACTCCCGTATCCACTGGGCACATCAATGCACTGAACCATTCATACTCTCACTGAAAGCAGTGATGCTGGAACACTTTTTACAGTGGGGATGCTGAAAGCCAGTGGTCCCCAAACTTTTTACCTTGCACCCCTTTACTCCTGTCTGGGCGGTGGCTCGGGGGCGGGGGGCAGACAAGTGTCAGGGTGAGCCAGCTGGGACCACAGCTGCGGGCGGGAGCAGAGCCCCGGGTGTGGGGCCGGCAGCCGGGATCCCGGGTGCGGGGCCAGGAGCAGAGCCCTGGGCACGGTCTGGTGGCAGCCGGGACCCTGTGCAAAACCTGGGGGTGCTGCAGTAGCCCCACACCTTTAGATCCCGAGCCTGTGACTGAAAGGGTCTGTAAAGGCCTTTAGTTTGAATTGGACTTAAGTGAACAAGTGGATTTATCTGAACAAGTCACCCACGGTGATGGCCGTGGGATAAGAACTTGAGCAGAATAATAATCTGTTGAGGGTGGCAGGAGAGGGAAATCCACAGGAAAATATGGGTCTGTTACAGCTCCCATCTACAGAGCCTGGTTTTTTAGCTCAAGATGTGGAAATGCATTTTTAGCTCTAGAGGTCCCTGCTTCAATCCCTGGTGCCAGGCAAGATGGCTGCCATCACATATGCATGTGCAAAGGGTGGGGATGAGATTTGGCAAATGAACACGTGCTCAAAAATTTGCAGGCAGGATTAGTGGATGTCTGTTAAAAACAGGCTGTCACTGTTCAGAACATTTAAAGTCTCACTCTCTGGTGTGGTCACTTTCCTTGTCTCTCTGGATGACATAAAAACATTAGGTTTGTGGTGTTGCTGGAGATGATTCCTGCGACTTTTGGCTAGCAATGGATAAGCACCGTGTATTGTGCTGTCTGAGAAGGGAATGCACCAGCCCATTGAATATGCATTTTTAGATACAAGACTTGAGATAAAAGACAATTGTAGAAGACTTTACTGAATGGTGTTACACAGGTCCCTACAAAAATGCTGCCTTTGACTTCTTTGCAGATATCCAGTACCTGCTCAGATATCTTGATTTTTGTTGTGTTAACCATTGTTGTGTCATTTGATGTTCTGTTGACTGAATTCTCACTGTCCAACTGGAGGCTTGTGTTGTGTCTGTCTAGTGATTGTAAATCAAATCTTGAAAAATGCCTGCTTAGTTTAAAATATTGCTTGTGATCATAGGTTCTTTTCTTAATACTCAGGACACACTGAATTTTCTGAAAGAGCTTTCGTTTGTGCTTACAACGTGTCTCCGTGGAATAACATTGAAAGGAAAACGTGGATTCAAACTCCAGTGATATGTCATTTGGAGAATATTTTAAATCACTGTTTCATTCTTGATCGGTGTTCAAATGGAAGCAGTGTTCAAAAAGAAGCCTTTTGTGCAGGGGGAATTTTCATTTTTTAACTTGGCAGTGTAATCAGAATTTAGAACCCAAGGAGGACTGCTTACCCCATGGAATTAACATTGTTCTCTGGGGAAATATGCAGCCTTGTGTGCACCTCTGGAAGTAGGAGTGCAGGAGGTATGATTATGCTGAAGAAATGGTAGACAATTAAAGGGGGTAGGCAGCATTTGTCACATTAGACAGAGCTTAATGGGCTCCCCTGGTTGTGATATCTTTCTCTATAGGCTCCTAAAAAGCTTTGAAAATCTGCCCCCCCAAGCCATACTAATATCTGGTGTGCACTAGCCAAAGCCACTAGTGTGTATTGTGGTCACAGTGCATAAACTCTTTCAGTAGACTGCAGGCATTCAAATAGAATAAATATTAAGCAAAACTTTCAAATGGATGAGACAGCTTAACATTGGCCCAGTGCTACAAGTGCGTACTCAGGTGAGAAACCAAGTCACTCACCTGAATAAAGGGTTGTGGGATCGGGTTTCATGTTATGCTTTGTTTATGCCCTTGTGATTTATTCCAGATGGTGCTATCATTTCTCTAATGAGCCATCTGCAATATTCTGTAACATTTTAGTGTCTGAGTGTTCTTTTGATCCTGGTGTACAGGAGAACATCAGACAATCCGGTCTGGCTGAGTTCTTCTCCAGCATTGGTGGGCTGTAGGATTACACTAATGCAAATAAGAATGGTAATAATCACCATTGGGGAATTATCTGAAAATGCGAGGCAGCATCTACATTTAAAAGCAGCATCATTGATCCCTTATTTCCTTGAGACAGGCTGATGTCCTAATCAATGAAAGTAAGTAGCTTTCATGGTCATTTTCCTTTTGTACGATCTATTGCTGATTGCTGTTGTGCATTGAGTGATCAATTATTCATTAAGGGGTTGATTCTGATCTGTCTGGAAATAAAAAGGAGAATAACTCCCCAAATCTATCATATTTCTGCCTGCCTGAAAGCACAATTTATGCTGTGTTTTTTTTTCATACTGTTTTGGCAGATGTATCTATTTCTGGGCAGGAATTTCACATCTGTGCTTCTGTCAACTGTGTTTTGGGCTTAACCCATCAAAATGGCTGTGAATAGGTCCCACTTGGGTGTATTTTAATCTACCATGGATCTCCTTTTGGCTGCCCAATCCAGAATAGTTTCCTAAATATTTTCCTTACTAAAGGTAACATAGACCAGTACAGTGACTGATGACAATGTTATATGATGAGTAAACAATTAACTGAAACTGCGGGTCCAACCAGTTTACTCACGATGCCTGAGGGTGGGAAAGGCACTGTAGATGGCATTTGCTCCATTTCTTGTCTCCTCTTCATAGCTATTGCAATCACAGGTTAGATACAGGCCAGTAATTCTGCATGCCTGACTTGCATTAGAGCATTTTGCACTGACGGTGTTTTGTGGTCTGGCTCTGTGAGGTGCAAGGCAAACCGTAAGCTGGCTTTTTGCCTGTGATATGCCCCCTAGCCCGGGTTGACTCAGAGGCAGCATGTAGACACGCCTTTCGCTTTGCTGGGAAAGAGGAGAGGGGTTATGTGGCAGAAATGCTACAGTCCCCTCTTGCATTTTGTGTGCGACCCTGTCAATTCATTTGTAGGGTGACCATGTGTCCCTGAAAACTGGGATTTCCTGACTGTCCCAGTGGTAAGAGGGACAGCTTCAGGTTAGGGCTAGCATTGCATGAAAGGGATCTCTCAGCTGCTCTCAGCTGCTCCCTGCTAGGGCAGGGTTGTTTTGTCTTTCTGCAGCAGCCCTTCCTTTTCCTCTGGTAAGATGACTTTTTGCACAGTAGGCATACATACCCTTTATTGGGCTTGTACAACCTAGAAGGGTGGGGCTATGTTATTACCCCTTAGATTTCTCATTAACTGAGGAGTATCGTTCATAATGTATCACTCACAGATGGGAAAAACGCCGCATGGGTGGAGTGTCACCCTCCCCCCCTCTTCCCCGCCCACACACAAGCAACAGAATAACAAATCTGGATTTGGCCCGTACAATCTGATTGAGCTGAAAGATGTGTAAAATCACAGGCACACAGGCAGCTCCATATTGGCTGCATGTCTGAGGAGGTATGTGAGTGCTGGTCCTGCACCAAGTGTAGTAACACAGAATATAGTGCGCTCCTGACTGGCTTCCCTTCAGAGGGTTGCATGGGAGGCCTAGTCTACACAACAGAGTTAGGTTGCAGTAAGTTGCTTGTGCATCAGAATTCTGGGTCTAAAGGTTAGAGCTTTTGTTGGGGTTTTTTAAATAGTTTTTCTGAGCACGCATGCACAAACACACACTCGCACAGCTACTCGTTCTTGAAATATTGGCTATAAAATCAGTGCTGTTTGTTCTTGTCGAGATCTGAAAATCTCCCTGCGGTGTTCGCAAACCACAGCTTGGATTCTCCCCTGAAGTGCAGCTGTTTGAGTTCCAATAGCCTCCAGCAGTGTGCATCCTAAAGCCAGGGGAGTTGATCACAGGCGCATCGCCCCAGCATAGGGAGATCACCCGCAGTACGGAGCTCGGTAAGTTAGAGCAGATCTCATTCCCTAGCGTAAAGGGAACCCCCCCAACTCCTGGCTGGCTTAAAGGTGTCATAGTTGGCTCTAGGGGCACCTGGAGTGTGTGTGGGGCGGGGGAAAAGGAGGGAGGGATGGATAGGAGGGCATAAGGCAGGAGTACACAGAGCTCTAGCTGAAACTGCCAGCAGCGTAATTTAGAGCAGTTTAGGTATTGTTATGCTAACTTCAGTGGTCCTATGAGTTCATTATAGGACCACTGTGGGCAGCTGAGGATTGGCTAGATCATTTATGCTTTGACCCTGTCGTCCTTCCACATCCGACACATCCACTCCTACCCTAACGGACCCCCTATGTTTAGGTCACCTTTTCCACTGCCTCTGCCCAGCTGTGCGAAGTGTGAGGATCCAGTTCTCTTTCTAACTGTCAGAGCATGTGTGTCTAACATCAGTTGTTGTTCTTGGGTATGAAGGATAGATTTAATTTTTTCCAGTTCCTTAGTAGGTTCTTTCTAGCTCTCTCTTTAGAGAGAGTCTGTCTCAGCACTGCTCACTCACTGGGAGTCGTCCATTTGTTTGTCCTGTTACAAGTATTCCTTCGGGATCCCTGTTGGTGTAGTGGCTAAAGCACTGGACTGGGACTCAGGAGACCTGAGTTCTGTTCCTGGCCCAGCTGCTGGCCTGCTGGGGACCTTGGGCAAGTCGCTTCTCCACCTCATGGCTCAGTTTCCCCATTGATGAATAATACTGACCTTGTTTATAAAGCACTTTGAGATCTAGGTATTATTAGTCATTGGAGGAAGATTAATTAAAATCCAGTAAATAATCACAGTGGCTTTTCCAGAAAAGAGGCTGGCCAGGGTTATAGTTTTGCCAACCCAAACATTCAAAAATTGTGAATCTACTCCCCAAAAAATCCCGAGGTTTTAAACAGTGATACATTTCAGGTCCTTCCGGTTTTTGAGCCTTTAGGGTTCATGTTTTCAAGCTTTACTCGGCCATACTTGTTGAAAAATTGTAAATGAAACTTACCCATGCAACAAACCTCGATGCCAACTCTGCCCACTTATCTACACCAGCAACACCATCACAGGACCTAACCAGATCAGCTACAACATCACCGGCTCATTCACCTGCACATCCACCAATGTTATATATGCCATCATGTGCCAGCAATGCCCCTCTGCTATGTACATTTGCCAAACTGGACAGTCACTACGCAAGAGGATAAATGGACACAAGTCAGATATCAGGAATGGCAATATACAAAAACCTGTAGGAGAACACTTCAACCTCCCTGGCCACACAATAGCAGATGTAAAGGTAGCCATCTTACAGCAAAAAAACTTCAGGACCAGACTCCAAAGAGAAACTGCTGAGCTCCAGTTCATTTGCAAATTTGACACCATCAGATCAGGATTAAACAAAGACTGTGAATGGCTATCCAACTACAGAAGCAGTTTCTCCTCCCTTGGTGTTCACACCTCAACTGCCACCCTCCCTGATTGAACTAACCTCTGGAAATTTCCATTACTTGCATCTGAAGAAGTGAGGTTCTTACCCACGAAAGCTTATGCTCCCAATACTTCTGTTAGTCTTAAAGGTGCCACAGGACCCTCTGTCGCTTTTTAAATGAAACTTGAGATTCTCATGTAATCACAAGGCTTCAGGAGCTGAGGCTTTATTAAAAACAGCACATTTTGTGAGACTTATGACAGAATCATGAGAGTTGGCAACTCCAGGGTTATTTAAACAGTTGGTGTTTTGGGGCCTGATCTTTCACAGTCCTGAGCTCAGATCCTCAAAGATATTTCGGTACCTAACTCCCAATGAAATCAATGGGAGATAAGTGCCTAAATCCCTTTGAAGATCTGAGCCCAAGTACCTCCAGTAAGTTGCTGAGCATTGGCCTCAACTTGTGTGGACTTCAGGGGGAGTTGAAGGCACTTATTCTTTGCAGAAAGTGCTCAACACCTCACTGGATCGGGCTGCGAGTGACTGAATACTCATGCTTCTGAAGAGAGCTTCACAAAGAGACTTATTGCTCCTTAATGCGATACTTGGCATCTTTCCATAACCATTAACCACTATAAAATCTCACTTCAAGCCAAGAGGTACTGCAGATAGAGGGCACATGTGCACTGCCAATTTGTGCAATGTGTCTGCTGTTAATTTGATCATAATATGAACAAGCTACTTCAAAGAAGCTTGTCCTTAAGATCCCAGTGTCATCTGAAATAAACAACTTCTAATATTTTTTTTTTGACTACTTAGCATTGCCCTGAAAGAGATGAGTTGGGCAAGTGAGGAGATGGGGAGAGTTCTGAATTACTCCTGGGAAATTATTCTCTGGAATCTGCCTGGTGGGTCTTGCCCACATGCTCAGGGTCTAACTGATCTCCATATTTGGGGTTGGGAAGGAATTTCCCCCTGGTCAAATTGGCAGAAACCCTGGGTTTTTTTTGCCTTCCTTTGTAGCATGGGGCACGGGGTCACTTGCAGGTTTAAACAAATGTAAATGGTGGATTCTCTGTAACTTGAAGTCTTTTTAAACTATGATTTGAGGACTTCAGTAACTCAGCCAGAGTTTAGGGGTCTATTACAGGAGTGGGTGGGTGAGGTTCTGGGGCCTGTGATGTGCAGGAGGTCAGACTAGATGATCATGAAGGTCCCTTCTGACCTTAGTCTTATGAGGGATAATCCCCTCCCCCAACCCTGTCCTGTGAAGTCGATGCATAAAAATGCAGGAGCAGACGTCAGTTTATCGACCTGTGTTCCTCTAGACCCTCTGGCTTGTGGGCGCCACTCAGCAATCTTCAGTTTGTCTGCTGATTGTGGAGTTCTTAAATAGTTGGTAGCTATGGAGATTTAAACAGTTTAGGCACATCAGGGGACAGAGTGTATAGGCTCCAGTGCAGGCACAGGGTGAGGGAGATCTCTGTCTTGCATAGCCTGGATGAAGCTCAGCAGTAGCTGTGTTTGGGGGAGCACAGTGGCTGCTCTCTCCCAGCACCTGGCATGCAGGTCACGGTAAAGGGCGAAGGGTGTGGTCAGTGCCCGGCCCGGTTCTGCACCAGTTGGCTGACAGAGCAGGTTTCAGCAGCAGTGGGGTTACCACACGTCCGTATTTTCTCAGACATGTCCGGCTTTTTGGTTCTCAAATCGCTGTCCAGGAGGAATTTCCAAAAAGCCGAACATGTCCGGGAAAATAGGGAGGCATGGTAAGCCTAGCTGGTGGGTGCTCGTGCCCCTGGTCTCCGGTACTGCCCCTATTCCAACCCCTTCCCCAAATCCCTGGCCCCGCCTCCTCCCCTGAGTGCGCCGCATTTCCCCTCTGCTCCCCTCCCTCCCAGATTTTCTGAGAATCAGCTGTTTCCGCAGCAAGCCTGGGAGGGAGGGGGGAGAAGCGGAGCGGCGGCGGCACGCTCAGGGGAGGAGGTGGAGTGGAGGTGAGCTGGGGTGGTGGCGGTGGGGGGTGCGGCGGGGGAGTGCTGGTGGGTGCTCTGCACCCACCAATTTTTCCCCGTGGATGCTCCAGCCCCGGAGCATCCATGGAGTCGGTGCCTATGCCCACACCCCCTGCCCTGCCCACAGTGAGCCCCTGCCCGCAGCCAGCCCCTGCTGCACCTCCTGCCCTGCCCGCAGCCAGTCCCTACCTCCAGTCAGCCCCTGCCCTGCCTCCAGCCAGCCCTGCACCCCCTGTCTCCAGCCAGCCCCTGCCGCACCTCCTGCCCTGCCTGCAGCCAGTCCCTACCTCCAGTCAGCCCCTGCCCTGCCTCCAGCCAGCCCTGCACCCCCTGTCTCCAGCCAGCCCCTGCCGCACCTCCTGCCCTGCCTGCAGCCAGTCCCTACCTCCAGTCAGCCCCTGCCCTGCCTCCAGCCAGCCCCACACCTTGGCTCCAGCCAGCTCCGCACCTGTCTGCAGCCGGCCCCACATCCACTGATGCCCTGCAGTTCCCAGGGCAGTAACCCTGCACACCTGCTTCAATGAGGGGGGCAGGGAGCAGCTGGGACCCACACATGTGAAACGAAGCTTATTTCTAGTTCAGGCCCATCTTTTAAAAAAAGAACTTTAGGTAGGGTTACCATATGTCTGTATTTTCCTGGACATGTCAGGCTTTTTGGTTCTTAAATCGCCGTCCAGGAGGAATTTTTAAATTTTAAATTTTAAAAATTCCTCCGGGGAAAATACGGACATATGGTAACCCTATTTAAATATCTAAAAACGTCCGGGAGGGCAGCTGCAACAGCGAAGGTTCCCCCCGCCCCCCGTGGAGTATCGTCTTTTTTGAATCTTAAAATATGGTAACCCTAAGCACCAGCATCCAAAGGGAGTTTGCACTGCAACACTCACTCGCTACCTGCGTGCCTTGCAGGAGAGGGAGGCCTTGTGGCTTCTGATGCTCATTCCCTCCAGAGACCCTTCCTCTGGGGCATTGCAGCTCTGTCTCACCCCCACTATGGGGCAGTGCTCATCTAGAATCCGAGGGCCCTGTGTTGTTAGTTATTTGGGAATCGAAGGTGTCAGTGTTTTGTTTTTGAGTGTGGATAGCTATAACTATACCATTATCTGCTCAGATACTGTTATCTGTGGTGGTGTTTGCTTGCAGAACACAGTGCTGCCACCGCAAACATTCAAAAACCAGGAGTCACCCAAAGAATCTACAGATTGGCTTAAAAATCACAAGAATGTTAAAAAATGTGCAGTCCTCTTATTTGCTTTCTGATTTCCGAGCCTTTAGGGTGGGCTTGGTTCATGTCTTTAGGCTTTTCTCTGTAACCATGAGGGCTAGAAACAGGGCCGGCTCTGGCTTTTTTGCCGTCCCAGGCAAAAAAGCCTCCCGCCGCCCCCCCGCCCCGGAGCGCAGCAGGGGAGGGCGCCGAGCCTGGCCACGGGCTGCTCTCCCCGACCAGCCGGAGCGCCGCGGGGAGGGTGGCGAGCCCGCTGCGGCTCCGCTGGCGGCCAGAGCGCCAGGAGGAGGGCAGAGAGCCCGCCGGGGCTCCGCTCTCCCCGGCGGCGAGCCCAGCCGGGGCTCCGCTCTCCCTGGCGGCCGGAGCGCTGCGGGGAGGGCGGCGAGCCCAGTCGCAGCCCCGCTCTCCCCGGCGGCCAGAGCGCCGGGGGAGGGCGGCGAGCCCACTGCGGCTCCGCTCTCCCCGGCGGCCGGAGCACCGCGCCACCCCCCTCCAGATGCCGCCCCAAGCACAAGCTTGGTGGGCTGGTGCCTGGAGCCGGCCCTCACTAGAAACTTACCATAGATTTTAAAAGCAATGAAAGCTGAGGTTCTCACTCTTTTTCTGGGGCTGGAGCTCTAAAAAAACCCACCTAATATCCTGAGACTCGGGAAAAATTGTGGAAGCTGACAACCCTGGCAGCGTTCAGTAATGGTTACATTTAAAAACTGGTTTTAATAAATTTGAAAATGCATATTCCAGGGAGTTCCGGAAGAGGCAGAACCTGTGTGTGAGAACAGATGCAGGCATTGTACAGAGAACATGAACAGGCTATGGAATGCTCATCAAATTGTGTGCAAAGAAATCTATTGGGGTTTCTAATAGAGAAATGTTGAAGCGTATTCCTGCTTTTCAGCTGAATCCTATTTAGGGTGACCAGACAGCAAGTGTGGAAAAATTGGGACAGGGGATAGGAGGCTATATAAGAAAAAGACACAAAAATCGGGACTGTCCCTATAAAATCGGGACATCTGGTCACTCTAGTCCTATTAAATGTAGTAATAGTTGTAAACTGAAACTGAAAAAGAGTAGGAGAAAATGGAACAGAAAAATCAGTTTGTCTTCCAGACAAAGCAACCTTTTCAGACAAGTTTTCCCAAATGATCTCTAAATTTGCATTGCCAGTGCAAATATTTGCTCCTGTGAAAGACAGAATCAGTGAGCATAGAAAGCATTTATACATGCTGGCTGAGTAACTAGACTTCCATCCACTTGATTTGTATGTGTAACCCTTCTGCCAAGTGGAGTCGGCAGTGACAAGGGCCGGAGTTCGATACCTAGGGGTTCCTTTTGAACCATACAACACAGAACTGACTCAAGCCCCACCCAGTAATCTGGAAAAATTACACACCACCCTTGGGCACCCTCTAAGAGGAAATACTTCCCCTTTCGCAAGCACAGAGTCTGTGTGTGGAAAAGAAACGTTTAATAAAAGGGGGAAAATAACCTGGCATTAACTTGGGAAAACATCACAAACAGGATTCATAAGCACCAGACCATGAAGAAAACACCCACCCCAGAGTACGTTGGGCAGTGTCCTTTGCCTCAGGTTCTCACCTTGCGGTAATAAAGTCCAAAAAACAAAAGTTCCTGTAACATGCCCTTCCCCTCTCCCTCCACTGCACCCCATTCACAGTTGTTGTCGTTGATCAGTGAAGACCCAGAGTTCAAAAGTTCACCTCCGGATACTTGGAGGGGGCAGTGGGAGGAGGCACCTTGGTTGCTCCACCGGGCGCCTGCCGCTCCACTGCATTCTCTGGGATGTCTTGAGGTTCCACCACTTAACACAGCTTTCAGTGATTTCAGCTCTCCATAGGAGAGCTTCACTGCTAGTGCAGGCTGGGCAGTCTCCCATAGCAGGTCTAATGCTGAGACCTGGTTGTCAGTGATTTCAGCTCTGTTGATCTGCAACAAAAGACTCTCAATTGAGTCTTAATCAACTCTGTCATTACACAGTGGAGAGGGGGAGAGTCAAATAGTGTCTAGGACCCATAGGCAGAGTGCACACTACTATGTACAAACACCTGATCCTCCCTTCCCTTAGCTCCACGGCACTTGGGCACCCCTGCCAATGAGTGCAGTTCAGGTGAGGGTGAGTCCCTCAATCAGAGCATGCTAAGCACAGTTCTGCTACCCTTTAGTCACACAACAAAGGTAACAACACTTTATTACACCTGCCCCCTCCGCCAATAACAAAGTGACTTGTGAACCAACACCAGCCCAAAGTGATCATTTTGGGCAAAGCAGATCCATCATGCTGTGCACCTAGACAGAGTGGGTGCATCTATGCAAACAAGGTCAGTTCATGAAGTCTTCTCCCCCCAGCTCATCACTAGATGTCAGGAGAGAGCTCATTCAGATGCATTTGAGTACACTTACAGTTACTGTCAGGCACAAATGACTGTCTGCAAGGAAATGTCTACACTAGGAAGGCTTTGCCACGTAGCTATGCTGGTATGTTATACCAGCAAAGTGTTCCTAGTGTGGATGCAATTTATACTGGCAAGGCTGTGCTTTTTGGTATAACTTATTCCAATCCTTCCCTACCCCTGAATGAAATAAGCAATATCAGTAAAAGTCCAGGTTTGCCAGTATAACTGCTTCTATACTAAGGGCTTTTGCCAGCACAGTTATGTTGGTTAGGGATCATACCTCATCACACTACTCACCCACACAGCTACGTTACCAGAAGTTTGTAGTGAAGGCCCAGCTGATGCTGGTGTGAAAATTTGCACCCACTGTGTTCATTCCATCCTGCTAGCTCAAAGACCTTCCCGTGAACTGAGAATCTGCACAGTACTCAGAATGTAGCATGGAAATGTTTTAATTCTCAGCAGTTTTGGCAGCCCCCCAAGCCTTTGCCTCCAAGAACTCAAGACCAATGTTAAAATTGAAGTGGAAAGTGATGATACTGCAATTCTACAAAGGACTTGCTCACCATATTTCATTATGTAAAAATCCATCTGCTGGTCACCTGGGGGCAAGTCCTCTTCGTGTGTTAGTCCACTCTTTTGCCACTGATTCAATGGGGTAGGATCTCGAATTCAGCCAGTATGTGGAACTATGGCTGACGGGTACCTCTTTCATTCTGGCCGTTTAGTCTCTAGAATCTAAGCTTTCATTTAAAAATAAGTCTTTCTGTTGCAGTTGCTGAGACAGCCTCAAAAACGTGACCTGAGGATAGCTGAATCAATGAAGTTTGGAAAATATGACGGGTGTGATCTGCCCCATTCATCTCAGATACCTGCTGAACTTCATTATGTTTATGGAGCATGTCATAAAAGAGAGGGAAGAGCATAGGATGAAGATCTGCGCAATCCACGGTGAGGGACTGCTCATTTTGGCACCCTGAGTGGGCAGGCTTGGGAGAGGGCTGCCACTCTGCCCCACTCCATCTCAAAGAGGAGCTTGGAAGAGCATCTCCACTTCCCCCTTCCCCCCAATCTCACCCTTGTTTTTGATTTTTCTTTGGGCACTATCCAGCGCTCACTCATCTCAATAGGAATCTGCTCATTCACTTCAAGGAGCGTTTGTTCTGGCTCCTTGATAGTAGGTTCCTCAGGGTGGGGATCTTGTCTTCACTGGGCTGTGTCCAGCACCGAGCAGGATGTTGGGTACTCAATAAATAACAATCCAGGCCTTTGTGTCGGAAGCAAATAGCATCTGCATGCACAGATCGGGCAGTTAGGCATCTAACAACCTGAATTGTACATGCCTGTGTGTGCACGGTTTGGTCCTTACCTGCTGAAGAGATGAGCACCTTCAAAATGACCGATTACAAGTTCTTGGGGACAGGGACCATATTTTTGTTGTTTGTACAGCACCTGACACAAAATGGGTCCTTGATCTGGTCTACCAGAATAAAAATGACGATGTAACATAATAACAGAATTTAGCTGCTGTGGTGACTGGTATTCTACACACCTTTAAGATCTTAGAATTTTAGGACAGGAAGAGACCTGGAGAGGTCATCTAGTCCAGTCCCCTGCACTCATGGCAGGATTAAGTATTATCTAAACCATCCCTGACAGGTGTTTGTCTAACCATAATGTCTAAGATGGACATGATTATTATAATATGTAAAAACAAAATAATAACTACCACCATCAAAAAACCCCAGGTGATTTTTTTTTTTTTTTGCTTCTCTGATCCTTAATTATTGGTCCGTTTTTGATTTGCTACCTACATTTGGTTTATTGTTTAGGGCTTATTTTGTACATACAAGTATTTTCCTTCCCAAACTTTGCTTTTGATCATGCTTTCTTAGCAGGCTGCCTGTAGTACGTCACCATCATTCTCGAGTAGAGGCTGAGTTGATCAACAACAGACTTTGTGCTTCTGAATTCAAAAGACAAGCTGCATGCAATTTGACGTGAAATTGTCATTGGAAAGTTCCCCTTCTCTAGAAGCAAGATTGGCTGGCTGTAACCAAAGATCTGTCTGCAGGCATTCGCATCTATCTTGTAACTGCAGTGATCTATAAGTCATAACCAGTTGCATATAAACTTCAAAGTTTAATTTTGTTTATTTTTAATTGGTTCCTATCTTGCAATTGTGCAAGAAACTACAGTTCTGGAAGGGCTTTTAAAATAAGTAGGCTGTTCAAAGTGTTTTTTTTTTTTTTTTTGCCCAGTGCTTTGCCATTTCAGATCCTGGCTCCTTAATTTTAATGATGTCAAGTTGAATGTGTTTTGGAGGCCAAGAATGTATAAAACGTTGAGCAGTTTGCTGAAAAGACATGGAAAACTGGGGAGAAAGCACAAAATAACTGTGACAGTATAGCTGTGAAGAGATTGTGAGATAGAATCTAGTGAGCTGTTAGCATATGGCACATTGCTCTCAGTGAGCATGTTTTATTGAGAGTAAACCAGTGAGGAGGACCTTGGGAGACAGGCCAGTGCTTGCAGTGTGGGGACAGCCCCACAACCTGAAGCAAATACTCACCTGCAACTAAATACCACACGATAAAAACACTAACCCAGGAACCAAACCCTGCAACAAATCCCAGTGCCAACTCTGTCTGCATATCTATTCAAGTGACACCATCATAGAACCTAACCACATCAGCCATACCATTAGAGGCTCATTCACCTGCACATCTACCAATGTGATATATGCCATCATGTGCCAGCAATACCCCTCTGCCCCTACCTTGGCCAAACCGGACAGTCTCTACGCAAAAGAATAAATGGACACAAATCAGACATCAAGAATTGGAACATTAAAAAACCAGTTAGAGAGTACTTCAGTCTCCCTGGACACTCAATAACAGACTTAAAAGTGGCCATTCTTCAACAATTTTTTTTTTTCAAAAACAGACTCCTGCGAGAAACTGCATAACTGGAGTTAATTTGCAAACTGGACACCATCAAATTAGTCCTGAATAAAGACTGGGAGTGGATGGGTCACTACAAAAACTAACTTTTCCCCCTGCTGTTACTCACACCTTCTTGTCAACTGTTTAAAATGGCTCACCTTGATTACATTTAACTCATTAGCACTACAAAAGTGATTTTTCCTCCCTTTTTGTCAACTGTTGAGAATAGCCCATTTCCACCTTAATTGAATTGGCTCGTTAGCATTGACCACCCCCCCCCCCCACTTGGTAAGGCAACTCCCATCTTTTCATATGCTGTGTATTTATACCTCTCTACTATATTTTCCACTCCATGCATCTGATGAAGTGGGTTTTATCCCATGAAAGCTTATGCCCAAATAAATGTTCATCTCTAAGGTGCCACAAGGGCTCCTCGTTGTTTTTCCAGTGAGGAGAGTTGCAAGCAAATCAGAAGCAGGAGTTCATATCTGGCAGGTAATGCATGATGAACATACCTCTTTTCTGTACTGCCCAACTGTATCAGTGCAGGCTGTCCTTAAAGAGAGATTTGGAATAACTGACTTCCTTGTGTCTTCAGTTCCTATGTATTATAGCTGGATCTCCTCCTGTAGGTTTAAATCACTGGATGGATCTATCATACGCTGTATATCGAGTAGGGCTCGGGAACATGTTCCAGCTTGCCTACAGCCTAGATCCCACCAATAAACTTCCTCTATCATTAGCGCTTGCTGTAGTGGGAGACTGCCACAGCCAGGAGAGTTAGAGGGAGCTGAGTGGAAGGGTGCATCATGCTAGTTCCCTGGGATTTATCTAATCGCTTTGAAAAGCTGTAGCAGGGTTAGGGGGCTCTGAAATTGTACTGGGTCTTGCACAAAGTCAGCGCAACAGTATTACCAACCCCAAATGCTCAAAGATCGTCAGGCCTCCCAAAATCATAAGAGGGGTTTAAAAATTAGGAGATTTTAAAAGGTAAGATATAATCTATATCTCCATTTTGCTGCCTTGTTCCTTGGCCTTGAGAGTGGCTGATTTGAATTCATTCAAATTGGTCAGAAGGGCTGACGTGTTCTTTATTTATCCTGATCTGCATCCCTTCCCCTTTATTGTCTATAGGAGATGGGAAGGAACTCTTGGCCTGTACTGTGTTTTTTGGCAGCCTCTGTCTTCCTGGGTAGCCAAGCATCACTTGGTAGATTCCCCCGCTGATGCCAGTAGATAACTCCATGACTGTGTTGTTCCAGAATGGGAGTCTGGGAGCCCAGAGAAGTTGTGGTTAACCTGAGACGTCCCAGATTTCCCTAGAGCACTGAATGGGATTGCATGGCCGCTCTGCTGAGAATGCCAACAAGAGATTAATGGGAGCCAACTGGGGATAGCTGTTCACTAGAAACTACACTGAGACCCACCAACTCGTTGCACAAAAGATACAGAATAGTCATCAGGTGGTTACAACTTTCAGTCACTGACTGACCTGGGCTGGGTTTGACCTGGTGACCTAGATATAGATTAGTCTGTATCCCTTTCCCAACTTTGATGTGTTAATTTATCCAACCCCTTATGTGCTAGCACCCTAACGGCTAGTGGATGTATGGGTCTAATTGTAGTGTATGAGGCATTGGCTTGCCTGTGGTGATGGCTGCAAACCCGTAGAGAAGGCTAGGAGAGTTAGCACTAAGATCCACGTGCTCCATGTCATGTTTGTACTCTGACAACCACAAGGTAGCAGCTGTTTCTCTCTCTTTGTTTTTCAAACCACTACACTTGTTTTTTAATTGCCTGGGCTCGTCATAAAGGTAAAAATAGCTCCTCTATTTATAGAGAACAGATGGTTTTTCCAATCATTTTCCCTGTACACCAAAGGAATGGGGTTGAGTCAGAAGCTGCTTGTAGAAAAAGTATGTTTTCATTACAGAAATATCTGATTAGGTTAATAGAGAATAATTCAATGTGATGTACATTTGGCCATCTCTTAAAAACTTCCCAGTTTTGCCTCCAGTTTCTAGATAACAGTATCTCAGTATCTGCAGTGTTCGTTCTAGAGTAGCTCCTGTGAGCGATGTCTGGGGTATAATAGAACTAGTGGGATAACATGACTGAGCTAGCTAAGGCAGTGGAAACATATTAAGGGTGACCACTGTATGGAACATCGAAATGGGGTTGGGTTATGCAGGTCTTGTCTACACACAAACTTGCACTGGTTTAAGTATACTGATTTAGTTAAACTGGTGCAACAATTTGAGTGGACAGGTATGACGCTGGCAGACCAGGTGCCAGCTCATGCCAAAGCCCTCACTGAATAGTGACAAGTGCTTAGCTGGAGACCAGTCTGGCTTATCTGGGGGTTAGTATAGTTTAGTGTTTTGGACTTTATGCAATGCTTGTAGGATGCTGCCTGTATTAATCCTACTTATAATGTCTGATGGTGAAATCTGCTTGGTATAACAAGTGGTCAGCAATGACAGTTGTTAATCACTCTCTTTTCACCAACCCAACCAGGTTTTTGACCTGCCAAGGCACCTGTGGTCATTCCTGAACCGGTTTTGAACAGGTCAGGGCAATTGTGTGGCCAGTTTCTTCAAATGGGGTTTCTCTAACGACCCATGATGTAGATGCGGTCAACTTTAGACTGTCGCATGTCCTTGACGAGTGCCCACTGACTGACTTTGATGACTGGCTACCAGCTCTTCACCTGGCTGGTGACATTGCTATGAAATGGCTGGGCACACTGAGCGAGCTAATACCTATATCCCACGCTATAAGGTACTACTTAAGTGTTCCTTCTAGAACAAACATTTTATAATTTAGAACAGTGTAACTCACCAAATGAGAAACAAACATTACCTAATGCAAATGCTGGGTTCCTAAGAAGGTGTTATTGCCTGCCCCTCAAGAAGGACTGTTGAATACAAATGGGCCATTGTGGAACAAAGACTTTGTTGATTGCTCCCCAAACCCACCGTGAAGAGGTTGCATGCAGAAGCACTGATCCCATCAGTTTGGACTCTAGGGAGATAAAAATTCCTGACCATAAGGAATTAGGTTCATTTTATGCTGTTTGAACTCAGAAGGGCAAAGGTTCCTAAACATAAGAAGGAGATCCCCAGGGCTAACCTAGGTTAGCCCTAATGGACATTTAGAGCTGGCATATTTCAGCGGCTCTGTCACCATCTGAAACCTAAGACTGCAATTTATTTGTGTGCGTTTGTGTATGTTTATTATTTTAACCTCATTTTGTTTTTCCTAGTTAATAAACCTTTAGTTAGTTTATTTCAGGATTGGGTACAAGTGTTGCCATTGTGAGATCTAAAGTGCAGATTGACTTGGCCCTTCAGGACTGGGAGTAACCTGAATATTTTGTGATCTTTGGGGTAAAGTGACCATCTATCACAGAGTCAGTCTTGCTTGGGTGGCAAGATAGATTGGAATGCCCAAGGGGACAGTCTGTGACTCCATGTTAAGCTGTTATAGTGCCTGAGGGGTTTACACTTGTTATTTGGTTGGTGACATTTAATTATAGAATCACAGCCACTTTGGGGTTTGTGCCCTGCTTCTAAACAGTCTGCTCTGAGGTTGGTATTCTCGCTTGTGAGCCACTCCAGACAACAGGGTCTTAGACAAAAGTGTGTGACTGGGCATTGTGCTGTGCTGCGAAGTGTAAGGCTGATGGCTCATTGTGGCCCAGAGAAAGAGTTACTCTGTCATGGAGCTCAGGCAAGGACCAGGGGACTCAATCCTCAGACTCCAGAATGGAACTTTCAGCCACAAAGCCTTCTTCTAAGAGCCTGGAGACCTCCTTTCAATTTTTGTTCCTGATTATGTCCTCCTCCCTCCTGTGGGACATGCCCTAAGACTGCTCAATGTGCTCCCCATGGACCGTCACCCTGATATTACCATTGCCACACAGCAGCTGGTCTGGGCACAGTCCATGACACACTCTCGAGGAAGAGGGCGGCTTCACATGGTTGTGTTTGTACGTGACGTGTCCTGACTTTCAGAACCCTTCATGACTCTGCCCTTCTCTATTTTTCTTCTTTTTTTGAGAGAGTTAGGGGTGGTCTCCTATTTGGTCTCATTTCCAACACTTATCCTGTCTGTCGGATTCTGGCACAGATATTTCTGTCCCTTTGTCCACACTGCCCCTTATGTGTGGGACTCCCTCCCTGCCTTGATTCGCGAGGCCCAGGCTCTCTTCTTCAACTCTTTTCTCAACCCACTTCTGCTGCGATGCCACAATCCATAGGCCAGCTGGCAAAGGGCAGGCTGAGGGCTGTCAGGTATAGGCAGTGTATATAATATGTATTAAAGTGGGTGTGTATATATTTTGTTAACTGTCTCCCACTCCATTTGTATGTCATCTTTCCTGGGGCAATGGGGAGAAAGAAATGGAACTAAAACATGCTTCTATTATAACCCTGACAACATGGCTTGTCTGTTGTATCCGGTTCGTCCTCTCTTCATGGGCTTTTTGTCCTCTTAAGGTTTGAAGCTCCTTGAGGCAGGCACAGTCCCTTATTGTTTGTAATGCAGCTCTGATCTCAACTAGGGCCTTCATGTACTACCACAATTCAAACCACGAGATGTGGCCACTTGCAGGGCAGATGTAATCCCTTGACCTGTGTTACAGAAATAACTTCAATGTCCTTTAACCTTTGTTTCCACTTCCTGTCAGTTTTGAGGGAAGGGAGGGAGTAGAAAAAGTATAATAATGTATTTGTATTCCTGTAGCACTTGGGAGCCCCAATCATGGACCCCACTAGGCTGGGTTCTGTACAAACACAGAACACAAGGACAGTCCCTGCCCCAAAGAGCTTACAATGTAAGTATAAGATGAGATAACAGATGGATACAGACAGACGGGAGTAGAAGGAAACAATGAGATAATAAAGGTCAGAGTGATGGGAGCATTTTTATTTCAAGGATTTTAAACTCCTGCCTTGCAGCTCCTCACTGAGCAGTGTTATGTCTAATTTACAAAGAGAGAGGATCTGAGGCAGAGATTTGCCCAAAGTCACACCGAATCACTAGAAGAGTTGGGATTTGAACCCTTGTCTCAATTGCTAGCCCCTTTTTATAGTGACAGTAGGCTGCACTGCCTTCTGTAATGCTCATAGAGCCTGTTAACATAGCAACCTTTGTGTCTGTGCTAAAATGATGTAACTATACAATACGCCTCCAGAGGGCAGTATAGCAGTGATGTAACTCAATTTATCTTCGAAGCTGCCTGACTCTCTATGAGAACTGGTCTAAAATAAAAATTAATTTTTGGAACAAAATTAAAATTTTCATTTTTGGCAGAAATTTTTTCCATCCCAAGATAATGTACAAAATCCTCTTTGGGCCCTGAGGGCTTTCACCATTTCCCCTGTTAGGTTTCTCTTATGCACATGTTTATCTCTAAGCATTGAAGTCAGGGGGATTGTTCATGTGGTTAAAGTTAAGCGGGTATATGTTTGCTTGATTGGGGCCTCAGCAGAGCAGACTCTTCTGAGTGCAGGGGTCTGGATATATTCATTTGGCCAGAGGGGTCGCTGTGGACTGAGCTGCGAAGAGCCCTGCACCTTGTGGATTTAAACCACATTGAACCCCTGTGTGGACACTCCCCTTAGAACTGAAGGGGCCACAATATGGCTTATCTTAACTTTAATTCTGACTGATGGCACACATGGGGTTTAATACAGTTCAAAGAATCTGCTTTAAATTCACGTTTTTTTAGGGATTAATTTTCCTGAGTTGTCCCCTGTAGACAGTCCCTTAGGCTACATCTGCAGTGCAATAAAAACCCAGCGGCACCAAGTTTTGGATACTGGGTCAATTGACTTGGGCTGGGGCTGCAGGGCTAAAAATGGCAGTATAGACGTTTGGGCTTGGGCTGGAGCCTGGGCTCTGAAACCCAGCCAAAGGGGTGGGTCTCAGGACTTGGGACCCACCCTCATCACCAGGTTTCAGAGCTTGGGGTCCAGCCTGAGCCAGAATGTCTACACTGCAACTTTTAGCCCCATAGCTTGAGCCTGAGTCAGCTGACCTGGGCTAGCCGTGCTGAGGGTCTTGGATTGCTATGTAAACATACCCTTAATGACTGGGGAAGGGAGAAGACGTCACGCTATGTTGTGCTTCTAGACTCTCTTTCCATCCTATGAATTTTCTCTAGAGTTCTCAGATCATCTCTACTTGCTTGACACACATGATATTCATACACCAATGAGTAAAATAGGTGAAAATCACTTTAATTTTCTCTCACAATTTAAAACTCTAAATTGGATTCTCATTTTTTTTTAAATTGTGGGTTTTTTTGTAATTTTCATTCTTCCCAGTCAATAGAAAACAGACCAGCCAATTGTTTTTACAAAAAGCTAAATCTTTTCCAAAACTTAACACCAAAAGAAAAGTTCTTAGGAACTTAAAATTATAGTATATTTCAGCATAATCAGTTTGCTTTGAACAAATAAACATCCTCTTCAGTGTCTGAAACCCAAACCCACCAGCACTGAGAACCAGAAAGTGAAGTGGACTGTAAATAAAAGAGTGATTTTCATTATTCAGGCAGAGAGAAATGCAGAATGAACAAAGCAGGAATAGTGATAAATATATTGAATTTTTAAAGTTATTTGATTTAATAACCCAAGTAGGGAAAAGTTTGATATAATTTAATTTGCTGTAAACCAGCATAGTTTCTTGACATTAATGGAGCGCCACTGATTTACTCCAGATGAGGGTCTGGCCTGTGATGTTCAATATTACACTATCCCTTTTAGCTAATAGGAAAGACCATTTCTCCCCATTGCACAAAGGCCTTGTTCAACACAGCTAAAATCTGGACACCTGTCTGAAATTGATAGCAGCATTAGGGAATGTCACAGGGCCAGAAAGTGTTACACAACTAGCAGGCTAATTGACCCAGATTCAACCTTTAGAGACCTATTAGTAGTTAATGATTGTGTTTTGTGTGTGTTTACATATATATATTGTTAGAGGTTGACAATGTAACCGAACGGTTCCTGTCTGTCCTGTATTCTGTTAATTCAGAGATCAAAAGGAGATGTTAACATTTAGATGAACCGGACATATAGTAGCATCATTGACTTTATTTTCCTTTGAAGTTTGTAGTGAACAACGTGTAAATGGTGGGAAATGTGCAGTTGCCTTATGCTAATCCACGTAGCTAATTAATGGTGATGCTTAGGAAATAGGTCTACTTCAAAGCCACAGTGCTTCACCTATTATTCTCCTGTTGTCAAGAGGTTGCTAGAGAACTATTAAAAAATCTCTTGGCTCTGATCCTGTTATCTCAGATCTGCTTAAGCTTCATCAGGGGAAGTTTGAGTCTCAAGACTGAGGTCCCCAGCTCCAGACTGGGTTACCCTGATATTGGACATTGGACTATAATTTATGGAACTTATTCTGAAAGGGCTCTTTGCATCTCTAAAGATCACCATCTCTACTATGAAACTGACCTAAGAACTTTATTCATATCTATATGTACGATGATCTTTTAACCAATGTTCTTTTTTTTCTTTTTTAATAAATCTTAGTTTAGTTAATAAGAATTGGCTGTAAGTGTGTATTTGGGTAAGATCTGAGATATTCACTGACCTGGTGGGTAATGTGTCCGATCCTTTGGGATTGGTAGAACTTTTTATACGATGAACAAGATTTTCAGTAATCCTCATCATATATGACTTGGCTGTCTGGATGGGAGCTCAAGGCTGGTTTGCTTTAAGGGAACTGTATTTCTGGGTAACCAGTAAGGTGTTGTAGAAGCTGTTTTGTTGTTGGCTTGGTGAATCCAAGTATAAGAAATAACCACCAGTTTGGGGAATCGGCTGCCTCATTCCTTGCCATTTGGCCTGATTGAGTGATCTCACTGTGGCCCCCTGGTACCCCAGTCCAGGGCAATTACTCCATTAGGACACAGTGGCTGCTATTTTAACATATCCACAGCTCAGGAGTTAGTTCTTGCAACAGTATCTGGAATGAGCAAAAATGGAAGGGCCAGTTTGTGTCTGATCCTGCACATCCACCCAGGGGACCGAGGGGCCATAAGGAAGTGCCCTTACTGTCTTCCACACTCTCCCCATATTGTATGACGAGAGTAGCTTTATCAGTGTTGCTAGGTCTTATCCCAGTGCATGTGTGCAGGAAGAGGCAGGGAATAGACACAGTCTTGGCTCCGCCCGGCACTCCCAGGGCTGTATTCTGTGCCGGGTATAGCGCTGGTGTAGGACACAGCACCTGGAGCAGTGGTGAAACCAGGAAGCGGACTGGCCAGCCCAAATTCACAATCTGCTTTTGGGACAGCCCACCTACACACTGCCCCATATGGGGGGGTAAAGCCACACATAAGCCCCAGGTAAGCAAGGCCTGTGCTGCTTTCCCATAAATGGCAGAAACATGATGTCAGCTGCTGTAATCAAGCTAGCAGGGAGTAATTGGCTTGTCTGTAGTGTAAAGAGCTTTTGTGTTCAGCATAAGTATCTTTACGATCATTGGGAGAAGCAGATAAAAATTGATGGAGTACAATGCAGGAGTGTTTAGAACAGGGGTGGGCAAACATTTTGGCCTGAGGGCCACATCTGGGTTCCAAAACTGTATGGAGGGCCGGGTAGGGAAGGCTGTGTCTCCCCAAACAGCCTGGCCCCCACCCCCTATCCGCCCCCTCCCACTTCCCGCCCCCTGACTGCCCCTCTCAGAACCCCCGACCCATCCAACCCCCCCTGCTCCTTGTCCCCTGACTGCCCCCTCCTGGGAATTCCCCCCCCCCTAACCCGCCCCCCCAGGGACCCCACTCCCTATCCAACCCCCCCTTCTCCCTGTCCCCTGATTGCCCTGACTCCTATCCACACCCCCGCCCCCTGCCAGGCCCCCCGGGACTCCCACACCTATCCAGCAGCCCCTGTTTCCTGTCCCCTGACTGCCCCCTGGAGCCTCCTGCCCCTTATCCAACCCCCCTGCTCCCTGTCCTCTGACTGCCTCCCAAGATGCCCTGCCCCTTATCCAACCCCCCCCCCCGCTCCCCGCCCCCTTACCATGCCGCTCAGAGCACCAGGACTGGCAGCCGTAAGTAGTACACTGTAAGTAGCAGATTCCTACGGGGAGCAATTTAATACACACACAGGCAGGAGCTCGCAGCCCCGCTGCCCAGAGTGCTGGTGGCATGGCGAGTTGAGGCGGAGGGGGGACAGCAGGGGAGGGACCGGGGGCTAGCCTCCCCGTCCGGGAGCTCAAGGGCCGGGCAGGATGGTCCCACAGGCCGGATGTGGCCTGCGGGCCGTAGTTTGCCCACCTCTGGCTTAGAACACCCATTAAAATGACTCTGGAAGATTTTGCTCATTGGGGATGTACCAAATACTCAAGACTTTGTCTGTTACCTACCACTTCATACACATGTGCACTCAAGAGCTGCAGGAAATGAAGATACTCCTCTGAAACATAAATATAATGGAGTCTTGCTTGCATAATTGACTTTAACTCTGTCTTCACTTCTGTGTGATTATTTTCATCGCCACACTTTGTCTTGCTTTAATAAATTTGCTCTAGCTTGTTGTTGTTGATGAGGGCTAGCATTTAGGGCTGGATGGAGAGTTGACAGTTGTGCTAAACTTTCTAATCCTGCCTTGTCAAATCCTGCCTTCAGATGTGTATTTGTACAGTGCCTAGCACAATGGGGTCCTGGTTGGTGGCTGGGCTTCAAGGCATACCACAATACAAATAATAAATATTTGCAACTCCATTCTGCCAGCTGCGATCGGAGATGCACCTGTGTATCGGGGACCATAGGATTTTCACTGTGGTGGAGCAGTAAAGATATACAAACTCTCCTTTTTCCACTTCTGTAGCCAGCAAGTGTGAATGCCCTGTGGAGTTCATCTGCCATTGAGCTAATCAAAGGAATTTTTAGCTGCGTGGTTTAAAGTGAAATGAAGTAATAGGAGAATGGGATGGCTCAGGGGATTGCCTCTTTGCTTCCAGATCTCAGTCCTCCCACTGGAGGAGGGATTGCTGAAATTTGTTCCTGTCTGATAGGTGCTAAGCAGAATGAATTGGAGATCTCAGTCCAGTTCCTAGTAGGAGATAAGTCACAAAAGCTGCCAGTAAAATTGGCCTCACTTGTTTTTGGTGTGTGGTGTTTGTACAGTGCCTCAGGCACGGTGCTGGAACAATTTGTATAGTGACGGTGCTGAGAGCCATTGAATCAAACTGTATGCCCTGTATATGATAGGAACCACTTCAAGCCAGGGGATGCAACAGCACCCTCAGCACCCCTAGTTCCAGCACCTGTGGCCTCAGGTGTGTATGACACTTTGCAGACCAACAACAGGCTGGGCCCCTGACTGGAGGAGCTTATAGGTTAGGTGACAAATGTCGGCAGCGAGGTCTGGGAGTGAATGGACAAAGAGACTGGTGCTGCCCTTTCATTCCTACAGGCTGTTCCAGGTCATGAGGCATAGAATCGTAGACCTGGAAGGGACCTCGAGAGGTCATCTGATCCAGTCCCCAGCACTCATGGCAGGACTAAGTATTATCTAGACCATCCCTGACAGGTGTTTGTCAACCTGCTCTTAAAAATCTCTAATGATGGAGATTCCACAACCTCCCTAGGCAATTTATTACAGTGCTTAACCACCCTGACAGGAAGTTTTTCCTAATGTCCAACCTAAACCTCCCTTGCTGCAATTTAAGTCTATTGCTTCTTGTCCTATTCTCAGAGGTTAAGACGAACAATTTTTCTCCCTCCTTGTAACAACCTTTTACGTACTTGAAAACTGTTACTATGTCCCCTCTCAGTCTTCTCTTTTCCAGACTAAACAAACCCAGTTTTTTCAATCTTCCCTCACAGGTCATGGTTTCTAGACCTTTAATCGTTGCTTAATTATTTGCTCCATTATCTTTCCGGGTACAGAAGTTAAGCTGACTGGTCTGTAATTCCCCGGGTTATCCTTATTTCCCTTTTTATAGATGGGCACTATATTTGCCCTTTTCCAGTCTTCTGGAATCTCTCCCGTCTTCCATGACTTTTCAAAGATGATGTGGATGCAGTGTTCCTCCTCCCTGCCCTGTACCTCTGGGGAAAAGAGAGATTTGATCTCCAGGGCTGTCTGTAAGCATTATATTCACTTTAAACAGTTGGTTTTAGAGGAGGAGGAAATGGCAGTCTTAGCTCCTAGGAACAAAGATCCTGGATTTGTTTGGTACAGGCATACAGGCTGCTGCGTGTATAAGCCCCGATGAGGGGATGAAAGGCCTCAGCACTTGTGTTTGCACTTTACCAGTCTGCTGCTGTGTGTTTGCTTTCACTCTAAAGGTCCATCAGATGATGCCCCTAGAATCCACTGTTGTCATTGTACATCCATAATAGTAATAAACAGCAGTGGAATGACACTCCCTGCTCCCAGGGCAGCAATAAACCTTTTCTACAAGGCCAGAAAATGGCTAGTGGGGAGTCCCAGATGATACGTTAAAGAGCTCAGTCTGCTGACATGGAGTCAAAAGGATCTTTCTCCTCTTCCCCCTTTCTTATTGTCGGGGAGGCCCTTTTCTCAATTTCTCATAGCTATTGTGCCACAAATCTGTTTCAGCCTCAGTCGTTGGCTTTAATTACCGCTCAGCCAAAAAGCCGTAAAACTTTGTGAGACAACAGATATGTCAGGATGATCAGTAAAGTGGGTGTGTTACTGGCACGGAGTGTCCCTGATATGACCTAGGAACCGCCCGTAGTTCGACTAGTGGCTCTCCCTGAACCCTCCAGCTCGGAGGAGCCCTTCTCCACGCCATTTACACTTCCACCCTCTGATACCCCAGTTCATGGTCGCTATCTCACCAGCCGTGGAGAACAGGACAGGAGCTGCCTTTGAAACCAGTCTCCACTGCTCTCTCAGCTGGGTGTGCTGCCTTGGTTAGAGCTGACTGAGGGTTTCTGTCGCACGCTTAGCCAGCTGTCATCCTGGGCGAGTGTTTTAGTTCTTGAAGTCTTATCAAACGTATAGAGCCTGCAGCTGAATGAGGATAGAAAACGTGCCATGAACTGAAATAATTAAAACAGCTTTGATCAGAGAAGAATGAATTTTTGTGTGTGGCAATACGAATATTACAAAGTGTAAAGGAAAGAGGACAAGGTGCTAATAAAGTCTCTGCAGTATTTAGGTGTGAGATTTTAGGCAGCCTGGTGGATCAGGGACTGGAGTGGCACTCATGAAATCTAAGGTTGATTACCTGCTCTGCCACTAAGCTGCTATATGGCCTCTGGCAAGTCACTTCACTGCTTGGTGCCTCAATTTCCCCTCCAACCCGTTGTCTGTCTTGTCTACTTAGGCTGTTAGCTCTTCAGGGCAGGGACTGTCTTTTACCATGTGTTTGTATTGCACCTAGCATGATGGGGCCCTGGGACTTCTACAAATCACACATCGAAAACAGAGGTGTTTAGTTTGCAGAATTAGACACATGGGCCATATGCAGGTACTCTAGTTCTAGGTGGAATTACACCAGACATGGATCTGGCCCATAGATGAGGAGGTATGTTTGTGGTGTGGTTGCATTGATCAGATTGTCTTTAGTTATGTAGTACTAGTGAATGTTGATACATGGTGGGATGAGTGCCCCGTAGAAGCCTGGATTGACATTATAGATGGTGGTGAATTACCAGTGTGGATTTGTTGTCTGTTGTGGCTCTGCAGGAGTACGACAGCTTGCCCTTCGATGTAGTTTGTTTGGTTTGCAAAAGGCAGTTCTGTCAAAATGTTACCAGCATATTATTCTTAAGTGTGTGCAAAATAAGATGTCAAATATATAGTAGATCTGGGATACGGGAATTTCTTCCTTGGCTTTGATACTTGAATGATTTTAGAAGAACAGGAACTGTTACCTCTGTGAAGTGATTAAACCACTCACAGCTCAAGGAATTTCCTCTCTCTGTGCCCTTGTCAATCCCTCATTTCATTCTCCTTTTGGCACATCTTACACCAAGGACTGAGTTGGAAAAGGGCTTCATGATCAAATGAACTTTCGAGGACCTCTGGGTAAAAGAAACACCAAGAAGTCTCATTTAAAAATTCCGTACCTTCTGAGCAGGTAGTCAGTTTTCTAGGTACTTGGTGCTTTAGTTTAATGGTAGCTCTGCTTTTGGATTCTTCCTGAGATCTAATCTCTACTTCTTCTTAACTTTCCTTTTTCATTTACTCTCCTTTTATTCTCCATTTCTTCACATGTCTCTCTTTTTCTGTCCTTTCCCTTGAGCTAATTGCTTAATGTCAAATTTTAAAAGTTCTCTCTTTCTGAATATTCAATTTGACACACATTGAGTGTGATTTTTCAAAGGTCCTGAATAACTCCAGTTGAAAGCTGGAAAGTTGTGAGTTCTCAGCACTACTGAAAAATTAGACCCAACGAATCTCAAATTGGGCACTTAAACACTCAGATACTTTTGGAAAATGTGGACCTTCTACTCTTAACCTCAATATATTATCCTCATCTTCAAAATGGGAATAATAATACCAGGCAGGAGAGCTGAGGATAATTAATTAATATTTTCAAAGTCCTTTGAAGGTGTAAAGGGCTATGTAAGTGCTAATATGTGGTATGCCTTAAATTGGCCTCTGTATCAGATGACTGGATGATAGCTACTGTGATGCTTATTTTTTAGAAATGGATTGAGAGGCGAATCTGATAATTACAGGCCATAAGCCGAACTTCAGTTCCAGGCAACTTGGTTGAAACTGTAGTAAAGAAGAGAATTATCAGCTACATAGATGAACACAACTTGTTGGGGAAAAGTCAACATGGCTTTTGTAAAGGGAAATCGTGCCTCACCAATCTATTAGAATTCTTTGAGGGGATCAGCAAAGATGCACAAGGGTAATTTAGTGGTTCTAGTGTACTTGGACTTTCAGAAAGCCTTTGACAAGGTCCCTCACCAAGAAAGTAAGCAATCATGGGATAAAAGGGATGGTCCTCTTATGGCTCAGTAAAGACACAAGTCAAAGCGTAGGAATAAATGATCAGTTTTCAGAATGGAGAGAAGTAAATGGTGGTGTCCCCCAGGGATCTGTACTGGGACCAGTGCTGTTCAACATATTCATAAATGATATGGAAAAAGGGGCAAACAGTATGGTGATGTTTGCTGATGTTAAGTCCAAAGCTGTCTGCAAAGAGTTACAAAGGGATGTCACAAAACTGGGTGTCTGGGCAACAAAATGGTAGATGAAATTCAGTGTTGATAAATGCAAAGTAATGAACATTGGAATCCAAACTGATGCAGTCTAAATTATCTGTTACTACTTAAGTAAGAGATCTTGGAGTCAGCGTGGGTAGTTCTCTGAAAACATCTGCTTAACATGCAGATGATTAAAAAAAAACTAACCATTTTAGGAACCATTAGGAAAGGGATAGACAAGACAGAAGATATCATAATGCCACTATATAACTCCGTGGTATGCCCACACCTTGAATACTGCGTGCAGTTCTGGTCACTCCATCTCAAAAAAGAGATATAAGAACTGGAAAACGTACAGAGAAGGGCAAAAAAATGATGAGTGGTGTGGAAAAGCTTCCATCTGAGGAGAGATTTAAAAGACTGGGACTTTTCAGCTTGGAAAAGAGATGACTGAGCAGGAATACACTAGGTCTGTAAAAACATGAATGGTGTGCAGAGCGTGAATAGGGAAATGTTATTTACCCCGTCACATAACACAAGAACCAGGGGGTCACCCAATTAAATTAATAGGCAGCAGGTTTAAAACAAACATAAGGAAGTACTACTTCACACATGCACAGTCAATCTGTGGAACTTGTTGCAGGGGGTGTCGTGAAGGTCAAAAGTATAACTGGGTTCAAAAAGGCATTAGATAAGTTCATGGAGGGTAGGTCCATCAGTGGCTATTAGCCAAGGTGGTCAGCGATGCAGTCCCATGCTCTGGCTGTCCCTAAACTTCTGACTGCTAGAAGCTGGGACTGGATGAGAGGGGATGGATCACTTGTTAAACTGCCCTGTTCACTCCCTCTGATACATCTGGCACTGTCCACTGTTGGAAGGGAGGCTATTGGGTCAGATGGACCATTGATCTGACCCAGTACGGCCATTCTTATGTAACATTCATAACATTGGTACTTACTAATAAACAAACGGGACAGATCTGAAATTGCTGCCCTTGTGTCCCCGGGAAAAATAAGTGAAGTAATTGGAGCCTGGCGTGTTTCAGTTCAGGGCTGGCAGTGACGTACCTTGGAAGCTTTGAGCAGCAGCAAATGCTGACAGTGACAGCACGATGCTTGCACTTTGTGGCTTGGTACTATTTTACAGAACGCTATCTAGAAATAACGAGAGAGCACTTGGAGCCTGAAATGATGGGAACAGAGAACTAGAAAAGAATTAAAAAGCCCCACAGGAAGCGCAGGGAGGAACAGCATGAATGGAGAGAAAAAGCATATGGGGTCTAATGATGAAAATATGGGGAGAAAAAAGGAAAACACCAGGTGGGGGTGGGAGAGTGGAAATGTGCAAATGCAGCTATATAGGGAAAAAGAAGCAAGTGGAAAGAGGAGGTCTAGAAAGATCTGTGGAAGAGATGAAAGCTAACAGCATAAACATAGACTGAAGTCAGGCTAGAAGTCAGTTAACTGAAGGATAACGGCAGGAGAAGGCATAAAACAGAGCAAAACTGACTGCCTCTGTTGGGGACAGTCACCGCAATGGGGATTTCTGCCACCTTGTCTCCCGCCCCAACTGCTGATTTATCATGATGACAAAATGTCCTTTCTGAGGGTATGTTCTTAAGTCAGCTTAGCTAACGTGAGTTAATGTAGTAGTGAAGACATGGCAACTGGACTCTTATGCAAGTGAACAGGGGAGACTGGGATTGACCGTGAGCTGCTAACCCGATTTAAAAGCCAAGATGCCATATTGTCACTACTATTTTAGCCTGGATTAGCTACCCTGAGTTAAGAACACACTTTATTTGCAGTGTAGACATACCCTAAGAGCAGCCCAGAAAGTGAAGTCAGGTCTCTCTGGCACATAGTTTTGCCTCTAAGTCATTTGAGTCATCCTGTATATTGGAAAGCTTGATAGATCCCTAACTAGGTTGCTGGTCACACCTCAATCCCATTACTACGGTGCTGCCATATAAAACTGTGATTCTTCTTTCCAAGATGGGAAAAAAACTTATTTCAGCCCCCCATTTCCCAGTGCCCCTCCCCCCACAGCGTTTGCTACTTCAAATGTAGACTTTCTTTTTATGACCGATCATCTCCATGGTAACTAACAGGACTGTGCTGCCTACAGAAATTGTAGTAATAAAGTGGTTGGTTTTACACATGATGAAAAGATGATGAAGCACAATAGGTGATAAAGACACAGGTAATTGCTCTAGAATAATATGGCTGCCAAGAAGATGACTGAACTCCCACACAGCAGGTGAACAGATGGTGTATTGACATTCAGAGGCTGTGAGAAGGATAATTTAATTGATGGCCACGCACATTTAGTTTCAATTTACTATATATTGAAAGGAACATGAAAAACATCTATGCCACTAGATGGCATCATTAACCACTGCCGCTGTATTCTTCTACTGTGGATATAGTTTTCCTATTTAGAGCAGATTTCCAATCAGAGCCATAAAAGCAATGGAACCTTTAAAATGGGTAAATATATAAAAACAATGAACTTCCTAAGAGAGCTATATTTTCACTTTGGTAGGGGTAGAATACTTGTATAAAGAACAATCTTGGTGAAATATATTGCATATTGAAAATGTCAAAGCTTAAAGTTGCAAGTGTAAAAGCACATGTTTGTGAAACTTGTAGCTCAGTATGGGTTTTCCCAAGACTAGCTGCATGTTTGTGTTAATAAAAAACCCCCAAAAAACTGGCAGTAGGGTTGCCAGGTGTTCGGTTTTCGACCGGAACGTCTGGTGGAAAAGGGACCCTGGTAGCTTGTTGCTGCTAAAAGTCTGGTTGGCTGCAGCGGGGCTAAGGCAGGCTCTGTGCCCGGCTCCACGCAGCTCCCAGGAAGTGATGGTATGTCCGGCTCCTAGGTGGAGGGATAGCAGGGGGGCTCTGCGTGCTGCCACGCCTGCCTGTGCCACCCCGAGCGCTGGCTCCGCAGCTCCCATTGGCTGGGAATCCACGGTGGGCTCAAATCTGGGGCACCGCAGCCAATGGGAGCTGCAGTTGCAGAGCCACTGCTCGGGGCAGTGCTTTCAGGAGGGGGCAGTGTACGGAGCCCCTCTGCCTTGGAGCTGGATGTGCCGCCAATTCCCGGGAGCCACATGGACTTCTTCTGTCCCCGGGAAATGCCGGGCAGCGCTGGTGTGGCTGCTATTGAAGGGGCTCTGGAGCCCCCGTGCACTGCACCATCTAGAGCTCCCTGGAACCTGCACCCCGAACTTCCTCCCGCCCCCCAACCCCCTGCTCCAGCCCAGAGCCCCCTCCCGCACCCTGAACCTCTCATTTCTGGCCCCACCCCAGAGCCCGCAACCTGAGCCTGTGCCCAGAGTCCTTATCCACTCCCACACCCCTGCCCCAGACTGGAGCCCTGTCCCATACTCCAAACCCCTCGGCCTCAGCCCAGAGCCCCCTCCTTTCCCCCCAAACCTCTCATCCCCGTCCCCACCCCAGAACCTGCACCCCAGACAGAGCCTTCACCCCCTCCCGTTCCCCAACCCTCTGCCCCAGCCCGGAGCCCCCTCCCACACCCATAACCCCTCATTTCTGGCCCCACTCTGGAGTCCAAACCCCAGCCCAGAGCCCATACCCCCTCCCGCACACCAGTCCCCTGCCCCCCAGCCTGCACCCTGCTCCCATACCCCTAGCCCCCTCCCATACCTGCAGCCCCAAGCACCCTCCTGCTCTTCCTAGCAGCTGCCCCAGCTAGGTGTCCCTGCTCCCCATAAGCAGCGGGCGGCGGCTTGGGGAGGAGGGGATCAGGTGGAGATGCTTGGAATTTGTGGCTCCCTTCCCTAGTAGTCCCTACCCGGGAACCTCCACTGCAGCCCCTCTGAGCTCTCTGGGGTAATGTCTACACAGCAATTAAACCCCCTGCTGGCCTGGCTCGGCGCACTGGGGCTGTAACATTCCTGTGTAGACATTTGGGCTGTCTGAATCCCTCCCCCTCAGGGGACTTAGAACTTGGGGTTCATCTAGCGCAGACACAGCCCCACAGCAAGCCCCAATCAGCGGACAGGGGGCAGCCAGCTTTAACTGCTGCGTGGGCAGCCCCTCCCAGCAAGTGGGACACAGCAGCTGCTAGCCTAGGTGCACCCTAGGAGGTGCACGTGGGTTAGTGTGGTTTTGGGCGTGTCTCTGTCTGTGCATCCAGGGGCAATGCACTAGGGGTGGTCCGGCCTCCGCCACTGGGGTGGCCACTGCAGCCCACCCAGTCAGCAGGGCACATCAGGAGCCACGCCAGCAGCCAGACATCGCTGCGTGCAAAGCCTGGCACTTCGCACTAGTGCGTGCCCGCTGGAGTCTGCACAAAGTAAGTGGATCACATGGTCTGATTGTGTCAACATCACAGGCAGCACAAAAGGAGCCTGGCACCAGGGAATGTAGAGCTTCACTAGCACTGGTGCTCCTGAAACAGAAGAGCTAGTCCCTGGCTATGGTGATCTCCCTCATGCCCATATACGGATCCTTTATGTTTCAAATAAAGGACAACTTAGAAATGATAGGAGAGAGTTTATTTTTAAGGGCACCTCCCCAGTGTTTTGTGACACACACTCATAATACACACAACACATTGTATTACAGTGTACAATCCTTCTCATGATTATTGGTGTGTACAAGACAATATTGATTTTGATGCATAATGTGGAACACTAGGCACCGAACGAAGGACAGGTGGTCACGCTGTGTGCATAGGCGCCAACTTTCCCCTGTGCTGGTGGGTGTTTGTGCCCCCCCACCCCAGTCCCAGCCCCAACTCCGCCCCCTCCCTGCCCCTATTGGACCCCTTCCCCAAATCCCTGCCCCGGCCCCGCCTCTTCCCTGAGCTTGCTGCGTTTCCTCTCTTCCCCCCCCCAGCGCTTGCCGCACAAAACAGCTGTTTCGCAGCGCAAGCGCTGGGAGCTGGGGGGAAAAGTAGGCACGCGGCGTGCTCAGGGGAGGAGGCGGAGGCAGAGGTCAGAGGTGAGCTGTGGCGGGGGGGGTGGGGCGGGGAGCTGCCGGTGGGTGCTCAGCACCCACCAATTTTTCCCCGTGGGTGTTCCAGCCCCGGAGCACCCACAGAGTCGGTGCCTATGGCTCTGTGTGACATTCTAACAGATTTCCTCACAACCTGCTTTGGGGCAAATCCGGGACACCGGACAAGTGAAAAAACTTGAAACGAAGAACACTAGAAAATCTGTTCGTTAGCAGGATGGTAAAACAGGGAGGGGTCAGTTTCTGGAGCATGGATTACATTTTATGCAACCTGACCTTCTTAACATTAAAGAGCTATCATGAATTCATACAATAACATCAATGCAATATTAAGGTTATAGATTTAAATATAAGTGTCAGGAAATGTTAACATTAAGACTCCCATAACATTAATTTGTCCACATTGCATATATTGTCCATTAAAGCATACATTTAAACAATTTAACTAGTCATTACATACGGAACAGCATCACTTTTCCCCACCGCTCTACAGTTCAGTGTCACGTAGGGATGGAGTCAGTCAGTGGCTGCAGCACTACTGGATCCCCTACCTGGACAGTTGGGTGAAGGCAAGAAGAATCAAGCTCCTGCAATAGTCTCTTTAGTTTCGCTCATTGCAAGTGAGTGGGACTCTTTTGGGCGGTAATTAATTTTACAGTAGTGTTTAAAATCTCTCCCTGGTGAGGTGAAGGGTATTTGAATCATACATGCTTAGGCCTGCCATGAGTGTAGGGGACTGAATCAGATGACCTCTCGAGGTCCCTTCCTGTCCTATGATTCTATCTTCCACATTCAAACTGTTGCAGCTTCTGGCCTTCTCCTGGTGCCTTCTTGGGCCTTGCAATGTAAGTGAGTGAGTGAGCAAGGGTCGGGGAGAACGACCGATGGAGGGAGGGGGGATAGAGTGAGTAGGGTTAGGGGTGGGATCTTGGGGTAGGGGATGGGGTAAGAGTGTTTGGTTTTCTGCCATTAGGAAGTTGGCAACCCTAATTGGCAGTTGTAGATTAATTGCTAACTTTGTTGCTGAAGAGTGTAGCAGGCTGTTTTTCAGTATTCACAGGAATGGATAACTGGGATTTTCTTGCGATTGTTCTATCTTTCCATTCTCAGAAGTAAGATAAAACCCAGCTCATTTAATTTTGAGGCACTAGTCAAAATATTGGCTAGAAATGTTTAAATCTTCACTTGCACCTCTGTGAATTTGTTTTGACTGGAGAAAGACTCCACTTTTCCTCTTACCTTGCTTTATAATGTGAAGGGCACGAGTGTAGGGCCCCTTGTACTCTGTGATACTAGGAAATTTGCTGTGAAATCCATCCTTTGCTGCAGAATTGTGCTCCAGACTCTTTAAAAAATAAATAAATAAATAAAAAAAAAACCTAGCTCTTACGGTTGCAAAGAACTCTTAAAAGTGTGAACCAAATATTAACAGTGCAGTAATGATTTCTAGGGTCTGAACACAGCCTGCAGCTATATCTCCTAAAAGAGGTGTGAACTGTCCTATTCATAGCACTGAGTATTCTGGAGCCTGAAGTTGTTTGTCAACATTTTTATTTATTTCACTAGCTGATCATTTTAGATTAGCTTGATGTTCCTTCTGTTTGTCGGACTGCAGCTCACCATCCCAAGGTGCCAAAGTCTTCCAACTGTGCTCGTCTCAGTAGTCAAACTTCCAGCTTTCCCCCTGCGAACTTCTACAACACAGTCATATGTTGCTAGTACAAAAATGAGGGTCACTGAAAATGTCTGGGTGTTATATAACAAATCTATCTAGGTACTTCTGGGCCTCACCCCCTGGGATCTGGGTCTCATTTACTGTTTATTATTCATTTTCATATTGAATTCAATGAAATCGACTGTTTTAGAATTTAAACAAAGTTACCACGGAAATCAGGGGACCTGGCATAGGATTTAGGTATAGCTCACTGCCGAGCACATATGGGACCTTGCAGAAGGGAACCAGGATAAAAGAGGAAGTAGGATGGCCTTTACATTGGCCACCACAGTGTTAAAAAGAATGAAAATAATTTCTATACCCACTGCAGAGGAGACTCTCTTCCGGTCTGATTCGCTCCGGGGAAAAAATTACAAGGTGTGTGTTCATCAATTGACATGTAGTGTTTGTGCCAATTCCACCCCCTTTCCCTTTGTTGTTTCCCTGCTGCTTGTGCACAACACCTGCATAATCTGATTTGCATGCTAATGACTTTTCTTTTTTTGGCTTTTTTAAATCTTATTTTTTTGGAGTGACATCGGAGAGAGACGTTTTTCTAAGAATGCTATTTTTTATTTAATCTCAAATAGATTATGTATTTTTAAGCATGTCCTTTTGCGAGTCCTGTCAATTAGCCAACAAATTGAATTTTAAATTAAAAAGACACCAAAGAGCTATTCAATATCAATGAAACCATGAAATTGAAAGAAAAAACACAATTCGAAGAACTTAAAGGTGAGCTGCACTCATAACTTTTCCATGTAGGTGTGTAAGGATCAAGTCAGTTGGTTGGTTAGTTTAGTATTTGCTAAAACTGGTTTAGTTTGGATTTATTAGCGCCAGATGCAATCCACACATCCACTTTGGTCTCTGTCTCCCTCTAGTGGCTGGACCACAAAAAGATGTTTAAGGTAAATAATGTGGCTCTTAAACATCTGTAGCTTATGTTTATAGATGGAAAGGTCATGGGTTCAGTCTCTGTAGATACCCCATCCTGAGGCCACATTACAATGGCAACCTGCCTGGAGCATTGAACTGTCATTGATCTCTGAACCTCAGAGTGAGACTAGTTGGATTATTTGGAGAGACTGAACTCAGTACTTCTGGATCTAAAGGCACAAGCCTCACCTTCTTGAGATAAAGGTGAGGCCCATTAGCATGAAAGTACTAGTAGATTCATAAACTTCTTTATAACATTAGAAGGGGATAGAGAGCCACACAGGATTAATGTGGCAGCTTTACAGGCCCTGCAGCTCTCAAGCCTTCCCAGCCAATCCCGTCAGTCAGGATTTTGAGGGTTGAGAATAGCAAACAGAAGCAGAGCCTCTCTCTGGCAGTGCTGTCACCTCCCACCGACCCCCTGGTGCAGCCCCAAATTGTCTCCTTTGGACCCACCTTCCCCTCCGTTCAGGCAATTCACCCCCTTAATGTGTCTCCACTCTATCTTGGGTTTTTCCTTTCTCCATCATTTCATCATTTTCTCTCTCTCTCTTTTGCTCACACCTCTTCCTGCTGCTCTTGTTCCCCCTCGCTTATCAGGTCTTTCAGGTAGAGCTGGTCAAAATTTGTTCAAACCCTTTTTGCTAAAAAATTGCAAAAGAAAAAAAAAGCAAAAAGCCCATATTTCTTAAATTGAAAAGCAAATTTCTGTTTTCAGCACCGAAAGCTGAACTTTTTTGTTTTGTGAGGTTTTTCTCCATTTTCCTCAATAGACCCCCCCCTTCTTTTTGTGCTTTTCCTTGTGCCATGGGAAGAGAGACAGAAAAGAACCCACCCTTTAATTTGTTTTTCTATTTTTTTTTTTAATTTTTCACAAAATGTGTACTTATTTTTCAACCAGCTGTAGTCTCCAGCTGGGTGAGGCTTCTCCGATTTCCCTCTGGGTTATCTCACTTGAGTTCTGGTGAAGCCTTCTCTGCCTTAGTGGTGTGCGCCTCCTGCTGGCTGTACTCAGCATCTGCAGTGCAAGCAAAGGAACAAAGAGAGACCCTTAGTTGCTGTTTGTATTGCAGTCATGTCTAGAGGTTATCTGAGGATACATGGCAAAAAATAGAAGAAAGACACCGAATTAAAATGAAATTAAATCAAGCAAAAACATGTAACAGACACAGCAATGCCAGGAGGAATATGCTGTAAAGAACAGAGGCCAAAAGGAGTGCTAGGAAAGAAAAACAAGACTCTCTAGATGCACAGACCGTTGCAGCACAACATGACATGAAGACACTGTACGACATCATAAAACAGTTGTCAGGAAGAAAAACAAACCAGTTCAAGACAACAAGAGCAACTTAACAAAGATATCTGAACAATTAACTATGTGAATGAAGACAGTACTTTTTGTCAACAGAATGGCAAGCCTGTGGCTAATCCCTCTGAGACAGAGGATGGAGAAGAGCTGGACTGGATGACCTCCTGAGGTCTCTTCCAACCCTAATATTCTATGATAGGCCCTAGCTCAATCATGAGAGTAGAAGGGCAGAGCGCAGACAATTGATTTTAAAAAGTGGAAAAGCATCAGGTACGGATAACATTCCAGTGGAGATTCTTATTTTGGTAGGCCTCTTACAAAGAATATGGGAAGAACTAAAAATACCAAACAAGTGGGGAAAAAAAGGATCATCTGGTGAGGCTGCTAAATAAAGAAAGGTGATGTAAGTCACTGTAAAAACTGGAGGGGCATTCAATTTCTCTATCCTAGTGGTTTTCAACCTGTGGTCCATGGACCCCCTAGGGGTCTGCGAACAATGTCTTAGATTTCCAAAGGGGTCTGCACCTCCACTTGAAATTTTTAAGGGATCCACAAATGAAAAAGGGTTGCAAACCACTGCTCTATCCCAAGTAAGATATTTATACGTATTATTCTAGACGGAATAAAGTGGTACATTCAAGATTACAACAAGAACAGGCAGAGTTCATACAGAAGTATGTATGTATAGATCAAATAGTAACCCTATGTATTATCGTAGATCTTGCCATCGAATGGCATTCATCATTTTATATGAATTTTACAGATTTCCAAAGCCTTTGATACAGTGGATAAAACAGTATTCTGGAAGTTGCTATGCCACTATGGAATTCTTCAGAAATGTATGATCCTCATCAGAGCTGCTGTGAAAATGACATGCCAAAGACATATGCAAGAGCAAACTGACTAATAATTTGAAGTTACTAGGGGATGTCAGACAAGAATGTCTTATGTCTCTCGTGATCTTTTTACTGGTAGTGGATTGGGTAATGAGAGAGACCACAGAACAAACAAGGGGCCTACAATGGACTTTCACACAGAAGTTAGAGGACCCTGACTTTCCAGATCATATAAACTTGCTCTCCCATACCCATAGAGACATGCAAGCCAAAACAAATGATCTCCAGGCCTATGCACAATTTGTAGGGTTGAAAATCAACACTGAGAAGTAAAACCCATGAGACTCAACACCCAACAAGAAATACCAGTAAAGCTTTCTGACATAGAAGAGGTCCAATATTTCACATATCTTGGCAGCACTGTAAGTACAATAGGTGGAACAGACAAAGACATTAAAGCTAGAATAGTAAAAGCCAGATATATCTTTGTAACGCTAGAGTCGATCTGGAGAAACTGAAATCTTGCTCTCCAACCTAAATGTTGAGTATTTAACATCATTGTAAAATCAGTCTTACTGTATGGCACTGAAACTTGGACCTTACTATATAAGACCTTACTATCTAAAACCCAAGAATATATAAACAGCTGCCTTAGGCAAATCCTAAATAGCAGATGGCCAGAAAAACCCCCACAAAGAACTCTGGAAGAGGATGAAACAGAAACTAAAAAATGGAACTGGAGATAACTAGGACATATGTGAAGGAAAGAATAACATAAGACAGGTGTTAGATTGGGACCCCGAGGGAAATATGTAACGAGATAGACCAAGAATAACATGGAAACACAATAGATGTCAAATTGAAAGCTAAGAGTGCAGCAGGAGATGAGCAAGGTTGGAAGGCAGCGGTGAAGGCTCTCTATGTTCCACACAGAAGAGAGAGAATGCCTAGAGGTGCCAGTCAAGGGACAAGGCACATAATGAAAACTGTTCCTGGCCCAGAACTTGCTTATAATCCTAATTACTTCTGTTAATGGCACTGGTTGTACACATGGCCAGGGCTGCAAGGGATGCTGTTCCACCTGGGAATTCTCTCTGTTCTGGCTTAGGAATTACCTGGTGGGGAGACCATCAGCTTTTGTGGGTTCTGTGTGCCCACCATGCCAGATTCCAAGGGCTGCAGGTGAACCCATAGTCCTTGTCCAGCAAAGGACACCTTTCCCTTTGATGATACTTGGCATGATTCAAGAGTAGTGTGAAAAAAAGATAAGGCTTCAGATTAATGTCTTGCCCTAGTTAGGCTGTAGTAAAGAACACACAATACACCCTGATGGATTTATAGAATCAGGTTTCAGGGGGCTGATGAATTGCCACAACACGCTTCTAGTTGCCAGGTGCTTAGTGGTATGCACTAGCTTTTAGATATCACTCTCTGCTGGGCCGGTTGTCCCTCAGCTTAAAGCAAAGGTTCATTTGGCAGATAAAGCTCCCAAGGCAGGATATTTGTTTGATCTGCTGAATGAGTTAGAGCTGCAAGGCATGGGGGTATTTTTGCTCCTTTTGTTACAGCTCTTTATTGTAGGGGACCAAATGTCTATTTTTTAAATATTTTTAAAATGTTAAAAAAAAAAAAAAAGGCAACCCATGACCCCAGAGCAATATGAGGAAACAAAAGGTAATGGAGAATTCAATGGTAGGCAGCCTACCCACCTGCACTACATTCAGCTCCACCCTTATTGGAGTGGGTGAAGCCCACCCCAGGGTTCTCATGTCTTCCTGCATGACCCACGCCTAGGGTTGGATGGGCCAGCAACCCCCCACCCGAGCCCAACTGCTATGAAAACCACAAATGTGTGTGTTTGGATGGTGTGCACAGACACTTGCCTCAGGATAGAACGTCATGGAGGTGCCTAATGCGTTTGGTGGCTTCTACGCTCTCCAGGTCACAGCATGAGAACTGACCCCCCCAAATGCAATTGGTTCGTGTGTCACAGTGATGGAAGGACAAATCATGCTAGCCTGAGTGAGACAAAACCACCATTGACAGCAGAGGTGGTTTTACCTGATGAAGAACTAAGTTTGGACTTTGGGATTTGGTCTCTGGGCCTGGTTTGGACTCCAGTTCTCTGTCCCTCTGTTTCTGTACTTAGGATGGGGCAGGAAGAAGGACAGTTGGCTTTAAGCCACTTTTGTACTCCCAGGACAGTCATTTGGTCCAGTTACAGCAGCCAACGGTCAGGTCCATGGGCAGCCAGGAATTGCAGTCTCAAGAGCACGCCAGCCAGTCTCCTTGCTCTCTTTGTACTCCCTTGTGCCTAGGATCGGGAGGGGAGGTGTCTCAGAGCCCCAGCTATGCAGTGGCTGAGCAGAGCCCTCTATGCTGGGACAAATGATGTCGCTGGAGCAGCCTAAAGAATGCGGGCTGCAGTAAAGAGTCAAGCCCTTTACCTTCAGGGACTCCCGTGCAACATCCAGTGAAATCAGTAAAATTCATACATTATGGGTCCGATCCTGAGCCCGTTGAAGACAGTGGGAGTCTTTCCACTGATTTCACTGAGCACTGGATTAGGCCCTTGGGTGAGAGCAAATTGAATCTTAAGTCTTGGGCAAAGCATGCAAAAGTACAGAGGGAAAGAACCCAGTGCCCCCACCAGTTCAGCCATGCCTTAGAGCATGTTCTTAGCAGAATAAGCGGTACAGTAGCCGGCTTGGCTGTTAAATAACTGGAAGAACATGCTGGAACTGATGAGCCAAACACATGGTTGCAGTTTGGTTGGAATGCGGCAGCATGAATAATCTCACCAGGCACAAGTGTTCACACCAAGTGTTCTCACCCTGGGTATTCCTGCACACCAGACTTGCAAAGGGCTTTCCCCACTGTGGGCTTAGTCCGTGCATGGTTTTGGTTAACGCTTCTGAGTATGGGTAGGACTATTGATCTCTGCCCACGTTAGGTCTTGTACTGTGTTTGAACAGTTTTCAAACACGGCAATAGCTACATGACAGTCACGTTACGCTCTGTTTTTAAAACTTTGTAAGAAAATACACTAGAACCGCAATATAGCGTTAGTTTATACGTGGCTTCTGCTGGTCCAGTTTTAACAAAACCCTTCTCCCCTGGGCTCTGAAACCCTGCCACTTACTCCTGTGCGGGCACATGGCTGTTGAGCATGACTAATGGTGTTGAACATGTTCATCTCCCAGTTTCTCCTCCATTGGGACACATCACCCCAGATGAATGAAATAGTGGGCAAGTTCAGCAAATCATGAATGGAATCTCACGTTGTACACCTCACTTGATAAGGAACCTTGAGGCATATTTGATGTCCATACGATTGGGGCCTCCAGTTCATTTGTGGACTGGGCCTTCCCGTAAACTCTCATTCTTACCCAGTTCACAGTGTCCTGAGTGAATTTTAGACGTTGCTCCCTTTTCAGTCTTTTAATGCTTCTTACTAGAAAGGTCCATTTTTCAGTGAGTTCACAGCACTAGGGCCGCTCTCCTCTCTGACGAGTCTAAGGAGCTGTGTTCTGTGCTCCCTGCTAAACCTTTATGAACGCAAGATACCATGACTGTGTTGTGTGCGTGCCCTCGTATATGCTTTTTGAAACCTTGCTTCATCGTTAATGGCTGCCTACAGATGCGTTTGTACAGGCTGTGTGCTCCGTGACAATCAATTTACGGTAAAACTAAAATGACAATGGCTCATGTCACCGCCGTGTTAGATACTGGCAAAGACTGTGGAGTTCTCTTAAAATGGTGTTGGCACTTTAAAAAATAAGTTGAAAAGGAAACACGCCAATCATTAGTACAGCTGCCATCACACCAGGTGCACAGTGGATCTGTTTCAGATTTGAACAATAGGCATTAATGATGATAGGTATTTAAATGCTAATGGTAACATCAAAATGTATTGGGAGGTGAATATCAACAAATTCCGAAACGAAATCTGATGAAATTTAAAGTCTAGTGAGATTTAGAAAGACTCGTCCTCTCTCTGACTACCCAAATGCATTAACTAAGGAGATTTGAAATTTGTTTTAGCATAATGCTATCAAGTTATGCATACAAATTATGGGCCAGATCCTGCAACACAAAGGGCTTGGCTACACTAGCAAGTGCTAGTTTAGGTAAAGTGCTACAACCTGTGTAGTGCAGACACAGATATACTGGTGTAGGAAGGGGAATAAGCTATATGCGCATAACTTTATACCAATATAACCGCACCTGTAGTAGGTGTTTTACCGGTATAACTATTTCTGTAAAATTTCATACCCCTATACAACTGTCAAATGCAGACCCAGGCTTTAGTCAGTGAGTAGTTCTTATTCTCACAAGTAGTCACTCTCTCGGCTACACAGTGGGACTATGAGCAAGGATTCTGCTGAGCAAGGAATTTTTCTTAGCTACTTCCATACAAAATGTGTGTGTGGCTGGAGTGTATTCTCCATTTGTGTGGCATAATTATGGCCCCTGCTGCAGGGTGTAGTGGGGTTGAAAGGAGTGGGACTGTTTCTTCCTGGTGTAATAGGAGAGAAAGGGAACTAACACAGTATCCCTTTGCGCCTTTGTGCAAACTCTGCTGCTTTATGGGGTATAGCCAGTGAGAGGGACTCAGCTGCTATGTGTGACATCATCTCCCATGAGAGAATTTCTCTGTGAATTCATGTTGGCCTGTCAGCATTAGCCCCATTCCCTGATTCTGCTTTGTACTGTCTAGCTTCCTTGGGGGGGTAGGACTGGGGGGAGAGGAGAGGAAGGGCCCACGTGTGGATGGGGAGTCAATGGCCACAGGGAGAGCTGTGCTGTTCAGGCCTGGGGAAGTTGGGCATGGGGTGTGATCTCCTGAGATCTTTGAGGTTTTCCTAGGTATCTTGAAGCATCCATTTGGCTAGAGGGCCTCTTCCTCTCCCCTATTCACAAGCCCTGCTCTTCCCCACCCCCGCACTCTTCAGTGAGCCTTGGGTTCTGCAGGGTTAGGTTCATCGAGTGACTTTGCCCCTCTTCTGAGGTGTTTTTTTCTTAAGAGGGAAAGGATGATATAGCCCTCTCTGTGAAATGATTATAAGGCCTTCGGATGCCAATCTTTACATTAAGTTCTTTACACTATGACATGTCTTTGTACCAGTGTCAGGGCAAGCGGGGTTCTAAATGATACTCCTTTGAACTCTTGTTCAATTAGCTAATTGCCATTTGCGGGGGGAAATACGGTGTGAGAATATGCCAAGAAGCTTGCCTAGTTTTAAAATAAAAAAAAGCAAGTGCAGATAAATGAAAAGGCTTAGGTGTTTTACGGCTTGTGGCTTTTCGGGAGATCTGTGCTTCAGTGTAGTTTTAAACAGAAGAATTAAAATCCGTTCATAAGAGGTTCATTTAAACATTACAAAGACACCTTGGCAACAGACTTTTTATAGAGCTTTGAAAGAGAACCTGACTTTCTGAGCACTGATTGGCTGCTATGTTCACTGAACCCATGAAAAGGATCGCACTGTTCCATTGAACTGGAAGCAAATTATGTTACCAGGGAAACTCGTCTCTCTGTGATTCTCAGGTGAAAGGATGTTTGATCTTTAAAACAGTGCAAAGGTTTATGTGAAGACTATTGTCCAGATTTTAAAAATAACAGCTTGACATTTAACGGGGCATAAAAGGAGTATTTCTACAGTTTAGCTGATGGTTGACAAATAAAAAAATAAGTTATTTGAAAAGGATATTGAATTTCTGCAGCTTCTGCTCCAGCTTCGTTAGCACAACTGTGTAAAAAAACAAAAAGTAGGATGAAAAAGAGAAGTGCGAAGCAGACAAGGATGGGAGTTTTATTCTCCCTACATTATATAGCAAGGTTTCTGTGCTGGTGTTTCCATTGGCTTATTATAGCTCACTGCACAAATTCAAGAGCAAGATAGGCCAGGGTAAGATATTGATGGGAAGGATGGTAGTGAGTAAATCTGCAAAATGCAAGAGAGTTGGGTTTGATGACGTAAATCTTTCTCCATGGCTCTGCTGGTTGTGACAGCCCTGGTGAATTATGGAGATGAATGTTCTGTAATATATATACTATTACACAAAACTTACATTAAAAGAACATTATCAAGGACATAAAGTCAAGGAAATGCCAGAATTAAGGTTGCATGTGCAGTTTATATGTTCACAGCTCCCATTGAGTTCAGTTGCAACTGAGAGTTCTCAACATTTCTGCCAATCGGACCCCAAGGTCTCAAGTCAGGCATCCAGAAAATGAGGAACACACAATTAATGACCACTTGTGATGAGTCTGGGTTCAAGGGACTTGCTGTGGCAGCAGCAAGGATAGATTCCAATCCCCTAAGGCAGCATTCAGCTGCCTTGACCATGAGACAGTCCTTTCTCTTCCTGCAATCTCCTGCCCCTTTCACATCACACCTTGCAACTTTTGCAACAAATAAAGCAATGAGTAGTGAAATCATAAGGGTTATGGGCTAGGATGATCTAATAGAAGGCTCTCAACCTTTCCAGACTACTGTACCCCTTTCAGGAGGCTGATTTGTCTTGCATACCCCCAAGTTCCTCCTCACTTAAAAACTACTTGCGTACAAAATCATACATACAAATGCAAAAGTGTCACGACACACTGTAACTGAAAAATGGCTTACTTTCTCATTTTTACCATACACTTATAAAATCAATTGGAATATAAATATTGTACTTACATTTCAGTGTATAATATATAGAACAGTATAAGCAAGTCATTGTCTGTATGAAATTTTAATTTGTACTGTCCTTGCTGGTGCTTTTTATGTAACCTGTTATAAAATGAGGCAAATATCTAGATGAGTTGATGTACCCCCTGGAAGACCTCAGCGTACCTTCAGGGGTATGCGTACCCCTGGTTGAGAACCACTGATCTGATAATTAGAGCGCTAGTCTAGGACTTGGGAGACTTGGGCTCAGTTCTCTGCTCAGCAAGACTTCCTGTGTGACCTTGGGAAAGTCTCTCTATGCTTCTATTGCTCATCTGTAAAATGGGGATAATAGCACTGCTCTACTTCACAGGAGTGTTGAGGATAAATACTGATGTTTGAGATGCTCAGATACTATAGTAATTGGAGGCCATTTGAATACCTAAAACTGGCAAACCAATAGGTTGCCCCTTACAAACCTTCAGGAAATTGGAATGCTCTTCAAAGACTGAAGCAGGCCCTAGCCCTATTAAAGTCAATAGCAAAACTCTCACTGAGGCCAGGATAGCTCGCTGGCTTTTTCTTTTTCAATCTAGTCTTTGCTGCAGTAACTATGCCCAGTGATGTGCGATTTTATTGAGGACCTTTCCACTGCTCTCCTTGAGATGCACCAGATATGAAAAGTTTTTTAAAAAAACGCGCTCTGACTACTACGATGTTGCCACCACTGGGAATTGCTCTGGTTCTGATGCAAAAGGGAGGGTGAATTTGGATTCGCCCTAAAGAATATAGGGATGGAAGCCCTTCATTCAGTGTAAACCAGTAAACTAAGGGCCATATTGTGCCTTAATGATTCTTACATACAGGTGATGTTAGTGGCCGCTGCATATGGGCACTGAACACACAATATGGCATTAAACTCAGTATTCTAGGATCAAAAATCTCCCATAAAAGGACACTAAGATTAAAACAAAAATAGAAGCACATTTTGTACCTTTTGTTGTCAGCGAAGCATAGTTTTACAAAAAACACTCTCCGATGTTAATTATGCATCTATTTGCATGCCCAGTGGGCATGTAACTGGCTAGTATATCACCCAGTATACAATTGTGAACAATGCTGTTCTGCCCACGTAGAGCAAGGCACAAGCTTCCACTTTTATTCTTAGAACAGTTTACCTCATAATGCATACAGATCCCACCTACAAAAGCATAACCATCGCAACTTGTTTGCTCTTCTAACTCTGGAATCCTAGGAGGTGAAACCGGGCTCAGCTCGAGGCGGTGTAGATCTATTCAATGAAGTCATGACTGACTGAGGCCTGGCAAATAATGTGTTTCTGTTCCTTGCTACCGGTGGAATACTCCCTTGAGATGAAACATTACCAGTACCAGCTGTGATCCTTAATTTACTTTTCATTGCGAGCCTATTGGATCCGGCAGTAGAAAAGATACATTTCATTAGCTGATCCAGAATATTTATGGCCTGAGTTTGAGTTTAGGCAGGGGAGGAAATTATATCCTTGAACTGGAGATTTGAATTATTTTTTTTCTTGTAAATTTGTCAGCAAGATAATTGACCAAGTAAAGAAAGTGCTAATACCCATACAGGTAACTACACGTTCAGGAAATAGTATAGTTTATAAGCAGCCACTGTTGGGAGTGATTCAGTCTGCTTTCTCTGCCACCTCTTTGGCTAACATTCCTTTGGTGATTGTCACATGTTTATGAACTAGCAGCCTTCCTTGTTCTCTGGGACAGTAAATCATCTAGTACAGATTGGGGGAGAGAAAGCACCACTCCCATTTGTGAAAGCACCACAGGTCTATTCGGCTGTCCTTCTCCATCCAGCTAGTGTGAACTCCACAGATCCAAAAGGAAAGCAGGATTTAGGAACCTGTCCTGGATTGAAAACAAAGGAACTACTATTGACTTTGGAGTCATATTATTCACAACATACACTATATCAGTGAAGGAAGCACACTTGGGAAGTTTCACTTTTTGTTTGACTTGTCCTGCTACTTTAAGGGAAAATAGGTAAGTCTAGTCTTTTGAATAAATACTTCCTGGATAGAAACAAACCTTTTCACTTTGTAACCTCATTAGTGATATAGCTTTAAAATAAATCCTGTGTTGCAAATGCCTGTGTTACTTTGTATTTAGAACCACACTTATGTATGTTTTTGAAGTACTATTAGAAGCCTCGGGTAACCAAATGTAGAGCATCAATGCCCTTTTTTCTTTGTACTTATATTTTATTCTTTCATACTATCATTACAGACGAGCTTCCATCTTTACTGTAGAAGAATAAAGCAGTAACACTGGGTGGATGTATAGGATAAACACAGGTGTTAACCATTCACCACCTCCTCAAACAGAGAGCAAACATACCCTCACATCATTGTACAGGGAGAAACACAAATACCTGAAGTTATTTTTGAATGACTTAGGTTAAGAACACAGCATTCCCTTTTTTATAGGGCCGAAATGTAGAATAATGGTTGGAGGGAGGCAGAATGTATGTAAAATAAAAACAACACTCCATAGCATAGCTTTCTGTCTTTTGAAACATCCCAGGATTGTTGTCAGTTATGTTTGAAAGTTTTTACAATTTTTGTTCTGGGGATTTTTGTACACTAGGTAGAACATTACATATACTGGAAATACAAACGCCTATAAAATATGTAGATGTGATTTTAATGTAGCTTATTGAATGTAGTTCAGTTAGAAGTCCTTGATTTCCCCCCCCCCCCACCTCCCCCTGTTTCTTAAGGCATGCTGAACTCAAATGTTGACCACGAGAATGGTCCCATGTAGCAGGTGCTGCTGGAAAAACTCGTAGGTGTTGCTTTTGAAATCTCCTGACATATATGAATCTTTCCAGCCAGAATCACAATTGCTTTCATTTATAAGGAACCTTGTGTATATAGACTGTATAATATTGGAATATAATATTTTCAGAGGGAGCATAGCTGGCTCTGAAGTAACTTGCATAGTCAATTTTCCTAGCCTGTCCCTTGAACCCTGTCACCTCTCTCTTTGTATTCCTGCACTGGTTCCCCCTTCTCTATCGCATCAAACATAAACTACTGGTTTTTATTTTCAAGGCCTTTCACAGCCTATCCCCACCTGACCTTTCATCTGTCAATGTTGAATCTCTCCTCCGAACAGCCCACACAATGCTAGCCTTCGCTGCCCACTTGTTAAATTGTCAAACAAAGCACCTTGATGCTTTTTCCCATGCCACCTCTCACAGCTGGGAGGAGCTCCCTGTAAATAGCCACAAAACGATCTAATTATCCTCCTTTAAATCCCTCCTTAAAACTACAAAAAACTTGACAATGGTTAGGCTACTAGTGGGCCAAGACCACTGTCTATGATGCCGACCAACGTTGTCTCATTGTTTCCTTGTACCCCCTCATCTTTCTGTATCCATCTGTTTTCTCTTGTCTGATGCTCAGATTGTCAGCTCTTTGGGGCAGGGACCTTCTTTTTTGTTCTGTGTTTTGTACAGCACCTAGCACGGTGGGGTTTTGGACCACAACTGGAGCTCCTAGGTGTTATGATATAAATAATAATGAATCATCAGCATTTGCGTTCTCTGAGCCAGCTCCTGCTCCCACTAAACTCAGTGGCAAAACTTCTCTTTTGACTTCAGTGACTTTGGGATCATCCTCTATAGTAGCAAATACCATTGGGTCAAACTCATCCGTGGTTGAATTCCATTGATTGTACAGGGCTTGCTCAACCTTGCACTTCAGGGGACAGGTCGAAGGCAGCGTATGGGGATGCCAAGGGAAGGTGGGAGGAAGATGTAGGATCAGCTGTTCTCCCAACCATTAAAGCCAGTTTCAGTTCCTAATCTGTCGTGCTCCCCAAATTTCCTTTCCTTTCACTGGTCCTGAAGCCCCCGGCTAGCTAAATGCTGGTTTGGCCTCTGCCTTTCCCAGGATGGCCTGTGGGGCAATTGTCACCCTGTAACAAACCAGCAGGTTCATTATGCTAATATGTCGATGAAAGGTCACATGCCACTATTAATATAGAAGGAGGTAGCATTAGCAAAATACTCCATTGTGTTAAATAAATGGAGCCAGTAACCTCAGTCATTTTTTCTTAGTATTTGCTTTAATGGCTGTTGCATTTTCCCATGACCAGTTATTTTTAGAACACACTCACCGGGTGCAGGGGACCTGGTTGATAGTACAAGTCCAGAAATCTCCCATGGCACATTCTTTCCTGGAAACCACACCTTGTGTTACAAGCAGTCTCCTTCTTCTTGCAGTATCCCTTGAAAAACTAAGCTTTTTGCACAATGGTTTCTTGATTGTATTCCTCAGTGGCCAAGGCCTACGCCCAAGTAGCTGGACTGGGTTCTGGGGAGCCAGGTGGGGATGACATGGGAGGCAGCATGCCAACAATCCCATGCAGTGGGATGCCCCACTGAGGGAAGACTGGAGAATATGTGTAGGAGCCACCCTCCGACAAGTTCATCATTCAATACCTCAACACTAGAGGCAGAGCAAGACCCAGCCTGTGAGATCATGGGCCTAAGACTTCTATTCCATGCCCTGAAAGAGAAGGCTTTAACAAGAAAAAATGAACCAAAAGGGCAGAGCAAACTTTATACCCTCACACTAAACTGTTTCCGTGGGGTGACAGGGTTTACAGATCCCCTACCTTCCTTCTGTAACTCCATGCTAAAATGTGTTCCTAGGGTATTTGCATCCAGCCACAGTAAAAATCCTCCGTGACCTATTACAAGTGAGTGTTTAATGGGACCCCACCAAGAGCAAGAGTGGATAGAACTCGGCGCGCCTGCGACGCATACCTCTGAGCTTGTGGTACACGTAGAACTCTGCTAGGCATCTAAAAGGCAGTCTGCAGCACAGCTCACATGGTGGCCCCCTGCAGTGGGTCATTTACAGCATAAACCCTTTCATAGGTATGATGTTCAGCTTGCTCTTAGACGGCAAATGGTCTCCTCCCTCTTCCTTTCCATAGCTGCCTATGCTGAAGTGGCTCTTCTAGGCAATTAGAAATACCTGTCAAAGCCCAGGACAGAGAGTTTGCAAGCAGGCTTTATACGTACACCCTGGCCTCATTTTTCTTCTCATTATGTAACCACCAGGAGAAGACTGCAGCCTAAGGAGAGAGCTAGGAAATGGTAGGGCAAGGAGAAGCCAGATCTGTATTTAGAGTGCCCTGCTCCATCTGGGTGCACGGCCTGCTATCTAGAGATGGGAAATCCTATAACTATTGAGAGATTGGGTAGATTAGTTGAAATCTCTTATTGGCAGCATGTTTTCACTTCCTGGGGCAATGGAGGTCAGGCAGGTTGCCAAGGCAACACACTCAGCCTTCAGCAGAAGGTTTACTGGTGCATGGCCCTTGGTCAATTGATGATGGAATAGGGTTTATTCAGGTCTTTGAAGGGAGCTGCTGTCCAGCCTTTGGCTGTGATGAGTTGTCACGTTTGGGGTCAAAGGGGTGAAACTAGGAAGATTGGCGTTTGTAGGATGAGAATAATGGGGGCAGGAGGATTCTAATTAGGGTTAGCTCATTCTTTGCCACCCACCAAATCAGAGAAAATAATAAACCTCACACGCTAAAATGTTTGTTTCCTTTTATTAATAGAAGTCCCTTGCAGAGAGTTCTGTGGGTGGCAGTACAGGTTATAAGAGACACATGTGGGGTGGGTGGTGGTAACAAGGCCTCTCTCTCTTACAGCTTATCAAGTCCAGGTGAGACAACGAGACCATCAGAATGACCTTTTTGCTTCTCTTGTCCTTGAGGGGAAGGTGGGTCATGCTCGGTAAGCCTCTGTTAGTGCAGGAGGAAACCAGCAGGAGATGTTTGTGGAAATTCTGGAGCAATCACCTCATGCTTTCAATGTGCAGAGCAGACAGGCATGAATGCGAGAGTTTGGTTTCTTATGAGCTCATGTTGCCAGTAGTGTCACAAGGAAGGAAATGAGTAATGGAAGAGCAAAGGGTGGGGCTGTGGGCATATTCTTTAAAGTCTGTGTTTGAGTGCTTGCTTATTTACTTTTTGAGAGGATAGCAATTGATGGATGTATCGTCACAGTGATGCATGTTATCCCCTCACTGTCTCAAAATACTGCATTTAGTGGTACCATGGTAATGAGGGAGCTGTCTTGAGGGGAAAAAAATGGTATGATTTTAGTGTTCAAGAAAGTTTGCAGACTGACAGCCCTGGAAACTGAGGTGTTCATACTTATTTGCAGGACAAGCAACAGTAGTGCAAGCTTCCCCGTGCTGACCTGCTGATGTGTCTCAGCTCTGACCTGGAGGGACCACCTCTAAAAATGTGAATGGTTTCTGTCCTCTTTCAGTCCTTAATCTTTCTGGCTGCATTGACTTCAGTGGACTTGAAGCATGTGCACTTTAAGTATCTTTCTGAATTGGGGTCTCTTCTGAGACCATTGATAAGGTTGACAATTAGTGTCAACTATGATGTGTGTGAGGGATATGGATACCTTCTCTGCTGGGAGATGGACTGAGACCGCCAAACTCCATTGATGTAGATCATCAGATGGTAACTTCTTTCAGGCACGCTCTCCATGCTCTGCATTTGAACTAAGCAACAGAGGGTCCGGTGGCACCTTTGAGACTAACAGAAGTATTGGGAGCATAAGCTTTCGTGGGTAAGAACCTCACTTCTTCAGATGCAAGTAATGGAAATCTCTAGAGGCAGGCATAAATCAGTCTGGAGATAACGAGGTTAGTTCAATCAGGGAGGGTGAGGTGCTCTGCTAGCAGTTGAGGTGTGAACACCAAGGGAGGAGAAACTGCTTCTGTAGTTGGAAGCAAATAGGCATGTTGCTTTTTACAGATTCAGACTAACACGGCTACCCCTCTGATACTTGCATTTGAACTGATGCTCTAGAGGTGAGGGGTTCTGTAGTCAATTTTGGGTATCCTGAGATGTCCTTTGCTAGTTGCCAATGTTTGCTATGGGAAAGAAAAAGAGTTCTGAACACTGCAGTGTGAAGATGTGTACTCTGTGTCTCTTGGGAAGGAACAGATCATTGTTCTTGGTCCTCCTGATTGACCCGACAAAGCATACAAAGGCTTTTGGGTGCCCTCCACATGCCAGAGCGTTTTCCTGTTGACGCAAGGTAAACACTGACCCAGAAATCAGCTTTCAAAGTTAAATGTTGGTCTTAGCATGATGTGGCTGATGATGCAGGCAGTGTGGCCTGCTTTAGGAGGTGGAGGTGGAGGGAGAGAGACAGACACCTGTTCCTGGCATAATGGAGGGGGACAGTGGTTGACTTAAAAATGTTCTTTGTAACAGTCCCAAATAGGAAGCCAAGTGCTGTACTGTAACCACCTACAGGTATATTCTTGTTTGCCTGAAAGAATAGTCCCGTGGTTAGGGTGGGCTGGGACTTGGGAGATTTGGGTCTGTTCCAGACTTCCTGGGTGACTTGGCGCAAGTCACTTAGCCTCTCTGTGCCTCAGTTCCCATCTGTACAATGGGGATAACAGCACTGCCCTACCTCACAGCTGTGTTGAGTAAAAATAAAGACTGTGAGGTCTTCAGATCCTATGGTGACAAGGATTATAGAAGTACCTGAGATAGATAGAAGTTACCTTATTATCCCTATTACTCTAAAATAGGCATGTCTGCGACAAAGGGTACATCTACACTACAGGGGGGAGTCGATTTAAGATACGCAAGTTCAGCTACGTGAATAGCGTAGCTGAATTCGACGTATCGCAGCCGACTTACCCCACTGTGAGGACGGCGGCAAAATCGACTTTTGCGGCTTCCTGTCGACGGCGCTTACTCCCACCTCCGCTGGTGGAGTAAGAGCGTCGATTCGGGGATCGATTGTCGCCTCCCGACGGGACGCGATAAATCGATCCCCGAGAGGTCGATTTCTACCTGCCGATTCAGGCGGGTAGTGTAGACCTAGCCAAAGCATAGCTCCTCCTCAAACAACATGATCCTTCAAAGGTGGCCTGCAAATATATTACCAAGAACAAAGCCACTGGGATTGGCCTTACTTCCATTGATGGCAGTGGGAGTTTTGCAACTGATTTCAATGCGAACAGAACCAGACTCGTCGTCCCTTTATGAAGGGACTGAGAGGCATCCTGCTATCTGGGGCGTGAAGCAGTGCATAAAAATACATGGAGCCAAATTCAGCCTGGGTGAAATGCGACCTGAAATGGGAGTTGCACCCTCCTACCCCAAGGCTGAATTTGGTCTGCTTGATTTCATTTCTGGTAATATATTTACAGAAGAGTTATGCAACCATTTCATCCCGGTGTGAGAGCTGCCGCGAAGGGTCAGGCTCTGCCTTGTTTGAGATAGATATCAGAAGAGAGCTGCAATCCTGTGAAAACACATTTTATTTCTGAAGTGTTTGTACATTGTGTATGCAACGCACATGAATATAAGTGCCACCTGCTCCATGCTGATAACCGTGGCTCGGAGCATCAGTCATGTGTGCTCCCTGGCATAGCAGTTTGCTTTGTAAGGAAGTTGCTCCTAAAACTCTGTCTTGACCTGAATTTGTGAAATTCTGCATACTCTGGCGGTTGCTTTAATAGCCTCCATAGCACTTCCTGAGCTCACGTAGATATGGATTCTTCAGGATGTTGTTCAAATCGAATTAGCATTAGCACTGGCGAACGGAAACCCCTGAGACAGTTTATTCTGTAAATTCACTCCAAAATGCATGCATTGCACTATTTCCCTTTATGAACTTGACCCTGGCCTGCAGACAGGTGGGATGATCCCAGATTACATCCTGGGATTCGTGCGCTGCAGGCAAGGGATAAATGGAACCCTTAAAAGGGCCCTCGCTGTGTGCATTACTCCACTGACAGACCTGTACCTCCACTGTCACTGCAGCAGCTATTTGGCCCCACACCATCTTCCCTCGATAGCTGCTGATAATTGCCAAGTACAGATGGCCTCCCATCCTTCGTTGCACGGTGACATTGTTGATAGGGATGATGTGCAACAAATTATGTGGGCATGCAAGTAGGTGGAAACTTTCTAATATGCCACAATAATAATAATGCTCATTTCTAATGCCACACAGCTTTCCCTGGAACGTCTGCCCACACAGCAGCCTACTTAGTTCGCAATCCTATGTGCATGCTAGACAATTAGCAGTTGATAATGAAGAATGCCATGGGAACCAGCAGGAAAATAATAGCTTACTCCAAATATATAATGAAATGTAATTAGCACAGACAGTAAAACAGACAATTTATGGGGGGTTTTGTAATTAAAAAGTACCAGTAAACACTCCCATTGCAGAAAGCTTGGAATCAATTGGAATTAAAGAACCATTGTCTGGAATAAGATTTTATTCAGAATTTAGCCCTTGAGAGGCCAGCTGTGATGAACTGGAATAAGATTTTTCATCTGTACACTCTTCAGCCAGTGAAAGCACTATGTATGTGTTAGATGCACTGAGAAACTTCCACTGTTTGTTTTTCTGTTCTAGCTGAATGAGCTCAGTGTGTTTCTAAAATGGATGTTAAATTCACACCAAGCCAAACAGCGGGCTTGAACCCCCGCCCCCAATTGAAGTTAGGGGCAAAGCTCCCGTTGACTTCAGTGGGGCCAGGATTCCACCCCTGGTGTACTGGACAGTTCCTTCTCTGCACGGTATAGTCACTCCCTATAATGCTAGGATAGTTTGCTAGTGTGGGTACAACAGTTACAGGATTGTAGCACCCTATGCTTGGAATATCCGCCTTCAGATATTGCTGATAAATCTCACTTCCATCACAGACCTCCTTTTCTCCAGATTTGTCCCCTCCAATGGTGTGCTCTGGTTTTCTAGACATGCACAACTGCATGTGCAAAAAGAATGTGTGCAATTGGAGACCTAATTTGCAGCCACCATCATATTAAAGTAATTTAAAAAGTGTGGGAGCGATGACAAAATGGAATGTGTCTATAATAAAGCACATCTCAATCTCGTAGTGTAATCTTTCTGCTTACATAGCTCCACCACCAGAGTATGTGTGCATGCCACACCTTTTTAATTAGTTTATCCTCACAACACGGCTGGCAGGTAGCAGGGTACGATTATCTCCACTTTACAGAAAAGGAACTGAGGCATAGAGGGATGAAGTGACTTCCCCAAGGTCACACAGGAACTCAGTGCCAGAGCCAAGGACAGAACACAGATCTCCGGAGTCCCCGTACAGTACCTTAACCACAAGACAATGTTTCCTGTCACGGTGTTTCTTCACTTTCTCCCAGGCTCTGTCACCTCTTTCTGTCTAACGTAGGTCGTACCCGCTGTGGTCAAAATCTCCTTTTCACTTGTCTGTGAAGCCCCTATGATGGTATATAAACAACAGTAGCTGCAAACTTTTGTTCCTGTCCTTCATAATCTTTTGGGTAAGGTAACAGAAGTGCAAAACCCACCAAAAACGGAAAAACCTTTTGGCACAATTTCTCACACTTGCTTTCAGCCCAGAGGTGTGAGTGTGAAGAATAACCCGTCAGCTGAGGAACGACAGGAAAGAAGGGTTGGGAAATCTGGAAAGCAATTAGGATACACACACAGGTGTGTAGGGAACTTTATTTTTTGTGCTGATTGAGGCGCAAACCATACAGCATGAGCTTGGCTACCCACACAACAGAATACATGATTCCAACTGGCCATCAGGTGCATTGATCTGAATGTCTCTTCCCAGGTGCAGCATTCAAATGCTATCATGTGCACCTCTCTCACATGCACTAAGGCACATATTGCTGGCATCCAGCACAAGTAACTTGGGGGTTTCCACATGCAGGAGAAGAGGCTTTTGATGAGTTCTGATGGCAGATGCCTCCCACCTTTGCAGCTAGCCTTTCCAGGGATAGGGGAGACCAGAGTGGCCTTGGTTTTCCCCATGACTCTTATTGCAGTTTGTTGCTGGAATACGTTCAGCCCCTGCAGCATGAACACCCCCTACTTTCCACACAAGTCTTGCCCCTTTTCTCCCTGGCAGCAAACAGGCAGATATGCGTATCGACTCTCTCCTTGCCAGTGTGAGAAGAAGAGCCTCTCAAACTGGTGTTTGTGGGGCGTAACGTCCTCCGCTCTTAGAGCAGCTTCACCCCAGTTTGGGTGGATACCAAGTCATAACTTGACCCAGAGCTTCCGAACAGTCCTTTCAGACAGCCACAGTAAGAAGTTGTTCTATCCAGGCCACAAGCTGAGACCCAGAGATCTTGTCTGCACTATGTTTTTTTTTTCTTCTGGGAAGCTTACCGTCTTGGTAGCCCCACCAAAGGGTGCAGTGATTGGAGCCCTACTGTAGACAAGGCAGTGTTCGTGTGTTTATCACCATGACATTTACACCTGCTTTGAGCAGGTTTAGACTGCACAGTCTTTAGAACATTGGAGGCAGATTGGGGCCCTATCAGCGGGAGAAAATGGAAGCCGGCTAATGGAGACTCAGCCGGAGAGATCCAGTGACTTAGCTAAGCCCAAGGTCTAGTGGCCAGAGCCCGAGAGCCTGACAGATTGGAAGCTCCTTGGGCAGTCATCATTTTGTGTCCTGCTCAGAGTTTAATACATGACAATAACATCTCCTCCTGCAGCCATTAGACATCACTCCCTCCCCCTCAAATCACTAAAAAACCCTCAGAGAGTCCTGTGGCACCCTGTGGTTGAGTCTCCAACTCGAAAGCTTAAGTTAAACTTATATCCCAAAGATGCCAGCTGAGACATTCAGAGGACGGGAGGGGAAGGAGAGCTTGCATACATGGTCGCAATTCTTTCTCCTGCCAGAGCTGTATTTGGTGAAGGAAAGGGGTCAGTGCAGGGAGGGCAAAGGAGGCCTTATGCCAGCCTTGCACCTCTTTCGATTCCAGGGTTGTGCCACAAGGCTGTTCTGACTTCTGCTTAGCTACCACAGCCACCTCAGGGCTGTTGCAGCAGGTGAAAATAGCAGGGGTGCAATGGCACTGCTGCCCCACCTCCTTTCATGGCCATGCCCCAGGATACCCCTTCCGCCAGGGAATGCAGCAGGAGTCGGAAAGGGGCAGCGCTGGTACACAGAAAGCCATCAAGGGAAGCCTGTACACTGAGATGGTTTCCTGGCTGAGAGATTCGCTCTCTTTACAGACCGAACCTTTTTTGCTGCTGGATTGGTACAAAAGATCAGTATTGCATGGTAGAACAGGACCAGTTATGTGCCTCAGTGCCCAGGCAGAAGAGGGCAAGTAAAGCATAGACCTGGAGGAAATACTGTTCGTTCTGACTGGTGTGAGCAAGATCAGAATCAACCCGCCAGCTTCTCCTTTACCTTGGCATTTCTCGGCTTTGCCGGGTTTCGTTCCAAGCAATGTTAGTGTTTTTTCAGTGTGGCTTGCTTCTGAGAAGTTGTGATTTTTTTTTTTGTTTCTAATTAGCCACATCAGTCTGTTGTTTATAACCCTCCCTCCTGCGGTCCCACTACCTGCTGTCCCTACAGGAACTGAAGACAATTCAGCCCTCTTCACTCCTGAATACTTGCTCAATCAAATCTTGTAAATATTTAGTTGAGTACATGACATGTGGCGCTGACTCTGGTTATCTTGTTTCTTGCTGCCTGCCTCTTCAGTGAGCCATAGCTTCAAAATCAACATATGTCACCAATGTTTCATTTTTATGGGGGTCTTTGACTTGAACTGTGCAACTGAACTTCGCAGCCATCTGATGTTAATTTAGTAATTACTGGAATAATATGCTGAATTATTTTGCAGATGGTGCTTATGCTTTTTGACATATGTGCTTTTGCCACCTGTACTAGCTGATCTACGTAATGTCTGTCCTTGCTTTTGGCATTTCAGTGTGCGTGATGTGAGACTGCTTTAAAAGCTTTTCTGCTAGCATCTTTAATTCTTTCCAGAGCCAACGGCACAGGCAGAATGCAACAAGCAGAAATAAGAGAATGTTTCTCTACAGTTTAATACGAAAATGTTGCCTTACAGGGCCACTTTCTCAGCTGAGGTAGAGCCAGTGATGTCACTAGTTAATTTAGGTTCAGGCCTGAAGTCGGCAACGAGTTACACCTGCTGGGGATGTGGCCTTGTATTGTTAAGAGTAGTAATCATGATTTTGGAGCTTGTGTCTTATTTCAACGAAGGAAAAACATTTTAACAGGATACATTGAAGAGACAGACACATTTACACAAAAAGAACAGGAGTACTTGTGGCACCTTAGAGACTAACAAATTTATTAGTCTCTAAGGTGCCACAAGTACTCCTGTTCTTTTTGCGGATACAGACTAACACGGCTGCTACTCTGAGACACATTTACCAGGTTCTTAGTAAATGGCAAAGGAATTCTCCCATACCAGAGACATTTTCCATCTGTGATGGTCTTATATATTTTTTGGAGGAAGTGTAAAACATTTCCAAAGGTATTTGCCTTCAGAACCAAAAGGTTCAGCCACTTACTCCCCTTCCCCTCTCCAAGGAAAATGCAATCTCTCCTTCATTCTCCTTCCGACTTGATGAATGCTGTTTTGTCACCCTTAAGACATAGCATTCCTTCTTTGCATGTGGCCGGGTATGAATGGTTTATGACCAATTTACCCCCAATGGGCCTGATCCTGATTACACCCGTGTGAATCGGGAGTAACCCTATTGAAGTTAATGGAATTCACTGGTGTATGCACTTGATTGAGCCAAAGCCTGTGGAAGTCAAGAGGAGTCTTTCCATTGGCTTCAGTGGGCTATGAATCAGACCCAGAGAGAGAGCAGAATCAGACTCGTGTAATTTACCCCATTGTTTATGTCGCCAGTAGATTTGGCCCAATATGGGGGTTGCACCCACTAACTACAGGTTGCATTCTGCTGAGTTTGGCTTCTTATGCATTTGGGAGGGCATGGGTGTGGGGTGCAGGCGTGGAGGTGGGTTAATCACACTTTGCTCAGGGACAGGCATTTCCAGTTGCAATAATATTTTATTTCTTTGTTTTTGTCACTAGTTACTCCAGAGGCCATTGGGTTCTTGTCTGCAGTTGGAGTCTTTATTGTCCTCCTCACAGTCCTTTTCCTCTTAATCAACAAGAAACTGTGCTTCGAAAAGATAGGTGGACTCCCATGCTTGGAACAACCAGGGAGACGAAAACACTACAAAGAGAGGTCGGGGGTTCATGAGGGCCTGGGTAAGCATCATCATTATCTCAGTGTCTTTGATGTACAGAAACTCACGGAGGCTTTGATTAAGAAGAGAGCAGAGCCATTTTACTGTGTCTAGTGTTGTTTGTGTGGAAAATAGCTGGGGCTTGAGGTGCGGTGGTGTAACCTCTAACAGTAGATATAATGAATATACCGTTGCTACAAGGGACCCATCCTCTTTGTTGTCCTGAGCAATATTCTTTTGAAAGATGGAAGAAAAGGTTGGAGAAAACACATTTTTCCATTGTTATCTTGTGGGAGTGCTTTGGTAGTGCAAAGAACAGAAAAATCTGGGCATTTCTGGCGTTTCCTCAGAGCAATGGGAATGTTGTTTGCTCAGTGTAGGATGCATCCATCCTGACTTCCCGGCATTTAACTGTCATACATATCAGCCTGCATTAGTCCCATTCCAGAAACATATATTAGACACTCTGAGTTGCAGGGAAGGCTTATGGGGGAGTTTTACTTTTCTTGTTTAGCCTAAGACCGTCGGCACGTAACCTGGAATTTTCAGACGTGCTCAGCTCTTACAACAGAACCAGACTGATTTTTTCAGAAGAGCTTTGCTCCTATGTAGGCATCTGAATACGTGGCTACATTGGGAGCTGTAAGCCCTTTTGAAAATCTGACCATAGGTGTCTCAGTGGGAGGTGCTGAACTGCATGCAACTCTGGCCAGTAGCTTCCTAAATGTTTTGGTGGGAAGGAAAAATGCTAAGTAAATGTTCTCTAGGGTAATGTTGTTGCCAATAATGGGGGACATTTCATAGAAGTTACCTGTCATGTATCAGAAAGTTCTACAATAAATATTTAAAAATATATATGAACACACACAAATCTATACTTAAAGAGGCACTGCCAAGCTGCTAGGCTAAAATTTGACCTGCCTTTAATGTTTTTTTCAGATTTTGCTTGCAAAGTCGGTTGCATTTTACATGTGTTTGGGTTTATCTGCCAGAATATATCCTTCAGTGTGCTTTTAATTAAATGATGGGGCAAGATGCCCAGTCTTCAAGATTAGTTACAGAAGGGCCTAACCCTATTAACACTTAGGTCCCAATCCTGCAATTCTCTTCCTGTGGATTAGTCACAGACCTGTATAAAACCTCATAGACTTCACTTTAGCTATATCCAGTTGGCCAGGATCTACCCACACTGGGGCCTTAATAAAAAGCAAACAAATGCTTAGTCACAAGTTGACACGGAAGTCAATGGGACTACTTATCAATTTAGTTAAGCATGCCAGTAAATCTTTTTAGTAACAAAGCCATTGGGACTCACCCAGAATGAGGGCTCAGCTTGCATGTCATTTTTTCCCTTTTCTTTTGGGGCTCTGTGTCATAAATTTAACATGACTTAAACATCGATTTTTTCTGTGTTAAAAGAAATTTAACAGTATTATTTTTAAGTCTTTATTTTTTTTTCTGACAAGTAGTACAAGAGTGTGGCTTTTTTTTAAAATGACACATCTCTCAGCAATGTGTAGGTGTCGACGTTCTTTGGAGCTGTCAAAGACTATCATGCAAACATATATTTACGATGCCTTTTAAAATGTGAATTATTAATAAACAGGGTGGATTTTTTTCCCTCCCAAATTCTGAAGGCATAAAATTGCTGCCAAGCTGAAGCACTCTGTGGCAATTTTCATTTCAAAGTAAATTTTCTATGACTGAGTAATAAACCCTTGAAAACATGGGTTTTTAATGGAAACACTAATTCAACTTTAACTACAGCTGTGCCGTACAAGCAAAATACCATACGCATTAATGAGGTGCTAAATCTGATACCGTAGAGGAGTACATTGTAATCATTAATTACAATGGGAGATTACTGTCGGAGCCTATGTTCTCCTTTACAAAGTAAAACAGTCATGAAAAGTTGAAGTTAGAGCAATTCAAAATGTCAGCTTTTCTATGGTTAGATTAATTTTGATATATAGGTATTTTTAAGACCATTATAAGATATGCTTGCAAAAGAACCAGGATTTCTTACAGACATAAACATAAAAAAATGGACCAAAACCTAATGGTTACATATCACATCATATGGCAGTTGCAGAAGCCTAGCATCTAGGCTGATGATGGGGTTACCAGGTGGTCTGAATCTAGCAGGGCAGCTGTGGTTTATGCTGAAATCATTCTATGAGATAGCTGTAGTTAGTATAATTAAGGAAATCTCCAAATATTACTGCTAACAAGTAGATTTTTTTTCTACCAAGGAATTTGATTTTTGCTTTGGTAAATGTCTGTATATACGTATGGGTATTATATTATTACAGTATATGCAGTATATAAATTACTTGTGATTCTGTTTTTTCAGTTTTCTTCTTTATCCTTCTTGGTGGAAGGTTGCCTTTATTATTAAAGGGCCAGATTCAATAAAAACCTCTGCTTCTCATTGTTAAGATGTAAATTGTTATGGTAGTAAGTAATGATGGGCAGATATGGTGAAATAGTGAAATCTAGCCATCCCACTTCAGGTGGGGTTTAGAATGGTTGAAACACTTCTTCTGTCAGCTATTGAAATTGGTTGGCCAAATCGAAGGGCAGGTGTAGGGAATCAAATTTTAATCTCCACTACATTGCTGTAAATCTGGAGTACCTTTATTGACTGCAGTGGAGTAACTCAGATCTTACACCATTGTGAATAAGTTCAGAATCTGGCCCAAGAAGTTTAATGGCTCTCTGAATTTGATGTACATGACAATCTTCACCTATATCCTTGCTGGATTTGCTGTTGAATGTTGACCTATCTAAGAATAAAAATAAAGTTGGAAGGAAAACTAAATCTGTCTAGTTCATACATTGTAGGTTCTCATGTTAGCCGTATATATATAATGAGTGTCTTCCAGTGCCCGGAATCTGAACAAAGATTTGTCTGAGGTTGGCTGTACAGTGGCAAAAGGAGTTGAGTGAAATACATGTTTTCATCATTGTGAATCTGTGAGAGACATCTGGCCATTTTAGTCCTAATTTGATTGTAATAGAGGGGCCTGTGTCTTTCTGAAAGGAACAATATACTTGAAGAATCTTTATGGAAAGAAGTATTAATTGAAAACCCTTTAGGGAACTCAGGAACAATGACTCGTAATTACTGGTACGCAATGAGTGTCGTTTGTGGTACTTGAGGCTTTTGTGTCTAGTACTCTAATCCCTCGTTCTGACCTTAACGATGAGCTGCATTCTGGACCATGATGCTTTGCCACTGATTGTCTCTCTTCAAGTGTGTGTGCACTCCAAGCCGTGTTGAAGCAGTTCTGAGTTAGAGTGTGTACAGCTGAACAGAAGGAGCAGGGACTAACTGCTGGGTTGCTAAGCCTTAGCATGGTTAAAGTGTGCAGTTTCCCCCCGGGAGTTGGTAGCCATTGCTCTAGGAGTTGAGGGGGGGAAGAGGAAATATTATCCCTTTGATCTGTACCAGTGGTTCTCAAACTTTTTTTTTTGTGGACCACTTAAAAATTGTCGATCACTTACTGATCTTCCCAAATGTTGTTTGTACCGTGAGCTAACTATTGTAAAGCGCTTTGGATAAAAGCGCTATATAAAAAAAAACTTTATAATAATTAAAATGTTTTTGTTCTATAAATAAAAGCACACAACTCGTATTTTAATATCAGTAGTCTTACCTTTCTAATGCAATGGATGTGCCCTCTCTCTCCCGCTGTGGCAGTACCCGAGCTGGGGCTGGGAAGGAGGAGGTCTCTCCCTCTCTCCTCCACCGCAGCAGCCTCCTAGCTGAGGCTGGGAAGGAGTGGGGTCTCTCCCCTGCCACAGCAGCCACAGAGCTGAGGTGGGGAGGGAGGGCCGTCTTTCCCCACCAGCTGCAGCCCTGGAGCTGGGGAAAGTCACTTCTTTCTCTGGCAGCCGCAGCCCTGCATATCCCAAATTCCCCCCCCCTTTTCTCACCCTACTGCCCCCTCCCACCTATTCTCTATTCCCCCCCCAAAGCCACCTTCCCTTACATATGCGTCTTCTTCAGGGTGCAGGCACCTAATTAGTGGAACTACACCTGTGTGGCTCCACTAATTAGGTGGGTTGTCCTTCAGTCTCTTGTGTTCCAGCCATCCGGGCGTGCACCTTAGAGGGAATTATCTGCGGACCCCCTGTATGGAGGTTGGGGACCACTGGTGGTCCACGGACCACAGTTTGAGAACCTCTGATCTATACAATGCAAGCAGGGTGAACCTTGTTCCTGTGCAGAGGGTCAGGACAAGACCTGTGCACTACTTTAGTCTCAAGTGAGCTCTAGTTGGAGGGTGTACAGTGCTGCAAAGGCCCTTCGCATGGGGTGACTTTTACCCTTGAAGTGGTGAAAGTTTACAATATGCATTGCTGAGCAATGCACTTCAACTGCAAAGTTCAGGACCGAAACCAGCTTGTTTGCAGGAATTATGTAACAAGCACAGGGCAAACCCTTGTGTACATAGCCATATCTAGCCACAAGCTGCAGTGCTGTGACTCATAAAAGAAAACAATCCACTTTGTGTTATATCTCGATTTAGCACTTTTTATATCGATGTGACTTATTCCAAAGTGGAGCAGAATGATCAATCTTACAGCCCACACTGAAGGCCGGAGAAGAAAATTATGGTCTCTTGACTCCGCTTTACCCAATTTACGGAGAAAAAAAGCACAGAATTCTGCCTTTTCCTCAAATAATTACCATATTGCCAACCACAAGCATTCAAAAATCACAAGTTGCACCCCCCCAAAAATAATGAGATAATTTAAAATCATAAGTAAACAAAATGGGGGTGGGGTTGTTTTTTGTTTATCTGGGGGTTTTTTAACTCTTAGAGTGCCTCAGTTTATGTTTTTAAGCTTTTCTCCTAAGCCGCAGGGGATAGAAACTTCCTTTAAAAAAAAAAAAAAAGACTGAAATTCTTACATAGTTACTTGACTGCAGGAGCTGGGGATTTAAGGAAAACACCCAATATCACAAAACTTGGAATAAAATCACGAGGGTTGGCAACACTGCATTTTTGTCTTGCTTTCTCAGTGTCTCCTTTTGTCTGAGTCCTCCGTGGAACCTGTCGTGGGAACTGAGGCTGTGACCATCTTGTACTGACACCAGGCTAACCCGTATGCCTACTCATGAATGAGGAAGAGAAAGGGGAAGCAAATGGTGGCAGTAATTTGTACACTCAGTTTACAGACTGTGTAGACTGTCTTCCTCCAACAGCACAATCAATAGTGGAAGAGATTTGTGTCTTTCCAGAGCAATACAGTTATGGCCGCTATTAGCATTGCTTACAGTAGCAGTAGCACCTAGAACCGGAATAGGCTTGGTGTTGTGCTGTCACAGAAAAAGGCATGGTCCCTGCCTCAAAGAGCTTAGAATCTAATTGGAAGCACTACAGCACCAGTGAGTGAAACAAGCAGTAAGTGGGAGGAAGGAAGAGGGTAACTGCAATGAGGCCAAGCAGTTGCCTGGAATAGGTCTGTGACTTTGAATTCTTTAAAGGCAGCATGCGTAATGGCTAGACCACTGCTCTGGGATCCAGGAGACTTGGATTCCATCCCCGGCTCTGCCAGTAGCCTGCTGGCTGACTTTGGGCAAGTCACATCACTGCTCTGTGCCTCAGTTTCCCCATGTGTAAAATAGGGATAATGATAGTCACTAAAGTGCTGTGAGATCTGCTGATGAAAAGAGCTATGTAAGAGCTAGGCATTATTATTACAATTTATTAATGAAGCATTTGAAAATAAATACCATACTGTTTCTATCTGTCTCACTGCCTAGCCAGTGTTAGGTGTCTGATTTCTGTAGGCATAGTGACAGAAGTGGATCGTGAGAGGATTGCGGGGTTGGACGTTTGGGTCAGTTCAGGCACTTAAAGATCCGCCCATGCCTCTGGGGCATTGTGAAAAGGAGTGGAGAGATGTGTGTCTAAAAGGATGTAGCATGTGGCGTAATGTGTGGGTGTATTCCCACACTGTTAACTGTGCAGCATTTGCTGGTGGTCCACGGAGAGCCGACCACCTAGAGCTCCACAGATGTATGGGGGAGATGTAAGGAAAGCAACAACAGAGACTGTGATTATAACTTTTTTTTTCCACAGGAGTTAAAAAAAAATCTTTATCACAGGAAACTAGAAATGCTTCAGTACTTTTCTAGCGTTACTTTTCCATGCAAGCAATTGCTGTAATTGCCACAGGCTTGTTACATGATCACAGAGTAGAGGGGGAGATAGCTAGGCCATGTGCTTGCAAAGGCCGGGGACTCAGGAGTCAGTCGGTCTAATTAGATGGGGTCTGCACTATGAAAACAGTGTGAGAGCCCTTGTGTGTGCGTGTGAGCACACACACACTCACGTAGATGCTGAAAGTTACTTGCGGTGCCCCCTTCTTGTTACTATTCAAAAAGAAACCATCCAGTTGTTGTGCTCATTTGACCCGTGGTCAGAGAGCTTCTAAAGACCTGATGCTGGTCCCATATTGATTTTACACTGATGTAACTCCATTCTCTTCAGTGGAGATACTCCTGATTTACACTGACAGTGGAGAATCTGGCCCTCCACTATATCACAGGCAACAGATATAGTCCAGATGTGTTTCCACCTACTCCCCACTTACCATAAATTCACCCAAGAACATAATTATTGATCGCGTTAGCATCTACCAGTTCCAATCGTGGACCAGGACCCCATTGTGCTAGGCATAGGTGTCATGGATTCATGGGTCTGGTTTATGCCCTGGCCTTTAACCCATCTCCTGGGAGTAACACTTTTGTGTGCTGGGTCCCTGATGTCCCACAGGGCTGGCGCAGCAGCTCCATGACTCTGACGCTGGGCTTTTGGGCCCTAGCGATCCCTGTCTCTGTATGGTTATGACTGCACAGGAAAGACACACCTGCAGCTGGCCTGTGCCAGCTGACTCGGGCTCATGGGGCTTGGGCTGCGGGGCTGTTTCATTGCCGTGTAAATGTCTGGGCTCGGGCTGGAGCCTGGGCTTTAGGACCCTGCAGGGTGGGAGGGTCCCGGAGCCCGGGCTCCAGCCAAGTCCAGAAGTCTACACAGCAATGAAACAGCCCCACAAGCCCGAGTCGGTTGGCACAGGCCAACTGCGGGTTTTCTTTGCTGTGTCCACATACTCTCCGGGGCTCCCTGCAGCAAGTCCAGCCAAGCTAGACTCCTATGAGAGACTCCCCGCCACTTCTGGGCGCAATGCTCTCAGTAAGTATCTGCAGTATCCACAGCACAGGCCTTTGCAGAGGAAGGAAACAGTTTATCAGTTACCTGGAATACAGACTCTGAACGTCCTTGGGTTAGCATGAAAGAGGTGGAAGCCAGGGTTTTGCCATGCCTGCTTCCCCTATGCTCCATCCCTGCTCTTTGTCTCTCCATAGAGAGCCCTGTGGCTGTGTCTCTGAGGCCAGTTCTTAACACAGGTCCCTGTGTCCATTGTCCTTCTGTTGCAAAACCGTGCTGTGTTCACGTATTCAGCTACCTCTGCAACAAACGTGTTGATTCTAGCCCAGACAGTCCTAGTGGCTATATATGTCAAATACCCATATCCCAGGAAGTAAAATCAGTTCTTCCCGCAACAGGTAGCAGTGCAAAGGTGCTCGGTAGAGTCATGTAGATACTTCATAAAATATTAAGGACAATTCTCACATTTGTCAAAGATGTATAAACACAGAACAAAAAGACAGTCCCTGCCCCAAAGAGGTTACAATCTAAATAGAATAGTAATGTGCCTATATATGGAATAAGTAGTTTGCGTCACACAGAGCAACTCACAGAATGGAATAAACCCTTTGGGGTCAGGGTGCAATCAAACTGTCCTGCTCAGATTTAATGATGCTACTGCGGATGTTATTTCACAATGTTTGCGTTTAGGAATTGCAGAAACATTTTTCATCTTGTTTTCGTACTATTTCTCTACATTGTAGACAAGCCTGGATTCGTGAAACCACTCCTAACTGTTATGAACAATTAATGTCAAGCTTACACAATAGATCTTGCTATCGCTCTTCCCTCCCGCCTCCCGTGATAACTGTAGGGGACAGTAATTTATAGTTGCCATTCTTTTACAAAAGGAGCGCACATGACAAAGGATCAGAAAGAAAGGAGGCTAAATATCCTGACAAAAATGGGTTCTGTTATCGGGAAATCAGTTTTTGAAACAAATCCTGGCACAACTCCAAAACTAGCTAGCTGCATGCAAAGCTGTGAAGAGAGGAATAAGAAATTTCAGAACTCACTGCTTGGGCTCTAGAGCCTTCACGGCTTCTGATCCTTGTTTTATATTGCACCCATTACTGTGATATCCTGTTTTGGGAGAAGTGCTTGAGAGTTAAAGTATTTATACTGCTCCTCTGTCCTCTGTCTGTGTGACTGATGTACCCTCAGATACTACAGTGATCAGTGCTTGACACATGTATGTAGAAATTTACATGGTCACCCCTGCCCTTGCCCATCTTTTACTCCTGGGGGCATTCTGCGCCGACAAATTAAAAATTCTGTGCATGCTGACCATACTGGGATTGTTGGGTGATTTATCGGCAGCAATTTTCCAGCTCCACTGCACCAGGAAACTAGGGTTACACAGTTTCTTCCACCAAACCCCCAATACGAGGGGACCTTTGAGGAACAGGAGGCTAGGGTGGATAAAGAGGCTACCCCTCAAACCCCTGTTTCATCTTTGTTTCTGGGTGAGGCAGTCATGCCTCCACCACCATTTATGGCCAATGATTTTCGTCAATTCCGGGACCTTATGAAGAGGGTGGCTGACACCATCCAGATACTGTACTTCTTGAGGAAGTTAAAGACTCTCATCACAAACTCCTGGACACTTTGCATTCTGTGACACCCACCGGGGTTGCACTACCCATTAATGAACCACTCCTGGATCCAGCAAAGACTGTGTGGCAAACTCCTGCCATCATGCTGCCAACTTGTAAACAGGTGGATAAGAAATATTATGTTGCCCCAGGGACTCAGAATTTTTGTTTTCCCATCCCCCTTCTAATTCCCTGGTGGTGGATGCTGTAAACAAGTTGGGTAGACAGAATTACTCCAGGTCTGCTCGTTAGGAAAAGGGACAGAAAAGGCTAGACCTTTTTGGATGGAAGCCTACTCATCTGCGACTCTCCAATTTCAGATCACAAATTATCAGGAGATTATGGCCAAGTATGACTACATTAATTACAACGAGTTCACATCCTCTGTTGATCATCTTCCACAGGAGCACAGAGAACACTTCCTTCTGGGCCATCATTAAAGAGGGTCAATTATCAGCCAGAACCTCTCTCCAAGCATCCTTGAATGCTGCAGACACTGCTGCTAGATCCACCTCCATAGCAGTTGTCATGCGCAGGATGTTGTGGCTCCAGTTGTTGGGACAAAGGAACACTAATTCTAAGAGTGATGAACAACATCAGGCAGGACGAGGCCAGGGTTGTCCTTATAGTACCAACTTGGCCGAGGCAAGGTTGGTGTCCTTACCTGCTTCACCTGTGTGTCCAACTAATGCTCAAGCTTTTGACTGTCCCGCATCTCCTCTTCCAGGAAATGGGTTTTGTGTTTCAATCCAACCAAGAGGTGAAGTTGTTTTCCAAGCGTAGCTCACAGATGGTTCATGGGATTAGAATCCACCTGCTCAACAGGAGTACAACAAGTATTATAGAATTATAGAATACAACAGATATTCTACTATAAACAGTAGCAGGGAGTCAACTCAAATTACTTAAATTCAGAAATGGAAGAGGTTCAACCACTGGTGTCACCGTCACCATCTTGTGCCTGAATCTCCTCCACTCTTAGCCATTGTGGACTATCTGCTGGACTTAAAAAATTGGGTCTATCAGTTAGCTCTGTTAAAGGTTCACCCTGCGATATCAGCTCTTCATTCCCCCCTAGATGGGTATTCCATTTTTGTGCACCCTATGTCCTTGAGATCTATTAAGGGCCTGGGTAACCTTTATCCCCAAGTTAAAGATGCTACTATGATTTGTTTCAGAGTAGCAGCCGTGTTAGTCTGTATCCGCAAAAAGAAGAACAGGAGTACTTGTGGCACCTTAGAGACTAACAAATTTATTAGAGCATAAGCTTTCGTGGACTACAGCCCACTTCTTCGGATGCATATAGAATGGAACATATATTGAGGAGATATATATACACACATACAGAGAGCATAAACAGGTGGGAGTTGTCTTACCAACTCTGAGAGGCCAATTAATTAAGAGAAAAAAAACTTTTGAAGTGATAATCAAGCTAGCCCAGTACAGACAGTTTGATAAGAAGTGTGAGAATACTTACAAGGGGAGATAGATTCAATGTTTGTAATGGCTCAGCCATTCCCAGTCCTTATTCAAACCGGAGTTGATTGTGTCTAGTTTGCATATCAATTCTAGCTCAGCAGTCTCTCGTTGGAGTCTGTTTTTGAAGTTTTTCTGTTGTAACATCATCATAGGACCTAATCACATCAGCCATACCATCAGGGGCTCGTTCACCTGCACATCTACCAATGTGATATATGCCATCATGTGCCAGCAATGCCCCTCTGCCATGTACATTGGCCAAACTGGACAGTCTCTACGCAAAAGAATTAATGGACACAAATCTGACATCAGGAATCAAAATACTCAAAAAACCAGTGGGAGAACACTTTAACCTGTCTGGTCATTCAGTGACAGACCTGCGGGAGGCTATATTACAACAGAAAAACTTCAAAAACAGACTCCAACGAGAGACTGCTGAGCTAGAATTGATATGCAAACTAAACACAATCAACTCCGGTTTGAATAAGGACTGGGAATGGCTGAGCCATTACAAACATTGAATCTATCTCCCTTTGTAAGTATTCTCACACTTCTTATCAAACTGTCTGTACTGGGCTAGCTTGATTATCACTTCAAAAGTTTTTTTTCTCTTAATTAATTGGCCTCTCAGAGTTGGTAAGACAACTCCCACCTGTTTATGCTCTCTGTATGTGTGTATATATATCTCCTCAATATATGTTCCATTCTATATGCATCCGAAGAAGTGGGCTGTAGTCCACGAAAGCTTATGCTCTAATAAATTTGTTAGTCTCTAAGGTGCCACAAGTACTCCTGTTCTTCTTCTTACTATGATTTGGGATCTCAACCTGGTAAATAGATATCTTATGGGACCTCTGTTCGAATCTATGGCGACCTGCTCCTTACTTTATTTATCTATGAAAACTGCCTTTCTAGTAGCTATCATGTCAGCCCACAGGTTGGAAAAATTGGAGCTGTGATGGCAGAACCCCCATTTACGATATTTTTCAAGGACAAGGTCTTGCTATCACCACACCCAAAGTTCTTAGCTAAGGTGCTGTTGGATTTCCACCTGAACCAGTCTATTCATCTACCGGTATTTTTTCTTAAACCACATAAATCTGAGGTGGGAGCCTTTTTAAATGTACGGCAGGCATTGTCCCTTTATCTGGATAGGACCAAGCAATTTCGGAAGTCATTTTGACTCTTTTTCTCCACTGGAGAAGGATCAAAGTGGTCCACGATCTTTTCACAGAGACTGTTGAGGTGGATCTGTGAGTGTATTACAGCTGGTGCTTTGCCTCCCCAAAGAGATATAGTGCACTCTACCAGATCACAAGCAAATTCCACAGCACTACTCAAAAACATGCAAGTGTCTGAGATATGAAGAGCTGCTACGTGGGCCTCAATGCATACCTTTTCTAACAGTATGCCTTGGTCCATGCGCTCAGATCTGATGTGGCACTTGGTTCTGTTCTACTGTCTTCAGTCTTGAACTTGATTCTGAAGCTCCCTCCTCCCTGTGAGGATACTGCTCAAGAGTCACCTGAAGTGGAGCACCCATAGGGCACTACTCAAAGAAGAAGAAAAGGTTACTTACTTTGTGCAGCTGTTCATCGAGATGTGTTTGCCTGTGGGTGCTACACTATATTTCCTCCTTCCCCTCTGCTTCAGACTGTTCTTGTTGGATGTTTGAACAGAGAAGAAACTGAGGACAGTTTGCCTGTGCAGCCCTATATACCCTCAGAGTGTGTCATGAGGTTGTATAGAGGGCATGCACGGGTCCAACAGACATTGCTTATGGAAAATCTCCGATCAAGGGCTTGAGAGGCATATGTGCAGCTGAAGTGGAGCACCCATAGGGGGAGACACCTTGAAGAACCAAACTGCTGCCCAAGGTGAGTAACCTTTTCATCTTTGGAAGCTTGGGGCTAGTCTACACTGGGTGGGGGAGGATCGATCTACGTGAATAGCGTAGCTGAAGTCGACGTATCTTAGATAGATTTACCTTGGGTCCTAACGGCGCGGGATCGACAGCCGTGGCTCCCCCGTTGACTCCGCTACCGCCTCTCACTCTGGTGGAGTTCCAGAGTCGATGGGGAGCGCGTTTGGGGATCGATTTATCACGTCTAGATGAGACGCGATAAATCGATCCCTGATAGATCGATTTCTACCCGCCCATCCGGCGGGTAGTGAAGACGTACCCTTGGAATTATTTTCCCCCTCATTGATGCAGAATGAACAGAGGTCAGAATGTTCCCATAGAGAACAGCAAAGCTGTGGAACATGTTCCCAGTTCATGTTAAAGAAATAAGCATGACGCTGAAAACTGTTAGATCATTTTACCGTAGATATTAAATGTATGTGAATTTTGCGAGTTGAATTTCTCCCAATATTCTTTCTTCCTCCTGGGTCTCCTAGGAATGGAATGATGGTACATCTGACAGTTACTGTCATGACTGGGATGTTGGGGGGTCAGGCCTAGTAGTTGAAGCGGGAGTCAGGCCTAGTGGTCAGAGCAGGAGTTGGGACCCAAGAGTTGAGCCAGGGATCAGAGTCAGGAGGAAGCAGGTCTGGAGCAGAGTGGAACAGGACAGGAGCAAGTCAGGGAACAAGGCAGGCACAGGAGCACTCGCAAGCTGCGCACATAAGAATCGAGCCACCAGGGACCTGCTGCTGAGCCTAAAACAGGCCTGGTCTGCGGGCTCTCTTCAGCCAATCAGGTGGGCAGGTCAATCAGGTGGTCCTGCTGCAACCCGTCTGAGCTCATTTATCGGCCTGGAGGCTGGGCTGGCTAGTCCTCAGGCTCAGCTGAAGGAGCTCACTCCTTACAGTTACCATCGCTCATAATAAGAAAACAGTGGATTGATTGTAGAGATTCCATAGTGATGGTTGTGGCGCTTTCTCTTCTAGGCCTAACATTGACCCTTCTACCCCTCTGATTTTCTAAAATAAAAGAAACAATTAGTAACTAAACAGGCTATTTAGCCTGAAATTTCTCAGGAGAGGGAGAAAAGGTTGGGGATGTTTGAAGTGAATCTGATAAGCTGTATTTTTTTTTTTTTTTGAGATACACACATTCAAAATAAGTGGTATTCTCTCCTTTCACTTATTGTTCTCATCAATTTTTCTCCCTCCATAACTCAGTTTTTTAAAATGTGAGTTGAGACTGGTGAAGTTATTTAAAAGGAAAATTCTTAGTGTTGGAAGGGCCTTGCTGTGACGCACGTTGTAAACATCAATTAAAGCAGCACCATTGTTAATTAGGGTTTGGGCTTCTGGGGAATAGCCAAAACAAAGTGAGGTTTTTACTCACGAAAGCTTATGCCCAAATAAATCTGTTAGTCTTTAAGGTGCCACCAGACTCTTTGTTGTTTTTGTAGATACAGACTAACACGGCTACCCCCTGATACTGGGGAATAGCCAGTCTCTAACTTATATAAACTCCCTTGGCTTCTCCAAACAGTTTCTAGAAACTGTCACCCTCCAGTGCCAGTTCACAACCTGCTAGAAGCCGAACAGTTTAGTTGGGCTTTATGGACATGGAGGCTTTCCTAGATTCTGAATAGGTAACCTCAACTTTGGGGCAGCCTACTAGTGGCTACCAAAACTGGGTGTCATCCATGGTCCTGCAGATGGTGGTATTTTTGTTTTTTGTTTTTAATCACTGCTTACAAGTGCTCCTTAATCTAGACTTTTATTTAAAAATAATCTCTTTAGTATTCTGGTTGTGAAGACAACCTCCAGAATGTGAACTGAATATACTGCAATGCAGTGAAGTTTGCCGGAGTCTGCAGACAGCTTGAACCAATAGCTTTATGAGTTGTGCACGGCTCCATTAATTTCAGAAGGGTATTATATCTGAAACCTAATAATGGCATCTGGATGCTTCCCGGGGTACCCAGGATTGTGAGGTACCTTGCTGCTCCCTGTCGTTAGCATGAGAGAACCTTGTCTGTGCCTGCCAGGGGTCAGCTCCCTGATAACCCTGGCCAAAGACAGCACAGGTACTCCCCTCTCAGCTTCCCTGCCCCCCAGACTATGCTGTGTCTCTGCAGGCAAGCAATAGGCACACACTAACCTGTGAGCCCTCCGGGCATCCCTCTGGAATGCCCAGCCCCTGATCCACTGAACACTCAAAGATTCACGACTACCAGAGGAATATTAGACACCAGCTTACCAGTATTATCTCAGGATCTCTACTTAACACAGCTCGAGGCGAAGCTGGAGTACCTCTCCAGGGTGCAAGCCTGGGCAGATGATTTGGAGGCCCTGAGTTGCCTGTGCATCAGGATGCCCCTCTCGGCATTACTGGTAAAATCCAGAGGACCGGAAGACCCAATACATCTGGTACTTGATCCACTGCAGGAGTTGCCGGCAAGATACTAAGATGGTAGTACCTGACCGCCTTTGGCGCTTCAGTCCAGATTTTCTGTCTGAGTTACTCTCATAGCCTTACATTCTCCCAAATTCACCCCAAGGCATGGGGGCTTTTCTGTCCGGGGCTGCTCCCTTAGCCTTATGTCCTCCCGGGCTACCCACAAGGCAGTGGGCTTCATGAGCCGCCGGTAGTACCATCTACTCTCATTACGGTAGCAGGCATAGCCTGACCTGACATCTAACTCTACTTAACACGTGGCACTTACATTTATTCATGTTTTCACTATAAATATATCTGTCATCACAGAACAGCGATTCAAATGATAGTAAGTGAGAATATTGGAAACAAATAGTTACATATAACCCAAAAATCATAACATCCTTGCTACAGCCTAAACTTAACTCACAGGACATTAGCGTATCTCCTACAGGATCACTTACCCTGAATCCTTTTCCCAGCATTTTCAACCAGAATGGCTGAGACCTTCCTTTCATAAAATCAAGCCCGCCGGCAACTTGGCTTTAGATTAAAGGATGACACCTAGTCCCCTTTCCACTTCTTTTTTAGTTACACAATATGGACCTTTGCCCCAGGAGGGTCTATCTTCAGAGAGTGATCTTGGAGTTCCTTTGTCTTTGTAAATCTTCGGGCCAGCACCTGACCCAGGCAACAAACACAACTGTCACCAAGTATGCCCATTGTTTTTATGCTGATTGGGTTGGCCCGGAGGCATACAATACACAATGGCCTGCCAGAAATATAAATATTTACTACCTCTGTTCCTGCCTAGAATCTGTTTATCACCTTCTGGCGACCTGTCTTAACTTAGCTATTTTAAGAACATAATTTTCAGGATACATACAGAACTCCGTACACATTATCTGCGCATACATCTCACAATGATGATGATGACCAGTGTGACACATGCTTTCAGTAGAGAACTTACATGACCCCTCTTGGTGAATGCAGGGGATCCTTGTAACCCTATGTACCCCTGTGCCCTCTGCCAGTGGGCACCAAGAGGTCCTTGGGTCCCGGACATGAACTAGTAACCCCTCACAAAAATGCAGAAAGGTTTTGTTCTCTTTATTTTTAAAGTGACTGTTCCATTTTAGAAGCAATGTTTAGCTACTGTGCTTCGCAATCATCGCTGAATGTAGCAAACCCAAATCACTTCCTACCTAAAAATCCCCGAAAGGCCTAACTCTCTCCTTCCCAGCCGTCAATACTGCCAGCATCCCTACCAACATCTACAGTGCAGTGACTCATCACTAGTAAAAACTGCAGCACGCTGAAAACATATCATTTGGAGACAGTATAAAATGAATTAAATTCAGAGTCAAAACAAATAGATCATACGAGGAAGAGTGGTTGGATGGGAGCTGGGGAGACAGTGAAGGGAACGGGCGTGAGTGATTGCATGGGAAATATAACCTTGGTTTAATGGGCCACTGAAATCAATGGCAAGATTCCAGTTGACTCCAAGTGCCATTGGGTCAGTGTCTGCACATGTACGGGAAGGCTTTGTGATGGCCATTAACTTTTAAACATGTATTGTCAAAGATTTAGTCACCCACGCTTTTATCACCGGGATAATGATGATCATTTTAAGTACGTTCTAATGACGGCACATGTCTTGGAGATTTCTACAAAATGAACCATAGCCAGTTAAAAGAACATCATTTGGCAAAATAATCAGTCCTGGAAGGTGCAGATTGAAAAGATCGATTGAGTCATCCACGTCTAATTCAATGGAGGACTATTCCCTAAAAAAAGACTGGACAAAAGACTCTCTCTCGTTTTATATATCCCAGGAAATGGGGCTCCTGTCAGTTTCCTTTGGATACTGTTCTGCAGCCTTATATGTATAATTTTGGAGAGGTTTTCTTGATGGTCCCCCTCTATTTTCCCTTTCTTAATGTAGTTATGCCTATCTATATTGCCCTGTGGCACGCTATATAATTCTTCTCTCTTTTGGGGTGAAACCCTGGCCCCCTTGAAGTCAATGATATCAGTGAGGCCCAGATTTCACTCCTGGTGTTGTAAAAAATCCCTCCTCCCCACCCCATAGTTGTCACTCACCCAAGCAGTACAGGTGGTTCCATTTTTCCTCCTAAACCCATTAGCCTTCTGGTAATTTTTGTTCCTCTTCTCTGAACTCCCCCTGAATTTACCGATATCTTTCTGGTAATGTGGGGAAAGATTTTTCAAAGGCACATGAAGAGCAGATGTGCCAGAGGCATGCAGAGAAGGGCCCATTGCCTTTCTGCAATCCTTATGAAGATGAAAAAATGACACACATTCCTGTTTTGAGATTTTTAAACCTCTCTCCACACTCTACTTCCAAAAAATCAGAAACTGTCTTAGGTTCTGGTTCTGCAAGGTATGTAAACACATGCCTAACTTTAAGGCTCTGACTAGTCCCACTTAATTCAATGGGACTACTGACAATGCAGAAAGTTAGACATGCTTAACTGTGTGGCTGAATCAGGGCCTGAGTGTAGAAAATGGTTATATTTCATTTAAACATCAAAAGAACATTGTAATTATTCTCAGCTTCCCCTTCCTTTGCCAACAATTGATGTCAAAATGTTCCTTTTAAACTTTCTCATAGAAATGAATACAGCCTATGGACTTGTTCCCCCCTGGGAAAAAACATTTGTGTAGTAAATGGCTAGAGCATAGTATTGGGAGTGGGGATTTCTGCTTCTGTCTGCTGTTGATTGACTGTGTGACCTTTGGGCAAATCAATTAAAAAAACAAAACAAAAAAAGACTTTATGTGCCTGAGTTTCCCCATCTTTAGGGTGGATATGATATGATACTTAACTCAAGGGGGTGTTAAGGGAATCAAGGTTTGTAAATGCTTTAAGAACCTTGGCTGAAATTTGCTATATAAGCACAGAGTATTTTTATATAGATTGTTCTGGTGCTAATAGTGTAATGTATGAGCACCATGGGAAGTGCTAGCGTTCAAGTGGTCTGTATTTAAGTTTTTGTCATAATGGCTTTCATCTAGCTGCTGTAAGATTATCTGGAGCTATTTGTGTCTGGTACAAAATGCATGCCTTGCTGTGGAATCTTGGATTTCTGGTGGTGGCTTAGAAGCTGTATCTTTAAGCTGGTGGAGGGGTTCTTGCCTTTCCTTCTCTCTAGGCTGGATAGTTTTGATAGGTAACACATAGACATTGATGGACAAGTGATTTACGGTAATCTCTTATAATGCTTATTCTATAGCTCACAGAATTGTAAGTGTGGCATACTGGCAAAACTGAACAACTGATCATCAGATACAGGTCATGGTATAAGCATGGCTTCTCAGAACGCTCAGAGTTTCCTCCAGCCACTCTCCTCCTGGATGTCCCGGATGTATGAAGCTGTCCAACAAGCAGGAGACTCCTTATCTTCTTCATTGGTCAACTTGAGCAGAGTGGACCACAAATCGGAGGAAGATGGAAACCAGGACTTAGAAGACAGTGACGGGAGTTATAAGGACTACTCTGAAGATTCGGAAGATGAAGGAAGCTTTAGCCAGAACATGAAAGGTGCTGAGCATGTGCATTCTGAAGACAGTCACTTTCCATCAGCAAGTCATGATCTTGATTCCGAGGCACCTGCCCGTGGCTCTAACATGGATCTGCAATTGCAGAAAAGAGTGAGAAGCGGCACCAGCTCCTCAGAGCAACGTCCAGACGACACCAGCTCTGTGTCATCCCAGGGATTTTACCAAGAATATGATGACCACCAGCTGGTAGGTGTGCTTCCTGCCATACCCGAGGAGGAAGGCTACCTCAACAGGCAGATAAGGGATCTTCAGCGTGACCTTGATGTGGCTGGCTCATTAGAAAATATTAATGGAAAGGCATGTGTGGAAGGTAAGATGGTGGTAACCACCCGGCAGCATTATGCAAGAGAGCCGATTTCTCTCCTTTTACTTTGATTGATTTAGTTATTAATCTACTCATTTTATTTTACATCATCTCTTGTAGATTTCTCACAGCTTCAAAATCCCCAAACCAACCGTGCTAATGGCCCTGATTCTCCTCTGTCTTTGAGAATTAATTGCATTAAAGTGAGTGGAGTTCAACAGGTGTAAAGACACGGTAGGTTAGAGGAAAATCAGGCCCTGTTACCGTATTAAGAAATGCAGTTCATGTCCCACATTTATTCAACTCAGGCTCATGAGCTTGACATGTTAGTGTGCTGTGGATTTCAGCCAAAATGCTTCAGGTATCAGAACCCTTCAAAGGGAGCCTTTCGCCTTAAGCCTTCACTTTGAGAAGCATCTGCTTGTACGTCATTGCTTAAAAAAAGAAAATCAAACCTTGCCAGGAATCGCAAGATGTTTCTGTGTGGTTTGCTTTGAAATGGTGTACGGAAAGCTAGATGTGTTTTGAGAGTTACAGGTGAAGTACTCCCAGATCACTTTTTCTCCTCACAACTTTTCAAATAAGATCTAAGAGGACCATAGGTGCTGATTTCTACTAGCGCTGGTGAGTGCTCGACCCCCCTCTGCCCCTGACCCTGCCCCGACTCCACCCCTGCCCTGGCCCCTCCTGCCCCCATTCCAACCCCTTCCCCAAAGTCCCCGCCCCAACTCCGCCCCCTCCCTGCCCCTATTCCGACTCCTTCTCCAAATCCCCGCCTCTTCCCCACCTCCTCCCCTGAGCGCGCCACATTCCTGCTCCTCCCCCCGCCTCCCAGAGCTTGCTATAGCTGTTTGGCAGAGGCAAGCGCTGGGAGGTAGGCTGAGGAGCGGGGACGCGGCTCGCTCAGGGGAGGAGGCGGAGGAGGAGGTGAAGTGGGGCAGGGAGCTTGGCTCCCGGTGGGTGCAGAGCACCCACTAATTTTTCCCCATGGGTGCGCCAGCCCTGGAGCATCCACGGAGTCGGCACCTATGAAGAGGACACTAAGTAGGAAATAGATCAGAATTTGATTAAAAAAAAATAAGTTAAATGAATCGTTTCAGGGGTCTGAATCTCAGCTACCCAAAGGATGCATAGCAGATATCCCCCTAATAATGGCTTCAAGACTGGGCTTGATAAGTTTACGAAGGGGATGGTATGATGAGACTGCCTTCAATGGCATGTAGCTGATCTGCGACTGTTAGCAGCAAATATCTCCAACAAGTGGTGATTGGACACTAGGTGGGGAGGGTCTTAGTTACTACAGAGAACTCTTTCCCAGGTATCTGGCTGGTAGGTCTTGTCCACATGCTCAGGGTCTCACTGATCGCCATATTTGGGGTCGGGAAGGAATTCGCCCCCAGGTCAGATTGGCAGAGGCCCTGCATTTTTTTTTGTCTTCCTCTGCAACCTGTGGCACAGGTCACTTGCAGGTTTAAACTAGTGTAAATGGTGGATTCTCTGTAACTTGAAGTCTTTAAACCATGATTTAAGGACTTCAGTAACTCAGCCAGAGGTTAGGGGTCTATTACTGGAGTGGGTGGGTGAGGTTCTGTGGCCTGTAATTTGCAGGAGGTCAGACTAGATGATTATGATGGTACCTTCTGGTCTTTGAGTCTGAGTCTATAAGTTAAATGTATAGTTTTAAGGATCTGTATGTCAGCTACCCAAAGGACGCAGACTAGTTTTCTCCCCTAATAATGGAGAGAGAGAGGGCTGCAGTAATCTTAAAACTTTGGCTGATGAGCAACTTTAAACACAACACCCTTCGAGGTGGGTGGTGGTGGTCTGGAATTTCTGTGCTTCTGCACAATGTTGCATGTGACCTCATTGTGTGTATGTTCATGTGGAATTTCCTCTATCAATCCACTTTCCATGTGCGATCAGGGAGAGCTGGCAGAGGTGTAAAGCCTATGTGGACACTGCACGAAAACTAGCATCCCGACTACGTTGTATATAGGTAATGATGTATTAAAGCCATTGTTTCAGGGAATTTATATTTTCTCTTGGCCTAGGGTAAAATTTTCAAAAGTGATTAAGACTTCCAAGTGCTTAACTCTTTTGAAAATGGCATTTAGACACTTCTGAAAATTTGAACCTGCTGTTGCAAAAGTTCTCTCCTGAGAGCGGCTAAACACCTTCGACTCCCACTGTTGCCAGTGCGAGCTGTGGGTGCTCAGCACCTCCGGTATGGTGCTCGATACTGCACAGGATCTGGCCCTTTGTTTTGATACTTGGTGGGGAGATCAGACATGGATGGTGTAAATTTTGGCAGTGGCCCTTCAAGAAAAATTTAAATCTGTCCTTTACTTTCTTCCCCCTGCACCATCATCCCCATTAAATAAGTAAATAATTAGAAAGGAAGGAGTAACCAGCCAATGCTACTCTTTCCCACCATCACCTCCTTCCCCCAAACTGCCCTGCCTGATGCCTTTGATATCGTATTTTAGAGCTGGATCAATGTGAATTCTCAGGTTAGAAATCCATGCCTCAGTAGTGGTGTCTGCTAGAAGGTGAAATTCACAAATGCTGCATGAAGCCAGAGTAATCAGGCATTTATGTGGCTGTGCAATGGGATGAAATCCAGCCCTCCTTCCCCTTCCCCAAACTGAGGGCAGGATTTGACATTAAAGGACTGGAATAGTGACCACGTTCTCTCAGTGCCTGTTCTATGGGAGTTCCTGGCCACCGGATCCATGTTAGTTCTTATGGCCTGATTCCTACCACCCTCTCGCCACATTAGTCTATATGGAGCCATCGTGGAGCCCTGCTCTGCAGAGATCCCCAGCCCACCCAGCTGCTTTGCCTGAAGCGCCCCTTCCTTTTCACCTGTAAGCCCCAGCTTTCCACACTCCTAGTGCTTTTTCCTCCACTCTGCACTGCACTACGGACCATATTGTGCCCTCATGACTTGATGGCAGTGAAGTTGCAGGCATGGATCAAGGGCACGATATGGCATGAAGCCCTGACTTCTTTCATCTCGGATCTATCTAAAACATATACATTGCAGCAGCTCGCCGTAAAGTGTGAAAGCACCGAACCGTGATTGAAAGTGTCTTGCTGGAGATTTTTTAAATTTCCCCTGTCTTGGATGTGATTGAACATGTTCTCCTACCCAAAGTGTGGCATACCCTTCCTAAACATACATACCCTTCCTTCATCTTTCCCATCGCTCTTTGGATCCGTTGATTGACACTGAGCATGTGAAATGATCTGATGATAATTGAGATGTGAGAAGATGGGATACCCCGACAACTTTAAATTTCAGGATTTATAACTGGATTGAAATGATCAAGGGAAATGTAAGAGGTATCCTTGTTTCTGTTAGCTTTCTTCCTAACCCTAAATGACAACATAAGTGAGCATATGGGCTGGCAGGCATTCAGTAAAGGAGAGTCATTCACTAGCATAAATATTAAACTTTTGAAAAATTTTCATCTTGCATTTGGCATTATTTGCCTTGGTCCTGTAAAATACATGTTTCCTGTTTATCCTTGGACTCTTTTCAGAACATTGCATCTTGATTTTATTTTACTTTAATGTACCATATTCCCCTCTACAACAGAAGATTTTTAAGCTAAATTGGCACAAAACAAGAGCTATGCTTGAATGCTTTTTGTTGCCATGGAAATATTTCTGGGCACTTACTGAAGACCTGGTTGCCAATAGTAATGTAACAGAGAAAATAGATACACTTCATTTAGCAGCCACAGATGATTAATAGACCCATTACAGGGTCATCCCAATATAGGCTTTGCTGGTTTTAAAAAAACAGCAGCAAAAGAAAAGCCTTTTGGTGGAAAAACATCACCTTTGCTAGACGAAGTAAAGATGACATTATTGCAGTTAAAAAATTGGGCAGAAAAGACCGATTTTATCAAATAAGTTTTTTAACAGATGGTTTTCAGCCACACTTTTTTTTTTGCTTTCAAGAAACATGCTCCCTATTTTCTAAATTAGCCCTTCTGCTGGTCTCAGTGCATTCCAAGCGTAGATTATTGAAAGGCATCTCTAGGCTAAGGGGTCTAAGTGTTGAGCATTGAAATCTTTGCATTCTCAAATCACATTGCTGATAGTTAATGTGGCACATGCTGATTTGCTGTGGCCTAGGTTTGGCTGCCACTGAATCCCTGCGTTGAGCCCCCAGTCTATAACTAAGAGATGCAAATGCTGTTGTGCCACAAATGCATTGAGAAGTTCTAGCACTGTTTCACTTTGGTCACTTTTGGTCCATTGTCAGAAAACTAGGTACATATGAGATCTGTATAAGGCGCACTGGAGACTGGATACCCCATCAGTATTTAACTGAAGCTCAGTTGCCTTACTCCATATTCCTCTGTCACACCAGTTTAGCACCAATGCGGAGGAAACCTTCTTCTTCTTCGGCTATCCCTCGATGCGAGGATAATGTCTGCCAAGGGGGTTCATTGATGACTTTTTAAGTGGCTGAGGAGCCCAATTCTTGCCCTGCAAATTTTCCCACAGAAGTGACAGTTGTAATCTTGGAGGAGATATATATAGTTTTTGGCTGGAATGCTGTGCTCTTTCTTTCCTCCTTTGTCGTTTCTCTGTCTCATGAGCACCTCTGTTCTCCTCAAAGTGAGCTGTGGCTTTTGGTGTATGATGTGGCACCACCGTGTTCTGTTCCGCGCCAAGTCCTCCCAGGATTTGTTGGGATGATGCCTCCCTTTTAAAGCTGTACTTTCAGTATGTCTTTGAAACGCTTTCGCTGCCCTCCACGAGCCCTTCTTCCCTGACTTAACTGAGAGAAGAGTACTTGCTTTGGGAGGCATACGTACACAGTGGCCAGCCCAGCGGAGTTGGTGTTTCATGACCTGCGCTTCCATACTGCTGATGTTGGCTGCAGAGAGAACGCTGATGTCAGTGTGTAAGTCTTCCCAGCTGATCCTGAGAATCCTCCTGAGGCAGCGCTGCTGGAACCACTCCAGCCGGTTGAGATGTCGTCTGTAGGTTACCCAAGTCTCACACCCATAGAGAAGGGTGGGGATGACAATTGCCTTGTAAACCAAGATCTTGGTACCTGTTTGTAGGTCCCTATCATTGAAGACTCTAGTGGAAATAGCATAAGAACCAAGTCAGTCCTTATAAATCCCTTGCAGAAAATAAGTGATGGGATGGTTTACTAGTGACTAAAAAGAGGGGGCCTGTTGGCTTAGGGAATTGGCAATGGGAATATGGGCCAGCGTCACAGGCTTGAATCTAGTTCAAATAAGTAATACCCCCAAATGCTATGATGTTCTGTTAGGCACCTGTGTGAAATGAATATGGTGGTCAGAGCCTACTTTCCAATGGACTAATGTCCCACACAAACAGAAAACCACAGTCTGCTGAAACTGCCAACTAGTATTCACGACGAGAGGCTGAATTTGGAATAGACATGGGGACTGAAATACCACTTGAGTTGAATCCTCTAGATCAGAACTGAAGCGCATTGGGGAAGCATGTACTTCTAGTGCCAGTTCTGCGAATGAAGAGTCTCCAGGGCTGTCAGTCTGACACTGTGCTCACAATGTTACAATATAAGTGAGTGAACACTAAATTAGGAAATTCTCAGGAGGCAACCGTAACATTGCAAAATCAAGATTTTCATTTTTTTCTGTAATAAGGCAAGATCCATGCCAGCTAAAGACTACATTCAGATCACACTGACATGAGTTTATTAGACCTTAGTAAACTAGGAAATCTGAAGGTTTATCATTACCCAAGGAATCTGGTTTGGCATTAGGAATCAGGAAGAAGAACCAGATTATACTTGACAGTTGGCATTGTTTAGACTTGGTTTTTATCCAAGGATCTGGAGCTGAGCCAGATGTCATTCATCTGTAGGCAGGCTGTGGGCTGGGCCCTCTGTATGATCTGTGAATAACATTTAGAATTTAGAAACTGAAAATTACTTTTCCGTGTGTGATTACACATGCACAAAAGGGCTTGTCCTCACTAGGAAAATACACTGAGGTTAGCGACCTCAACGTGCGTCATCCTAGACGTATTTACACCTAGAGAAGTCTTGAGTCAAACACAAGTTATTAGGCTCAATAGGGGACTAACTGGATGGAATTCTATGGTCTGTGTTTTGATAATATGATAGTCATATGATGATGTAGAATTATATGAACCTCACCCAGCTATATTGAGGTAGAAGGAGTAGATTTGTATCTACACTAGGGAAAATGTTGAGGTGTACATCTAGAAGCGACATCATGATAGCTAGCTTTCATGTATTTTCTTAGGGTAGGCAGATACTTTAATTTCTCTGAGCCTTTTAGTATCATAGATTTTAAGGCTAGATAGGACCATTATGATTATCTAGTTTAACCTCCCGCATAACAAAGGCCATAGAATTTCAACTAATAATTATTGTTATGGAGGGAATTATTCTTCCCTTCAGAGTGAGCCCAATTTATTCATATTTGTAGAGGCAAGAGGCCCCAAACAGGGACTGGGTTCCCGTTGTGCACTTTACACATATAGTGAGAAGAAGATCCCTGCCCCAGGTGCTTGCAGTCTACATCAAACTTGGCTTGAACTAAAGAATATCTTTTAGAAAGACAGCCAGTCTCAATGTAAAGATTCCAAGGGAGGTAGCAGCTTCATTGGTAAGAACTTGTAAGAACTCTGGTTGGAATGTGTACTCTGGAGCCTTTATAAGTCAGGAATGCCTTGCAGTCAAAAAAGGAAGTGCTAAAAGGCCACACTGAATCAATGGGAACACTAGAGTGAGTGCAGAGAATTAAAGGCAATGTACAGAAAATGTTTGCTACCAGAGTGGAGGAGAGCATAAGTAGAAGCTGGGATATATATCTGGTGTCTCAGGAAGATTTCTGAAATGATGCAATAGAAATGAGCTGTGTCCACTGATTTTTTGAGCTAGGTGTTGAGTTTTTAAAAATATAGCAGCCACTCAGAATTAACGTGCACGCACACATCTTTGTGTGTGTAGTAGCAGGATTAATTTTTTTCATATGCTAAAGTTTTCCCGTTTACATAATTTCAATCTCTTCTGTTGTTTGAAAGTGTTAAGATTTGCAGAATAATAACGAACAACCCTTTGCAGTTATAAAGTACCCTCCAACCAGGATGTCAAAGCACTGTGCAAAGAGGAATGAAGCTCACAATAGGCCTGTGGGGAAGGTCAGTCGTGAGCCCATTTTACAGATGGGAAGACTGAGACACCGAGAGGCTGAAGACACAGTTTTCAAAGGTGACAAGTAATTTTGGGCGCCTCCATTTTTGGGTGCCCACTTATGATTCTATGATCCAATGCCTTAGGCTTGATTTTCAGTGGTGCTAGCAGAATCAGTGACTATTGGGGGATGCACCTCACCTTTCGTAAACCAGGCCCCAAGTGACTCAGATTGGACACCAGAAGTGGAGGTGGCACTTCAGACCCTGTTGATGTCAGAGTTCCCTGAAGGCATAGTTCAGAAAACGGGTATTTGTGTGTTGCAGAATGAGAAGAAGAAAGAGGTAGAAATGGAAAATCTGCCTATTCAGAACACCTGTCAGCAGGGGACTGGGTAGCTGTTGGTCATTGCTATCTAGCAGTAGCAGTGTTTTTGCTGTGGGTCTCTTGCTTGGGATTTAAAGTGCATATTAAGGACCTTAACTTGTGAAATATGGAAAAAAGCTACAGATAGCCAATAGCACTCTGCAGCCAGTTACACAAGAACAGTTATTATAGGCTGATGGAATAAATCCCTTTGAGAGAAAAAGTTTCTGATTAATCCGTAACAAGACTTACTCTTTGTATTATGATGGCACCTAGAGGGCCAACCAAAATGGGAGCCCATTGAGATAGGCCCTGGAGTCTGTCCTTTCGAAGGCCAGGGGTCCTGGGCCAGCCAGCCCTGTTTGATTATTAGACCCATCTGGGAAGAGCTCAGGTGTTCCCTATAAAAGGGATGAGACGGCTTAGTTGAAGGTAGGGATGTAAATGTCATTTAAAAAGTTAACCGTTTAAACTATTAAAATTCTATCATTTAAACGGTTAATTGATTAAAGGGAGAGGAGCTGGGGTTGCTCTGGCCAGTCAGCCGTGGGGCTGGGGTCCACTGGCCAGCTGGCGGGGCACAGCCTGGGCTGGGGTCCAGTGCTGCACGGCCAGGGGCCGGCTGGCGTGGCATGGGTAGGGTTGGGGACCAGCACAGGCGGGGATCTGGCCGGCACGGCACAGCTGGGGGTTAACAATTAATGTCGGTTAACCGGTAAGCCTAATGTTTACCAGTTAACCAGTTAACATTTTCATCCCTAGTTGAAGGGGATTGTGGGAGGAGTTTGGTTACTGTGAGTAGCCCTGGAGCAGAGAGGGGTGCAGACTGAAAGGCTTTGAGTCCTGACAGCTTGCTTTGGTTGTGAATTTTTTGCCACTTTGTGGGGTCTTGTTTGAATTAATAAAACTGTGCGTTGCAGGAAGGGCTTGAAAGACCTGGGGTGTGGTGTCAGCCCTTCATGGATTGGGGCACAGGCCAGCACACTTCCATGTGGTGGAGAATGTGGATAGGTAATTGGTCTGTGGAACTGAGGGGAAACTGAGGCAGAAGCTAGCCCAAAGCCAGGCCAGGAGGTGGCTCTGGAACACACTGTACAAACAGATAGTGAGAGTTCCTTCTCCAAAGAGTTTACAAAGGGGTGTGTATTGTAGGGTGTGTATTGCAGAGGCATATGAAGTTGAAGTGACCTTGCCCAAGGTCACACCAGGTCAATGACAGAGCCAAGGATAGAATCCAAATATCCTGAGTCCCAGTTCCTGGCCCTTTATAGTAGACACACTACCTCCTATTTACCTAAGAGGCATGAGAACAGAAGGTAACCAAGGTATACTTTGCAAGACGTCTGTCTTCTACGTTCACCGGTGAGTAGGTTGTATAAAGTTACACTAATCTATTATTGATAATCTATTCTAATTATTTATTAGCTAAGAGGAATTTATTGAAAAGGAAAACATGGGCGTTATGATTCACAACAGTTACAGAGCAAATTGTGTGTGTGTGTGTGTGTGTATTTGTGCATGTGTTTTCTGAGCCATTTTGCCAAGCAGCATCCTCTTCCCACTCCCCATATGGCAGCTGTGCCTCTCTCTTCCTTTGGGAAATTGTTTAGGACTTGAGACTTCATTTACCAATGAACAGCATCTTGGCAGCATCTGAGAAGTGTTGCATCTCTCATTGAAAAGCTGCCTCTTCACCTCTCATCTCCTTCTACTACTGTTCTATACAAGGTGGGAATCATCTCGCTCCGTTATGTGTCAAGTAACAAGCAGACTTGTACAATACTAACAATGTTGTCTGCAGAACTAGAACATTGTATTTTTCTGCAACGACTGAAACGTTTTTTTTTCCATTTATAGTTTCAATACTTATTAATTTGGCCCCGTTTGTAGAAGGTCACGCCCATAAATTGTTGATTGCAAGCAAATGTTACAAAACAGAACATTCTCTGGAACTACTGGAAACTTGGGCCTTGATCCTCAGTGGCATTCTGGCCGTTTTGCACCATTCCAGTGGTGTAAGCAGCTCTAAAGCCAGGCTATCCAGTCTGTGGAGGATCATCCCAGTGCACCCCATCAATTCCTGGCTGTTGTAATTGACCATTGGCAGCTGGCATAATTTAGAATTGCCTTTAGATGTTGTTAGGGTGGTATGGGACTCTTGAGTCATTGTTGGAGATAAACTATGGGAAGAGATGGATGTTGAGAGGGATCGAAGGAGGGGAGTAAGGTTGTATGGTGTGCATGGACTTTTGCTTATCCAAACCCTAAGTCACAACACTTAAACTGGTTCATTCAGCCACTTGATTCAAGGAGTCAGTTTTCATAGCATCTAGATTAGAACACAGATTGCAGGTTGTCTCAACGTCTTATCTCTAATTCTGGTACCTCTGATTCTTAACTTTCCAAGATGTCCAGCTTGCTAGGGGAATGTCTGAATATATGATACGTGAGACAATATTCTGGCTCTGAGAACTCAACTGTGAAAATATTAAGACCTGTTCTAGTCAAAAATTAGGATCATGCTGTGAATCTCTGAGGACAACTAGGGACCAATGAGATTCGCAGATGAAGATTTGGTAACTCACTCCTCTGCTTTGATTAGTTGGGATTATATGTGGAACAATGTGCAGTTGATGGTTGTAGGATGCCTACTAGCAAGTTGGTGTGATTGGGCTGTTTTACTGGAGGAGGTGTTCGTGTGATTCTGAGATGGTTCCCCCAGATTGAGCTAAGGAGATGATTACTAGCGTTTGTGTGTCGTTCAGTGGCGGACAAGTCTCAAGAGATTTGGGAGTTTTAGAAGTTCAGACAATGGTCCAATCTTACCCAAGGCCAGTGAGCTCCTCTTCCTACTGTCTCGCAACAGGGCCCTGGGACTCTCCTTCCCATTCCTATCCAGGTCCAGGGACTATCTCCCTTCTTCTCCTCTCCAGACATTGGGGGGTTAAGGAGAATTTGTGTTGGGTTCCTGTGCCTCTCATTTCTGGCTTACAATGCAGTCTAGATCATATCAAGCCAAAAGTTCATGTGAATGGTGTGCAGAAGAACAGGGCTCAGCAGAGACCACAGCTGTACTGTACAGAACTGTACATGTTTAAGGTACGGGCAGAGGGATGTGTGGCAGGGCAGTCCACTGACTTCAGTGAGCTTCGGATCAGGGCCCTGCCGAGAAGCCAGAGGCTAGCTGGTCAGCCACAGGAAGTTGTGGGTATGGTGAAGGGAAGAGTCTGAGGTCTGATTGAAATGGGGTCGCCTTAAACAACCCGATCTCCAACCTGTAAAAACACCTACGGACTTAGTTCAGTTTGGCGAAAGGTCTGAGGTTTATCCAAGCCCTGCTTCCCAGCTAGTTTTGTGGTCTCAAGTTAGGGGCCTGCTCATATTACTAAAATACAGTAGCGTAGTTATATAAACACTGCTCACCACTGCCTTATTTGAATGTTTTTTCCTTGGGAGTGCATCTCCACTGAAATCAATGGAGTTATGCTTGTATAGAACTTGGGTTAGGCTGTGATGAATCAGCTCCACTGTAACTAATCAAAAGCTTAAATCGTTAAAAAAAATTATATTAAGTGGAAAAATAAATATCTGCTTTGTTGCAGTGCAATAGTAATCCTTAGCAGCCCTAAACAAATATCTTAGCTAGGGAATTTGTTCCCGCCCTGTTAATCTGCAAACAAAGAATGGTGGGTGTGCACCTGATGGTTAAGAGACTCCAAGTGTAATGAATTGTATTTAATCAGCACCAATACACAGGAACCAGCTGATAATGAACTGTGGTATAGCGAAGCGCCGTTTATGGTGAAGCGGAGTGAAAGTTCTGAGTTGTTTCGATGCATTTCAGTGTACCAGCTGGAGTTCTGCAAATAGCGAAAGAGTTCTGGGAAAAAAACACATGACTCCATTTTAAGAAAGGTCCCTTCTACTTAATGGAAAAATCCAAGGTAAAGTCTGATCTTGTTGCTGGGTGATCTTTTGAAAAGAGAGTTTGCAAAATGATGCTTTTACATTAGAAGAGTAAACAGCATCTAAAACAAACCAAAAAAAAGAGGAGTGGGGGTGGTATATGAAGAAAATTCAAACCATTGTGCCATATAGCCTGCTAGAGAAAATATATGAGAAAGTTACATATATGAAGTATAAACAATTTTCTTTTCTATTATGAGGGAAGGATGTGTCATGAAAACTGGCCTTCCTACATATAGGCCCCATCTGTAGTGTTTTAATTGCTACTAATTCATGTTTAATGAAAACCCATAACACACAGTAGAGATGGGCAAAATCAGGGGCAGTTTTGCTTTTGCAAAAACTTCTTGCTTGCCTTTTCATTTAGCTGATACAGAAGCCCAGGCAGGGAGCCGATCAAAAAAGAGAAGCAACAAGCTACAAGCCAAAAACTAGCCAACAAGCAACTCACAAGCCAATTAAGCCAAAAACAAGTCCAATTTCTGCGTTTTTTTCCGCGGGTTTGGCATGTCTGGATCTGAGTCCCATTTTTTTTTTTTAAATTTACATCCGGATGTGGGACTTGGAAGAAGGATACAGTTAAAATGGCTCAATACTCCAAACTATAGTAGGTGCTTCACGTTGTATATAGCTTGTACAAGGTCCCTGACTGGAAGGAACCTGACTCATGACTAGAGCTGGCAAAAAATGTTCAGTATATAGTAAATTAACCAAAAAATACAGTTTTGGGGGCCACTGAAACTATTTGTGAATTTGGATCAAATTCTAGGAATAGTTTCAGCTAAATAAAAATGAGGAAAATGTTTCCGGATAGCTCAGTGGTTTGAGCATTGGCCTGCTAAACCCAGCGTTGTGAGTTCAATCCTTGAGGGGGGCATTTAGGGATCTGGGGCAAAAATCTGTCTGGGGATTGGTCCTGCTTTGAGCAGGGGGTTGGACTAGATGACCTCCTGAGGTCCCTTCCAACCTTGGTATTCTAAAACAGTGAAATTTGTTTAAATGGACCATTTCAACATTTTGTTTCAAAATGAACCGTTTCATTTTGGAAATGTTGTTTTGTTCAAACTGAACAAAATTTATTTGGATGTTGTTTTGGCAAGAAAAAAATATCAGTTTGATTCAGAATGAACCACTTCTTTTGTTTTGTTTAGGATTTTTCAGTTCGGCCACTAACCCAGAAAGTCAGTTATTTGCTTAGCTCTACTCAGTCAAGGTAGTGGGCCGAGTGCAGCAATAAGATGTTACAGTCACTCACCTATCGGGTGCATATAGCATGACTGAACAGTTGGCACTAATTTGCATTCTTGTTGACAGGCTCACTAGAGAGCATACAATGTCCAAGTCCTTCTAAGGGCTGAGTTACATTGGTAGGGATGGAAGCTTCTATTGCCACTGCAGGTGCATTACCTGAATCAGGCACTCTTCACAGTATTTAAATTCACAAAAAACACCATCCTGAAACGGTACAGCTTTAATATATTACAAAGAGGCCCAGTTTCTATATATTTGAAATACATTTTAGGCCTGACTTTTTTTTAAACCAGGTCTCCTTTTTGACAATCATTTTGGGTCCACAAGTAATTGTTAGCACAAACAAAGGCACATGGACACTTAACTACCTGATTGTAGCTATAGGTCAAGTAGTCAAATGTCTACATTCCCTCATTTGCACTCCCAATTAGTTGTACTAGCAGTTGGTTGAAAGTGTAAAAAGAGAGTCTGAGGCTTCCCTGGCGACAAAATAAGATCACCTCCAACGAGGGGCGGTAGCTTCGTTGCCTGGAGCGTGGCTCCGAATGATGAAGCTCTGTCCACACCAGTGCTTTTCGTTGTTAAAATTTTTGTCGTTCAGGGGCGTGTTTTTTTACATCCCTGAGCGATAAAAGTTTTAACGACAAAAGTGCAAGTGTAGACAAAGTTGAGGCCCTTTGAAGATCAGGCCTGTAATTATAGAGGGAACTGGTAGTGACATCTATGTTTAGGTTGCCTTACGTTTCCATTAGAAAAGATTCCTTCAACCTTTGTTTTGACAAACTATAACACCTGCATTGTTTGCAGCTAGACTTTGAAATTTGGCAGGGGTAAAGCCCTTGAACTATCGCCCTATTGTCCTATGGAATTCAGTTCAGATTTTGCTGAGTTATAAACTATTGAAAATCACCATTTCTCTTCTGTCACTAGTGTTCCATTGGGGAATTGTGGCAACACAGGAAAATAATAATTGAGCATGAACATTCTACGGTCCGGCCCATGTCTCTGCCACTGCTGCACCAGACATTGTACTAAGAACATTTGTGATCTGCCAGGTGTCTGCATTATGCATATACATTACAACACAATCTTTAATTTCTTGGTCGCTTACTGTTTTTGCCACTGGACCCCTTGTTCATTCAGAGCATCATCCTGCTCCCATTGAAGTCAATAATGAAATTCCCATTGACTTCAATGGAGCAGGATCAGTCTCTCAAAGCACAGGATGGGTACACACAAGAAAGAATTAAGGTTACCTGGGAAGGATATATGTGGCATTACCTATGTTCTAAGTGCTTGACCTCACAGCTTAAACAACCATCATTTAATAACATGCAAGTGGAGGGCGGTATGCAAAATACATACATTTTACACCATTCACAATATATTTTATCAGATATATGAAATACATTCTTTTCTTTATAGGCTTTGAATAAAAAATATTTGATTCTTTATACTTGGTAACTATAAAGAAGTCTTGGACCATTTCTCTTGGGTGTTTTTAGCTGTGTAGTATTTGAATGTATGTAACCTAGATATCACATTGAGCATGTATTTGAAATTCCTTGCAAAAAGTGTCTGTGGTAATTTGAAATGTACTGCCAACTCCCCTTTAGAAATGATCAGAGGTTTGATTTGTAAAATAGGCTGTGTGTATGAGTAAATGAGTTAAAATGAATGTACTGCGCAACATCTGCAAATCACAAGATGCGTTCATCATCTTTCACGAGTTTAGATCGTAATCATGGGCCCTTTATTTAAGTTTCCATGGTGATTCTGAAAATGCTTTTCCCCCTTTCTAATCAGAGCATTTGTAAATCTGAATGTTGAGTTTTTTCCTTCCCATGAGTAAACTTGGTTGTATTAATATAAAGATATTAGCGTGACAACTTACGGAGCTGTCTCCTTCCAGGACAAAGATTCAGCAGCAGAAGTCATATCAGGCATTTGCTCTTGAGCCTCTAGTTCTAGCATTTAATTAGCATATGTTTTTAAAAATGCAGCTAAGAAGCAGCACCCCACATCATAACAAGTGCTGCAGTTACACTTTGACTTCTGCTTGACAAATCCCCAAATTATAACTGTGCGGTAGCACGGTCCACACAGAGACTTATATTGTTGACTCGCATTCAATTTGCGATCCACTATAACCCCCATACTCTTTCCAGTGGTGGTACCATCTAGCCAGTCGTTCTTTTCTAAGTGTAGTACTTTACACTTGTCTTTATTGAATTTTTGTTGATTTCAGACCAGTTCGCTAATTGTCAAGGTCGTTTTGAATTCTAATCCTGTCCTGCAAAGTGCTTGCAAATCCTCCCAGTTTGGCGTCATCTGCAAATTTTATAAGCATATTCTTGACTCCATTTTCCAAGTTATTAATGAAAATACTGATGAAAACACTTTCTTGCTTTTTCATCTCAACTTTAAATGCACAAGTCTGAATGAAGCAAATGTTCTCTCTGCACCTGCTAGCTAAACTGAAACCAAAAGTAATTAAGGCAAAAACTTTCTGTGCAACAGAAACTGAGAGTACTTGACTTTTGGGGGGGAAAACGTAACTACTTGCATTCACCCCATTGGAAAAACTGGAAATAATACAGATACTTATTTAATGCAGTACATGATATTGTGAGAGATTTATAAAGCTTGAGTTGACCTCAACAGTTAGATGTCCTGTCCCTGCTCAATTCTGTAAAAAAATAAGAAAGCCCTTTTAACTTATTAAAATTTCAGGAGGGCTCATTGATACAGCATTGGTAACTGAGTGCCGTTTACAAAACCACTATTACACAAATAGTGTATTTTCTCAAAATAGGGGACATTTATTTCTCCCCACAGTAGTGAGATTTCCCCTGAGGCATAGGCAAATACCACTTACCTACCAGGAGACCAATTTCTGAAAGCAATACTGGTCTTATTGGCAATATTACTCAAAGCCAGACAACAGAGGCAAATCTGATAACAAAATCTCAACATAATAAGATTCAGTTTCTGATAGATTCCTGGTGGAAGCAAATTTCACGGCCCCTGAGAGCTACCTTGTCCTGGTCCCCTAGGGACCAGGGATAGACGGCAGGCCTACTGCAACTGTCATGAAAGGAGGTAGGTTTGAGAAGCAGTGGGGGTAGTTCTAATTGGATTAGTATTGGACACACTTAATGGAGTCTGGATGTGTGGAAGCAGGGGCCTATTTCCCTAATCGTAGCCATGTAGTTGGGTATGAGTGGGTTATAGATGAAGCTAGATTTCACCTCAAAAATCAGCCATTGGCATGGAGAAATGGCCCCACCTTTTTGCACTTGCATGCATTGTTCGTTTGTTCAGCGGCTTGGATATGCAATGGGAATTATTGAAACAAGTCTTGGCAGCCACTGTTGTGTTCTTTATCCTCAAGAGTAAGTAACAAAATAGTAACACACTTGACAGCTGGTGTGTTCACATGCACACACAAACACACACACACTCCAGCTGTCCATTACACCCACAACTCCCTTGGCCCCACAAGTTCACAAATGAAAACTTCCTCCTATGCTGTTTCCCCTGATACAGATGGCTGGGGAACCTGCAATGTGGCATTGTACTTTCATCTCCATTTTCATTTGAAAAAGCAGGCCAAGTATGGGACATCAGATCCCTTCCCCCCGCCTCCCACAAAGGATATTCAAACACTAATGAGAACGCAGTGATCCCATATTCAAAGCCAGCATTGTCAGTCGGAGGGGGAAGGGTAGCTACAGCAAAATGTTCAGATGTGTATCTTCATCTTTAAAGGTTAGAATTTACATTGTTCTCAAAAGGTTCCTCTGCTGACTCTGACATGCAGAATTGGTGATGCCTATTAGCTAGATGCTGTAATTTCGTTTTTGTGGTGTAACCCAAGAGTAGATTAACCCTCTGTTTTCTTTCTTCTGCACTCGGTAGTATTTGTTTCAGAGGGCTGTGGAGGTATTATTGGAATGCTGAGAAGGTTTTAGAGCCCCGTGTTTACTACTTTGGCCCCGCACATGCTAATGGTTATATATGAATAATGGTTTTCCTTTTTTTGGTTTTGGGTGTGGGAGGAACAACCACATTTTTAAAAAGTTGGGGGATCTGCAGGATGGGAAGCCAGGAGTGATAATGTGTGATTCCTGCAGACACAGCGAGGCACCACAAAGATTTCAAAAAGTCTGAGGGAACGTGCCCTCCTCATCAGCTCCCCCATGGTAGTTATGTCTTATTGCTCTCCTTTTCCTTCCCCCCCAAAGTAAATATCTGAACTGAAAATGTCCCATGTTTTCCTACTTCTGCGTTAAGTCCTGTGAAGTTGTCAAAAGCCTGTGTTGTGTTTTTCTCCCAGTGAACAGTTATGGGGAGGATGAAGAGCTAACCACATCTTCAGATAGCGACGACGAGGTGATTAAACAGTTTGCGATCTCTGTGTCGCGCTCGCAGAGTTTTCGGTCGGGGGTGTCTGAAAAGGCAACACAAGCAGGTTCAGAACGTAAACCTAAATTCAACCGCTTGCTGTCCAACCATGAGGAGTACAGTACCGAGGCATCTGAATGCGAAGGTATTGTCTGTCTCAAATGAGCATTAAAACACTTGCTTTGAATCCACAGCCACCTAACATGGAGAGAATCCTTTTATTTTGGGGAAGAGGCAGCCTTGGTTCTGATCTGCTCAGGCTAAAATCCATCTGCAGCTTATTCCTAAAGTACTTAGAGCTGGATCCAAATCCTACTGAAGTCAATGGGAATCTTTCCATTAACTTTACATGGATTTTAGATTAGGCTCCTTAGTCATTAGACAAAATTCCCGTGGATTTCAGTGGGAGTTTTGTCTGAGTAAGGACTGCAGGACTTGGCCTGATGAAATCTGTTGAACTGCATTTCTTATCAATACGGTGTGTTTTAGCAAGCCTTTGAATAGAAATTGCATGTTTCTTTAATAGTAGCTTTGCAAATACCAGGTAAATAGCAAATGAATTATGTAGCATCATTCACCAGTGCATACACTACATGTCAGGCAATGACAGAAGGCAAACATTTAGAGAACCAAAGGCAACATTTTTTTGACCAATCATTGTCTATTATTGTAAGTGGCTTTTGTATATTCCAAACCAACATGTATGGTTTTAGAACATTTACCCAAGCGCGAAATTGATCGGCACAATGAGATTCTATAATTCAGGACATGTCTGGGAGAACCTTTCCTGGGAAAGTTTCAGGAAACTGCCAGTGTGGTTTTAGTTGCACAAAACAATTGTGATTCTGAAATATTTAGTTACCTGTTCATTATTATGCTCATTTTGATTTAGGCCCCTCTGTAGAACTGCTGTTGGATCATAATGTGGACTACAGTTACTTCCTTTGTTGTCTTTATAAACCAAAATTATTAGGATTAGTACTATTTTAATAATTATTATAAGTGTTAAAAAAACTGTTAGGGCTCAGTCCCGCTTTCACTGAAGTTACTGGGAATTCTGCTGTCTACTTTAATGGAAGCAGGATCAAGCCCTTTATTCCAAATAACACCCCCTTATTTATGTTTTAGATATTCTCAGATCCTCAGTCAAGTGTACTGCTAGCCTGACTGCATGATGGAGGATTCCCTCAGCCTGGGGAATCCATGGCTGAGGTAGAGTCACCATTGCAGGTATATGCCACCCAACCCCCTAACTCCCGATGGGGAAGGGGGTGTGGCCATAGTCTCTACATTCTTGTTATTCCCAGTTGGTGAAATGGACACTTGAGGCCAAAGGGAGGTAGGTATAAATTAGAGAAGCCCTGAGGCTGCTATTGCTTATGCCAGTATCCAGCTTGGCCCCTGGCTGGCTCCAGGATGAGAGGAGTGTAGAGATGGTGGAGAATCACCTTTGTCCCTCTCCCTCTTGAGCTGCACAGAATATATGGCACCCAGCTTCCCTGGATCAGATCCTCAGAAGCCTTCCAGTGAGTTATGCTTTATTCCCTATCACGAGTATTAACACAATCGGGTGAGGAACTGCACAATCTCCTGTTGGGACATTCAGTAACCCAGGAAAGTGCCTTTTGTTAAATACTCTGTTGCCTTCATTCCTTTTGCTCCTTTTCTCTCTCTGTCATAGGGTGACCAGATGCTAAGTTGAAAATATCAGGACCGCCAGAGGGGACGCACCTTTTTAAGTGTTACACTCACCTGTCCAGGATTTCGGCGGAGGGTCCTTCAATCGCTGACGGTCTTCGGCGGGATTTTGGCGGCCGGTAATGAACCTTCCCACCAAAGAGAGAAGCACCCGCCATTGAAATGCCGCCGAAGACCGTCAGTGACTGAAGGACCCTCCGCTGAATTGCTGCCAAAGACCCCGGACGGGTGAATGTATAAAAAAAACCAAAAACCCCGAAACAAAATATCGAGACAAATGGCATCCCGACCGTGCTTCGGTCAGGACGCAGGACAAACTCCTCAAAATCAGGACAGTCCCGATTTTATCGGGACGTCTGGTCACCCTACTCTCTCATCTCCTCTTTCGATGCTGCAGGGTGGAGATAGTTATATGGGGTTTATCTTTCCCGTCTCTCTAGCTACAGTTTACCCATGTCCTGATCCTCCAGTCCAGCCATCTAGCAAAAGTAGCTGCTGTCTAACTGTTTGCAGTGGTCCCAAAATGCTGGTGCATGGTGTATTCCGTCCACACTCCCTTCTTCCTGGTATGCCTCCTCCCGTGTGGGCTATAGAGGGTGTGCTGTAACTTACAAGACAGGGGAGTGGCCAGCTAGCCACAAAGCAGCAGCCTCCTAAGAGCTTAGCATCTGGCTCTCCTCATTCACAAGGCGCTGGATCCTCTGCAGTGTGTTAAGCTTCAGGGGCCTCAGCAGGCAGCAACACTGGTTCCTCTCTTGGCCTCTCTGGCACATTTCCTGGGCACTGACTCAGTCAGTTACCCCCCCCTCTCAGAAATGGGGCTACTCCGCTCACCTGCCGTAGGCCCCAGGATCAGGGCTGAACCCCTCCTCCCCCAAGATGCCCCAGTTACTTAAACCCACCCTCTCCCAGCACCCCACCCCACCCCAAAGATGCAAAGCTTCTGGTTTGCAGTTGAACTCTTTCAGGGGCACACAGCAGTTGTGAAGCTATCAACGCACATGTGTGCGCACGCTTTGCCCAGTCTAACACTTTTATGCTCTTTTACACTTAATCACGTAAGACACTGGAAAGGACAGCTCATTCAAAACAATAAACATTGGAACTGCCCCTCGCTTTTCCTTGTGAGCCTTGGGGGAACTATCTGGGTCCAGGCAGACAGTGTGTCCCCTGTCTCATGCAGACTGTTACATGGTAAGTGGTCTCTCTCTTATGGATTGAAGAAAATGGGCTCCAAGCCGATCAACCTCTGCCCTTTAAAAATTTTCAGCCCCTCTCCTGCCCCCATGTCAGGTGACTGCCTTGCCAGCTTCACCATATGAGCACAAATCTGTTAGGTGACTTTGTTGCCAAGGTGACTTCCTCCTTGCTAAACCAGTTCTTCTGGGCAGGGATCAGTCTTGTGTCTAGAGTGAGCAGATAGCCAACAATTGGGAGCATAGGAGTCAATTACCTTCTACTGTCCGTCATTTGCTGCCAGCCTTTGGAATTTTCAACTCAGCATGGAAGCAAACAGACCATAGAGAAGACAAAAGGCCGCACATTCAAAATGGAGTTTGCAACCTGACACAGACATGCAGGATTCATAATCTCACACAGAATTCATAAATTGTATAGATATATTCCCAGTTCATCACAGTTTCAAATGCTGGAGCATCCATCATTAACCTGGAGGGATTATTCCATGTTCTTATACATCTTGTTGGTAAGAAGATTTCCCTGATATTCAGCTGAAACTTTCTGCTGATTTAAATCCATCCTTGTATCACCCTAAAAAATGAATAGATTTTAAGACCAGAAGGGACAATTGTGATCATCTAGTCTGACATCTTACATGATACAAGCCTCAGAATTTCACCCAGTGATGACTCCATCCAGCCCAACAACTTGTAGTCACATTATAGTATGTCTTTTAGAAAGCTATCCAATCTTAAAGCTGCCAAGCGATGGAGAATTTTCCCACATCCCTTGGTAATTGGTTCCATTGTCCGATGATCCCCAATGTTTCTCTTGCCCATTAGTTGTGTTGTGATGAGAGTAGTAGACTTTTGTGGTTATACTAGCCAGGATCAGGCCATTTGCTTTTTTGAGAACTGGAACCTCAGTACTTCCTTTCTCCTTCAATACCTCTTCATTTGTCCGTGATTTTTTTTTTCTCCCCATAAATAATTGTCCATGGTACAGTGAGTTCATTCTTCGTAAGTTCTTCTCTGATCTGGCACAGATGTTTTTGCTAAACTTCTTACAATGTCAAAGTATGCCCTCACATATACACGAGCAGTTATCACTGACAGGACTACCGTAAATTTAAAGAAATAACAAGACTGTTCCATAAAGTAGTCAATGGTGAATCACACTTTTCTTTTATTTCCCTTGAAACTTGCTTTGTATAACACATTTGCTTTCATAACACTTAGAGAAAGTTTTTTGTTATATTAATATATTTCTGGAGTATTCCAATTATGAATAGTCTTTCAAGCCTTTAAAAATTCCTCTATTATTGATCTAGATATTATCCTGGCAGGAGTCAAAAACCACAAGACAATTGCCTGGGGATAATTTATTACTACAGTTATGTTTTATCTGAAAGTCTGCTGCGTGGTGTATGCTTTGATGGATGACCACCTGTTTAAAATGTGTCTAAGACACTGGCTTGCTAATTAAACACCTTAAGGAGAATCCATATTTGTACAGTCTCAGTAAATTTGTATACAGACATTTCTTTTATTTCTTGCTTGTTCTGCCTTCTTGCTTTTGCTTTTATTTTCTGTTTCTATATTTGCAGAAGAAATTGAGTAAAAATATAACAGTAAAAATCATGTTGCTTTCCACACAAATGGGGCAGTTCTTGGAAGGAACTAGAAAACAAATCCCTAAGATTAAAAAAAAAAAAAGGCTTTGGCTTACTGGTTATGTAAATACAGTGAACCTCATTCTGATTTCATCACTTTTACCAGCATTACGATTGTGTAACTAATTTTATTTCAAGGAAGGAAAATGAGTTATAGCACTGTAAAGCTTATTTATGTCTGGAACAAACCCTGCCTTTAGTTTCACAAGTATAAAATCAGAAGATATCTGTTTTTCTGATTAAGCCACAAATGATTCTGATTAAAATATACATGGAATCTGCCTAAACAAAGAGGGAATTTTCCTCCGGGTTCCACACTGTATCCTGCAGAACTCGTGCAGTTGCCAGTGCAGATTCTGTGTGGGGAGAGGAACAAGTGCTGGAGATCTTCACTTTGGAGATAAGAAATTCACTGTTCGGACAAAGAAAGATAATGTTACCCTCAATAATTAACCTTCTTCTTCGAGTAGTATCCCTGTGGGTGCTCCAGTTCAGGTGTGCATGTGCCTCTCGAGCCTGTGATAGAAGATTTCTAGCTAGGAGTGCCCATTCGGCCTGCACATGAGCCTTATGCCACCTTGTGGCAGATACCGAGGCTATCTGGGGTGCACGGGTGAACCATCCTCAGTTCTTTCTCTATCACCTTGGCCTGAGACGGAAACCTAGCATGTCCACCTAGAGCATACTCAGCCCTCTGTTTTTTCTTGCAGTTAGGTAGTTTATGATTGTAAGTTTGTGTTTAGTGTTTAATATAGTTAGTTTTAGGTGAGAGGATTGTTTTCCCTCTCCCTTCTCTGTGGGACACTTGTCTTCTCTGGGTGGGGAATGCCTGGCTCGCCAGGCTTCAAACACTGCCTCTCTTGCCCAAAGGCTATATCGGTAAGCGACGGGCACTCCAAGTATGTCTGTTGCCTAGGGGAGTGTTCCTTCTGTTTGGCCCTTAAGGCGCGGGTGAGGAAGAACAGAGAGCTAAAGCTCAGACTGTTAGCCTTGGAATGCTCCCTGTAACTTCCCTCTGGGACAGGTCAGGAGACTTCCCCTCCCCGCAATACATCTGTCTTCAGACTGTTCCAGTGGCAACCTTGAGGCATACTTCCCCTCAGAAAGGGAAGTCTTTGCAGCCTGCTGGGAAGACTCCCAGAAAGGGGACCATGGACTCTTACTCTAAGAAGTCAGCTGAAGAAAAGACCAGGACCCTGTTGAGGTCCTCAGACTCAGAGGGTACCGTTGCGGCCAAGAACTCTTCCTCCAGTACCAGCAGGCCTGTGAAGTCCCGGAGCTCCAAATACAAGAAGATAGAGCACCAGAACCCTCCACCAGTTAGGAGGGTGAGGACAGGGTACCATCGAGTTCACCCCTGTCATCAACTGCGAAGCATTTCACTCAGCCGTTGGTTCCATCATGTGCCTTAACCCAGCCACCAGTACTGATGCAAGCAGGTCAGCCAGGGCAAGCGGTATCATCTGTACCAAGCAAGTAATGGTGCCTGACATCTACAATGCCTGTTGAATGCCCATCATTGTTGATGCTGTCGGCTTCAGCTACAGCAACGACGACTACGGTGTCAGTACCAGGGTCCTTTCCGGTATCACAGGAATTCCAATACTCAAGGTACCTCTCGGGGTCAGATGAACCAGAGTCCTTGTTGACGGGTACTGAACGTTTCTTGGTACTGAGACCTTGGTCTCCAAGCGGCCATCTTGTGGTACAAGACTCTCCTGCATCCTCAATGGCTGCCCCATGGGAGGATGTGGAGGAAGACGACGAGGACTCCCAAGTGGTCTCCTCAATCTCAGTGAAGGGTTGTCCTACATAACCCTTCAGGAATCTGCCCTCACACAGGGAGGCCCTTGCAGGTCACCAAAGATGATGGAACCAGCTTTGCATGCCACCCCCGCTTCCTTATGGACCCCTGCCGTGGCCACATTGGGACCCATGGGCTGCCTATTGGCAGCAATTTAACAGATCACTGATACCATCCACTAGGGTTTCACATCCTTCCCCTCCCCATCTGCCACGACAGGAAGAGATATTAGAAGAGCAGGAGGCGAGAGCTGATGAAGTTACCCCTGAGACTCCCATTTCTTCATCGTTGCCGGATGAGTCAGTTATGCCTCCACCACTTTCCATGGCTGATGGCAGTTTCAGGATCTCATGAGAACGGTGGCAAACACTCTGTAGATCCCTCTGGAGGTGGTCAAGGATCTGTAAGACAAGCTGCTGGATATCTTGCAGTTGGCAACACCCGCCAGAGTGGCGCTACCTATTAATGAGGCTCTCCTGGTCCCCGCTAAGTGGCTAACACCTGACACTATTCTACCAGTGTGCAAAAGAGCAGATAACAAGTACTATATGTGCCCTAAGGATTCTGACTTTTTATTTTCCCATCCACCACCAAACTCCCTCATGATGGATGAGGGGCATGCATTTGGTAGGCAGCACTTTTTGGGATCTACTCCCTATGATGAGGACCAAAAGCAGCTGGATCTCTTTGGACAAAAGTCTTACTTGTCCGCAGTTCCAGATCACAAACTACCAGGTGGTCATGGCCAAATAAAACTTTACTAATTACAACAAGCTCACGGCTTTTATTGAGCAGCTGTCACATGACTGCAGGGAACAACTGCAGTTCACAGTTGCAGGGGGTCAGTCGTTGGCCAGAACAGCTCTCCAAATGTCTCTAGATGCTGCAGACGCTGCTGCCAGATTAATCTCTACAGCGGCAGTTATGCTCAGGGCATCATGGTGCCAAGTTTGGGGGTTTCCAAGAGAGGTTCATAACACAGTAGAGAAACCCCGTCTTAGACCACACAGTAAGGAACTGACTTCAACTCTTGGGCCATATGATAGCTTGCACTTTTGTGACCAGTCACACAAGGCTTCACCTCCATTGCCTTAAAGGTGGGCTCAGAACAATCTACTCTCCAAGGAAGGACTCCTTAGATAGGCAGGTGACAGTGGACATCCCTTTCTGTCGCCCAACTCCATCATTGACTCTAATAACTGACTCATCCCTGTTAGGATGAGGAGCCAACTTCGGTGCACTCATGGTTCAGAACAGATGGACCTTGGCTGTATAGCAGGTGTTATTAAACAGTAGGAAAACACCAACCTTCATTGCTTACCTGCAGAAATCGAGGAGATTCATCTATTGGTGCAGTTGTCGCTACCTCCAGCCTGAATTGGTTCCCTTTTCCCTCATCCTAGATTTCAGATCCAGCAGGTAGACATCTGGGTTATCCATCTTGGTCAAAGTACACCTGGCTGCCATATCAACCTTTCATCCCCCGGTCAAGGGATTCTCTATATTTGGTCACTCGGTATTGTCTAGTTTTATTAAGGACCTATGGAATCTTCCCTCACATTAGGCACCTCACCCCATCTAGGGACCCTAACCTGGTTCTAAACCGCCTTAAGAGACTTCCATTCAGACCAAAGGCAACCTGCTGCTTACTTGATTTATCTGTGAAGATGGCCTTCTAAGTTTCCATAACGTCGGCTTGTAGGGTCAGGGAGATTGGAACCCTTTACAATGTTCCTTACGTCCACATCCTCAGTTCCTACCAAAGGTTAGGTAGGAAAATCCTACCATCGGATTTTCATCTTACCCAGTCTATCCATCTTCCAGTATTATTTCCAAAACCCGATAGCTCTTAGCAGAAATTCTATTTCTACACCCTGGAAGTTAGAAAGGCCTTGCTCTTCTACCTGGATGGGAATAAGCAGTTTAGGAGATTACCTTGATCAGGGGTCGGCAACCTTTCAGAAGTGGTGTGCCGAGTCTTCATTTATTCACTCTAATTTAAGGTTTTGCGTGTCAGTAATACATTTTCATGTTTTTAGAAGGTCTCTTTCTATAAGTCTATATTATATAATAAACTATTGTTGTATGTCAAGTAAATAAGGTTTTTAAAATGTTTAAGAAGCATCATTTAAAATTAAATTAAAATACAGAGCCTGCCGCCTTTGGCACACGTGCCATAGGTTGCCTACCCCTGACCTAGACTCTTCGTCTCCTGCGCAGATAGCTCTAAGGGGGCTTCTATCTCTGCTCAAACACTTTTCGAAATGGATATCGAGTTGAGTCTCTGCCTGTTATGAGTCTGCTGGTGTTCAGCCCTCTCAGGGGGTGAGAGCAACTTCAACCAGATCACAAGCAACATCTACTGTACTTTTGAAGAATGTTCCAGTATCTGAGATATGTAGAGCCACTACTTGGACTTCAGTATGTTTCTGAAGCATTACTGCCTGCTCCATGCCATCAGATCCGATGTGGTACTTGGGTCTGTAGCACCATCTTCAGTTCTGGACTCTGTTCTGAAGCTCCCTTCTCCTCCTGGGATACTGCTCAGAAGTCACCTGAAGTGAAGCACCCATTGGGACACTACTCGAAGAAGGAAAGATTACTCACCCGGTGCAGTAATTGGAGTTCTTCGAGATGTGTCCCACTGGGTGCTCCACTACCCACCCTCCTTCCCCTCTGCTTCAGTTGTTCCCTCGGGGACACCTGGGTAGAGAAGGAACTGAGGGCGGTTTTCCTGCACCCCTGTAAATAGCCTTGGTGTTTGCTGAGGCATAGGGCGCATATGGAGGCCAAATGGACACTGCTAGAAATCTCCAGCCAAGGACCTGAGAGGCACATGCACACCTGAAGTAGAGCACCCAAAGGGACACACATGTCGAAGAACTACAGTTACTGGTCAGGGTGAGTAACATTTCCATCGTCTAACATGTGGGATAGACATGTTGGGTCAAATGCATAAAAGCTGTCCTGGGGAGGCCGGAGAGTTGTAATGTGCATCTCCCTGCACTGATGAGCATCCCTGTGTCCCAGGGAGGGTTTGACCCAAGCTCAGACTGGTCGAGTTAACGTTACCACCTTCCTCAGAGTTTCCATTTGGTTGGAGAGCAGCTTTAACCAAAGCTCTGCAGGTGAGAGATGCAGTGAGAGGGGAGGCATTCTATCAAGCGCCCCACACCATGCCCCTGTCCCTATCGGTACTGTGCTCCTATTGGGCTGTGCTGACCGCCGTGCTGCTTCCCACCACCTAAGAAGAGGAAATTGTGATGGTTTCCCTCCACCACACCCTTCTCTCAGGATCAGGCCTGTGCATTATGCTTTTCCATTTCATGCCTGATCTGTCTCTTGACTGGTGATGCCTTCATACGGTAGGCGTCCTGAGCACCGTATTCCCAAATGTCCCTCTGATCATCCTGTGTGACCGATGCCTTTCTTTGTGTGAGGGAGGTTGATTCCCTGCTCAGGATGCAGAAGGAGAGCAGCCATTTTTATTCCTTGCAATGCTGATTTATGCGGGTTGTTGATTTTTGTGGGTTCAATGCCAGGGATCTCACCGTCTCGTAAGCAGAGCTGTTCCTGCCAGGCTCCTACTGTAGTGGAGGGGAAAAAAGGATAAATTGGGGGGGAGGGGGGGAAGAACGTTATTTTAATCACTCTGAAATAATTTTCTTGCTGAATATTGTTAGAACTGGATGGGCTAAGCCAACTGAGTTTCCAAGACAACCTATCCTATAATGAAGATGACTACATATCTGTTGATTCAAGAACTACCTCTGAGAGTAGGGGTACCATGCAAGCCAAAAGCCCTGGAATGGAGGCTAGCATTGCCCATAGCCTTAGCCAACAAGCCACAGAAGGGAGCTTGCAAATGGAGACAGCGTTCAGCAACCAGGGATTTGAAGGAAATGACGCAACTGACAGCTCATCCGCTTGGAGCCCTGAGGTATGGTGAATTATTCTGTATTACACATAGTGTTTCTGTTTCCTGGAGATGTCTGGGCTTCTTGTCCGAAATGTTACGGAAGAAATGAAGTGAAAAATCAATTGGCACAACTCAGGATAGTAATCCCTAAGTACATGCATGCACACACCTCGGTGTGTGTTTTCCCTTTTCCTGATACTTTGCCTGCTGGAATTTTGAATAGACTTCACTAGTATTCCTTCAGAGAGGCTGTTTTCTTGTCTGATTTCACACACTAATCATATCACAACCATTTCCCGCATGACAGAAGTTACTACGAATTAGCTAACAATGCCTTGTCATGCTTTGAAGGAGGTAAGTGGATTTGTTACTGCCCGTGTATATGGTGTGTGTCTGTAGGGATACAGTATGTGATTACTGGGTCAGATCCTTGGTTCCCCTTCTGGCTGCTTTCCATTGCTCAGGCAGCATGAAGCGCCTGGAAAGTTGCCTTAAAGGGACAGCTGGGGGCTTCCCTAGTTTAGCTAGCTGTTTCTCACACTGCCCTCCATAGACACAGAGCACATGTCTACAGCAGGCTGGGGAGGTTTACAGCCCCCTTTCCTCTCCTGCACCCAGCCTATTCACCGAGCAGGTCTTGGCCAGACCTAAGGATTTGGCCCTTATTTCAAAGCTAATACCTGCCAGCAAATATTCCAGATCCTAAGAGAGCCCTTATTGGGTTAGCTCACTGCTTACCCTTCTCCTCTTTCTATGATTAAATATGGGTTGTTCCTTTATTATTAAAAAAAAAATCAGGGGATTATTATTGACCAGCTGATTAATTTCTGCAAGAGTATTGAATAGCATCCGATATTTAAAAAAAAAAAAGAAAAGCACAGAAGGTCACGTCTCTGAGTCAAAAAAGAACATCCCTTAGCTGCACAAGGTAATCTCTTTGCCCGAGGAAAAACAGGGCTTGGCAGAAAATATTCCCTTCCTGTGAGCAAGTTGCTTCCACCCAATTGAAGAGAGTGAGAGCAGCTTCTCAGGGCATGGGCTTTTGACCTGTTCAAAGCAGACATTCACATAGAGGCACTAAAAATAGGCAGTACTTTTGAATGCTGCACAGATCAGCTCTGCATCTATGCCCTGATGCACCAGAACCTCCTGCAATAAGAGTCTGGACCCTTTTTTCTACATTACTGTGAGCCACGATGTTTATCTATCTGTGGGTCTTGTACCCATTTCTCTGTCTATTTCATGCTCCTCACCATGGTGCACAAGTGCTGCGGAATCTCGAGTGTCCTCTTTTCATTTATATTTTGAATGTGCCTATCATTCTGCCCCAGGTGCATGTATATTAACAACATGAACAGCGCATAGAGAATTACAGAGTTCAGATACACCTGGATCCTGGTTTGTTTGCTGTGAGTAGCTTCTCGTCTGACTTCATTATGTGCCTTAATGGAAGATTTTTCTTTTTTGAGTGAACTAAATGTTCTGACATTCCCGAAATACCCAAACATTGCTGTGCTACTTTCAAACAGGCCTCTGTTTGGAGACAGAATCTGTAATGTGGTGCTTCTGTGGTGGATATTCAAAGGGCATTTCAAGGCTGCACCCATAATTACCTGCTTTGTGAGATTTGATTTATTTTTCTGGCAGGAATGTGTATTTTACATATATACACACTCTGTCCGATATTGCTGATCTGTTCAAAAAGACACACTATACTGAGAGGGGTATTTGTCTTAAACCTGTGTAGATTCATACAGTTTAAGGAGTGAAGGGACCATGCGATTATCTAGTCTGACCTGTCTATCAGGTCCTATAATTTCCCCCACTTACTCCTGTATTGATCCCAATACATCAGAACACCTTACTGGAAAAGAAAAACATTTATTTCATCTGGAAATACTTAACTCCACACAGCACTTGGATTTCAGTGCAATTACTCGTATTTACAGAATATTTATGGCCCACCCATAACCCATGAAAGCTAATGAGAATTTTACCAGTGACTTCATTAGGAGTAGGAGTAAGCTTCTGCAAGCAACCTCTGCCATTTAGGAAACTTGAACATGAGCAGGTTCCAGACATCAGAGAGTTCTTTGAAAGTGCCAGCTGGCTGTTGACTTTGTGCTGCACCGCCAGCACAAATCATCACTGAAGGTAGTATAGCCAGCCAGGGAAGGGTAACACCACTGGAGAAACATTTTCTGGTGCCAGAGGGTTGATGTAGCTTCTCCCACTTCTCCCACCTCCTTAGGGTCAGTGTGAGGGACATAGCCAAAACTAAGAGAGGTTGGTCGAGACATCCTGATATCCAACTCTTCAATGGCTACTGTATTAGTATTTGGTGGGGGGACTGGTAGTTGGCATGATTTAGAGCAGCCTGAAGGCTGCTCTAAGTTATGCCAAGAGGTTAGATTGGCACAGCCAGCCAGGGATGGCAGAAGTACAACGGCCATCTTTGCATACTTTATCTTACAGGGCCGTGCATCCTCCACAAAACTGCTGCTTTCCAGCTCAAGTACAAGTGGAGGCAATGAGTAGGTGCACGTAAAGTTACATACTAAGTGTAGTCGCCCGCACTGAATGTTAGCAAGCCACAAAACCCATTGTGATCCGACTTCCTGAATGGCAAATGCACATGGTAAAAAAGGGGAATGAACATGTTTGGGGAGAAACAGGCTTAAGTGCGATCTTTCTCATGCTTGCTCCTTAAGCCTTACTCCAGCAACCTGGTGGAAGCAGCTTGACAGCCACGCAGCATCATTCACATGATCAGGTTCTCCGGAACAACCTGTCCTGCATTGCACTTACGCATGCAAAGTCCTGTCTCTGTGGTGTGCTGGAACAAGCCATTTGTATGTGCTCATTGGGTGTCATTCTTCTTTGGCTAGCATTAGCAACAATTCTGCATGGACAGAGGGGGCCAGTTTTTTACTGCATTCCTCTCTCTCTGTAACTTGTATTTGCATGCACCAGTCAAGTAACTGCAAACTACCGTAACCAGCCTATATGAAAGTGGAAATGTGGGATTTTGCACTTATACATTTAAGAGCTTAAATCTTCGTCAGCTAGATCGATGGGAGGTAGTTGAAAATTTGGCTTTGATAAATAGACCCCATTAGTGCTTCTTAAGGGGATCACTATTACTGCTCCTAATCTATGCTGTAATTAGATCCACATGTTGAAAAGAAATGTTAGTTTAAAAACAAAAGATAAAGGCTTGAGTTGCCCTCCTCCTTAGACTGCCAGCAACGGGCCTTGATTCGCCTTCTGGTTATTAACTGGAAATCTTTCCCTAGTCCAGTGTATACACATGTTTAAATACAAATGATGGATTGTTATAGCAAAGCCTTTATCACATGAAACACATTCTATCGCTGAGATAAAAAGCACCTTTAAACAGAAACTCGCGCACCCCCATCAACAGGTGAAGTGAGCAACGGTGGGGTTTTTCATCTTGTTTAATCAAATAAATGTTTTAAAGAAGCTGAAAGAAAGGGTAATTTGATAATTGTTTTACACACGTGTTGCTTGTATGTTTTGAGTTCTTATCATGAAAATATGAGGGTTCAAATGAGTGAAGAGAAGATTGAGGCACTTTGGAGGGAGACGCACACAGTGGAAGATGAGCCAAGGAGTGTGATTCAAAGATTGCAAGGCAAGAAGGGACCATTGTGATCATCTAATCTGATCTCTCGTACAACTCAGGCCAAAAAAACCTTCCCCCAAATAATTCCTAGAGCAGATCTTTTAGAAAAACATCCAATCTTGATTTAAAATTGGCCAGTGATGGAGAATCCATCATGACCCTTGGTAAATTGTTCCAATGGTTAATTACCCTTATGCCTTATTTCCAGTCTGAATTTGTCTAGCTTCAACTTTCAGCCATTGGCTCATGTTATACCTTCCTCTGCTGGATGGAAGTTCCTCATGTCGATACTTACAGACTGTAACCACGTCGCCCCGTAATCTTCTCTTTGTTAAGCTAAATAGAGTGAGCTCTTTGAGTCTGTCACCATAAGGCCTGTTTTCTAATCCTGTAATCATTCTCGTCACTCTTTTCTGAACCCTTTCTAATTTGTCAACATCCTTCTCGAATTGTGAGCACCAGAACTGGACACAGTATTCCAACAGCAGTTGCATCAGTGCCAAATACAGAGGTAAAATAACCTCTCTGATTTGGAAGATGCATGAGGATGAGGTGATGTCTGTGTTCTTATTGCAAATGGTGCTTTGCTCAGGATATTTCTTCACTATTAGAGAGACCCACAGTCCATCTAGGGATTGAGTTGATGAGGCTATAGTAATAATAATAGTAATATCTACTTCTTATATAGCACTTTTCATCGGTAGATGCCAACGTGCCTTATATTTGGTCTCTGTCATGTTTGCCGGTTATCCTATCTCAAATGATCTTTGAGGTGTTTGATTTAATAGGGCCTGTATAGGAAAATGTTTTTTTTTATATATACACCTTTATTTATTCTCTCCATGGCAGGAACATGATGGAGGGAATAGTCTTCCAGCTCATCACAGTGCCCATGAACCCATTTCTAAATGCGGTGACCTAGACGTCATCCTCGATTATAAGGCCTCAAGCCAAAAGCTGCTGGTAACTATCCTGGAAGCTAAGGATATCCCAGACAAAGACCGCAGTGGTGTGAACACCTGGCAAGTTCACACAGTCCTGATGCCCAGCAAGAAACAGAGGGGAAAGTCGAGCATTCAGAAAGGACCCATCCCGGTGTTCAAAGACAGAATGACCTTTAATAAGCTGGAGCCAGAGAAGCTGAGTAGCTACGCACTCAGGTTCCGTCTGTATGCGGTGCGCAAAATGATCCGGGAACAGATGATGGGCGAGCAACTGTTTTATCTGAGGAGCCTAAACCAGGAGGGGGAAGTGAAAGTGACACTGGTTTTGGAGCCCAGGAGCGATATGAGCGTAAGTCTATTAAACAATTCATTGCATCGTTGGCGGACGTGGAGGGATACAGCTTACTTGGCTAATGCACCGACTTCTTCATTAAGGATTCTTAACCCTTAATGCTGCTGGCCCATTTCCTAGCACCACTGTTCAGATCTCAATTTTCATCCTGGTCTCAAGTGATGAATGTCAGCACTAGTTAGAGAAAGCTCAGTGCTCAGCGTCCATGGTACCCGACGCATTCACTAATGCTCCCTTTTAGACGTTTCAGTAGGATTGAAAGGGAGCAGGGGTGCATGGTTTTTAAAGTGGTTGTTTGCCAGAACCTGGGAATGGGCGACAGGAGATGGATCACTTGGTGATTTTCTGTTCATTCCCTCTGGGGCACCTGGTATTGGCCACTGTCGGAAGATGGGATACTGGGCTAGATGGAGCTTTGGTCTGACCCAGTATGGCCATTCTTATATTCTTATGTTCTTTCATAAGACAGAATTTCCACCTTGTATGTATTTAGGGACCAGATCTTTCTATGTAATCTATCGTGTTCTGAGGTTAGGAGGGCCAAGTTTTCAAAATTAGGCACACAAGTTCCATCCACAAAAGCAGAGTTCATGATCTCAGACTAGTAACTGCTCATTAAATATGCAGTAGAACCCACAAAAAGGTCCATTGCCCAACAACCAACCTTCCATTTTGCATCCATCATTACCCATTTGCATCCACACATGCATGTTTTCTACCAGTTGGACACTTTCTTTGGCCTGAACATTTTAAGCAGCCTCTTGTACATTCCAGAGAACTGCCCAGTTTTCAGAGTCCTATGTATAGACAGTGAATATCACCACAAAAGCATTGTAGCTGGGGTTTTCCAAGGAGTCTGAGGAAGTTTGGTGCCTTGCTTCTGTAGGATTTGGTCACTTTACTCCTTTAGTCTCCTTGGAAAATCCCAATTTCCAATCCCAGATTAGATCATCTATGATATCAGAGTAGCAGGATAATTGCTGTGCCATCAGGTTGATTTTGAAACCATAGCCATTAAACTTCTTCCTCATTTTTGTTGTTGGGAAAAATTACATTTTCAAACACACTGTTTTGTTTTGTTTTTTCTTTATAAAGCAGGCATGTCTTGTACTAATATTCAATCCTTTGGCAAAAAGAAAAATACTAACAGGTATTAAAACAGGCCACTCTTTCCTCTAAGGCCTTGTCTACAAGGAGACAGGGAAAAGGAGGGAATTGAGCAGAATAATTATTCCAGAAAAAAGTCACTCGTATTCCAGAATAGTGTCCATATAGGGAGCTATTCCAGAATAGCTGTTGCCAAAAAGCTTATTTTGCAATAGCTATGCCGGACAATTTTCCTGTGTACACAAGGCCTAAGACTTTTCACCATATAAAAGAAACTCCATATGAGATTGTGCACACAAAATGAATAATAAACCATGCAATTGCAGGGGGAGGGGGAGGACAGAATTGAACATGATGGTAACTAGGAAGAAAGCAAGAAAATATACAGCAAGTGACATAAAAGATGGAAGATTGTGCTAGACACATTCCATCAGAAAGTCATTTTCAGGGAAATTTACTCTCCTTTTGATGTACTGGAGCATATGTTTATCTCAAAGACTTTGATTTACACTGGTAATAACACATTAGACAGGGCTTCTGGCCTCTCTCGAGAGAATATTGAAAGATGTGTTTCTGCAAAGTGATGCTGGAGACTTGTTCCTGCAGTTCTATCTTCTGCCCCATTGTTATTCATGCAGATGAGTCTTAGTCATTGGCAACTCCTAGAAGAACATCACAACCCTACCCAATTAAACCACAAGGCATACATTAAAGGGGGAGCGGTGTTGAGCATTCCAGAGGGACTCTCTTTGCTCTTTCCCTGCAGAGCGGAGACTCTCAGATCAGTCTGTCGGCAATCTCGCACAGCGATAGCGCTTCTTCAACACAGTCCCTGTCGCACGGAGGCGTACCAGAGCTGCTGGTGGGACTGTCGTACAATGCTACTACCGGACGGTTGTCAGTAGAGATGATCAAAGGCAGCCATTTCCGCAACCTTGCTATTAACAGGCCGCCCGGTAAGTGAAGTCTCTCATAATGGCACACCTATTCGTTAGAGCCACAACCTGGTTTTATTTTCTTGATACAGTTTTTGCCACATCAAGCTATCCAATTAAAGCATTTCCCAATTGAGTCTCTGCACATTTGAATTTTACACTTAATAGTGAAATAAAAAATATTATTCCAAATGCATGTGCTGGTAAATTGGCCTGTGCATTTCGAATAAAGTATCTATCTGTGGTACTGATGTGGCTGCCATTACCATAGTATCAGAGCGCCTCACAATATTTAACGTATTTATCCCAGCGAGGCAAAGAAGTAGTATTAGCCCCATTTTACAGAGGGGAACTGAGGCACGGAAACACTAAGTGATCTGCCCACAGGAAGCCTGCGGGAAAGCAGGGCCTTGAACCCAGGTCTTTGGACCAGCCATCCTCTCTAATATAAAAAATAAAAATCGGAGCCAAGAGAACATATTTAATGCTTTAATTGTGTCTAGTGCTCGTGAAGCATGACAGATTGACAGCGAAGCTGACCAAAGTCTGCGCTTTGCTGCCAATGTGCCTCATTCAAAGCTAGAAGGTACCTCCTCTAGGGGCGAGTTCAAACTTCATGGCCCTTCTGTCTGTGGCCTGTCATCCGAGAACTAGCGTGAATTGAGGAGGTATTTTTTGGTGATGTGGTTACTTGCCCATTGAGAACTGGATGTGGACCATTTCACATAAGCCTCCAGACATCTACCTGATGGCAACAACATTTGGTCACTATGAACCTGGGCTCGATTTGAACTGGGGATCTATAAATGAAGACTCTTTGGGCTTGAACCTGCAGAAGGCTGTGCACCTTTGTCTCTGATCCACCAAAGCATTTTAGCACACACTTAAATCTAAGCATGTGGGTAGTTCCATTGAAATACTTAATTGCTTTGCTAGATTGTGGCCAGAGTGCTCAGAACCTTGCAGGATGAAGCCCTATATCCCATTACCTAAGACCCACAGCTAGCCAGACCCTGAAGAAATAAGATTTTCTTCGAATTTTAATGAAAATCTTCAAATGTGTTGTGGTCACAGGTCTAGCTGCCCCTTTCTGGTCTCTCAGAGTGCCCCCAACTCAGGTCTTGGGCCTCAGGCTAGAATCATGCAGTTCTTCAACTCTTAGACCAGGACCTGGGCTATACTACCCTGTGTATGAAACAGTCTTGTCCTGCAGATCCAGCTGGCTTCAGGCACCTGTGGTTCTTCCCTTCAAGCGCCAATGACCAGTGGTATATAGGAACCAAACAGCCTTCTTAAAACCATTATTTATTTGGTAGCGGGAACAAAGTGTAAGAGAAAAAGGATTTTAAAACAACAGAGACTGCACACATGTCTATCTTGCCTTGAGTCCTGTCCTCCCACAAAGGTGACCTCAGCAAGCCTAGCTTCCCCCTACACACACCCAGCGGGCCCTGTGTCTGTCTGGTTTCCCTGTCGCCCTCTATCCCGCTGAAGGTATTGCAGAGTTTACTTGGTTGACTGGCACCCAGATTAGCCTCATCCGGGTGCGAGTTGCCGCACTGCAAGGCCACCCCCAAGTTACTGCGTCCTCACTGGTGCGGCACTCATTGTGTGTGTGTGTGTGTGTGTGTGTGTGTGTGTGTGTGTGTGACTAGCACTTGCAGGGCCATATCCCATGGTTCTTTGTGCTGCAATAAGCTGAGCCACCATTTTGTGGTTCATTCCCAGTGCATTGTGGCAGAACGTGTCTGTCCTTCTGGATGCATGGGGGGAATTGTGGGAAGGCACTGGAGGACTGTCATCATTCACATGGCTTAGCCTGCATCTTCACTGCAAACTGGACAGCTTCCAGCCCAGGTTCTAACCCCACTCCCAGCCAGGCCAGGTATCCAAAGCTTACAACATCTCCAAACCTGGGATCAGAGGTTTTTCTGTGTGGATGGTAGTGGGATTGGCCTAAAACTTGGGTGAGAGTCTAGGTTAACTGTGCAATGAAGACATACCTGACAAGATGTTGTTTTGATGCCTGCCCAAGTTCTTTGTTTTCATGTTTGCAGGGCCCTGGTTATTGCTGATTAAACCAGTTTTGTAGGCTGATTGGAGACTCTGACAGTGTCAGCAAAGCAAATAAGTCTGGCAGTGTCCCTTAGCACTTAAGTATTTGCTAATAAGTGGCTATCTTGAGTTCTTCTCCCACTTCCTGCCTGTATCCAGACAGCTCACTATTACATTAAATCAATATATTCATACAATAAACACCATCCCCGTAACCAATACAATATTCATAATTTGCTGCAGGGAAGTTCCATATTTGTCACAATATGCTTCCCCATCCAAAGTCGCATCATTATTTTCTGTTCTATACTGTACTTGCATGCCTGGAAAATGACTGGTAATGTGATGTCAGGGAAAAACCTATCAAAAAGAGAGCTCCAAACCCCAGGCTAGAAACTGCAGTCGTCACCACTGTTGGCACTCCAGTGAAGTAGTATGAGATGCAAGTTGCTGCTCTGATTAGGGTGCTGTTCTTTGGATGAGATATTAAACCAAGCCTCTTTTCCAGGTAGAAACTAAGAATCCCATCTTGTTTTTGAGGAGCAGGGAGATAGCCGTAGAGTCCTGGCCAATATTTCTTCTCGCAGTTTAACGTGTTCTGGGGTCCAATGCTGAGAGAGCTATTTTTGAAAGACATAACAGGAACTTCAAGCATAATGGGGCTTTGTGAAGGGCTTTGGGACAGCTAATGTAAAAGGCAGTGGAAAACCAAACCACTATGCAATGCGCACTGTACAGGCGAGAAGACATTGAGAGAGAGAGAGCATGGAGTACAGGAGTGAGGTACTTGCGGCACGTAACCTCCCATGTCATAGCCCCCGCCAGCTTAGTAGCTGTTGAAATAAGTGTAATGTTTACTCTCCAGATGGCGTTGGGCAGATGCTCAGGGGAGGCAGCATGAGGGAAAGAATCTTTCCCACCCCCCTACGTGCACACAGTCTGCAGAGTAGCTGCAGAGCCATTCCATGGATACTACTGCAGTTCAGTGCTTCATGTGCAATGAAAGAAGTGCCGGGGCTCAAGCAATTTTTTTACTTTCATAACTGACGTGGCGAGTCCAGAGGTGCCGGAGCTACGAACTGCCAAGCCCAGAGGTGCCAGCACTCAGCACTGGCTCAAATTAAGCACTGCTGTAGTCCAATGGCTTTAGTATCCTCTGATGCCTATTGGTCGATCCACACCCACCCACCGCCCTCACCAAAGTGTAGGGGAAACAGCAGGAGGAGCTACACAGCAGTAAATCGTCCAGTTCAACTCTACCATGCTCTGTCCTCACTCCAACCTGGCTCTCTGCCCCACTGAGGGCCCTCCATAACTGAGCTCCATGCCTCATGTGGCATGCATGCCCCCTACACGGCTCCCCAAATCCACAGTGGTTCTGGTGCCTGGGGAGGCCCCCACACCTGCAGAGGCAGGCGCTACTTTTGGACCTCAGTGATTTAGAGGGCAGCATCTTGGAGTCTGCAAAAGCTGTAAGAAAGAATTTTTGGGGCAAGGAAAGAGTGTTTTTCCCCCCGGATTTATCTTGTGCATCACAAAACCTTCAAAACAAACTGTTGTTGAGGGTTGAACTGAGTGAGTTAAATATTGCAGCCTCCCTTATTTCTCCTGTAAAAATGACAGTGATCCATCGATGTTAATTTTTAAAAAATCTCAAGATTATGATGCACGTGAGCAGTTTTTTTGCTGCTTGACTTTCTGACACAGCGTCTCCTGAGATGGACTCAGAAGTGGCATTTGAAGGTAGTTTGGTCCAGGATTTCAGGAATTGTTCACCTGGACCTTCCGGGCTGTAGGCCTGAGTCTGCAGTTGTTACTCATGTTAGTAGTTCTATTAACTTCACTGGGCACCCTGGGAATACAAACAAAAGTAAGGGCTGCAGCATCAGGCCCTAAGTGATCCCTGTATATTTACCTATTGTTACCGGCAAAGCAAAGAAAGGGCTGGCAGAGCCCTGAGGAGTTTGTTTGGCTGGCTAACAGGCTGGTGGTGTCAGGGAGCTGACGTCTCACTGAGCACGTCTCTCTCTCGCTGAAGCAGGGGTTTAACAAGGTGACGCTCAGTCCCGGGCACCCTGAGAAAGTGTCACACGAGTGTTTTTTCTGTAGTATGTGCCTTTTTCCATGACGGCCCCTCCGTATTTTAACGCTAGCCATGTATGTATAATATGTATCTTGTTTTATTTAGTCCTCTTTAAACTCATCAGCTTGTGCTCATGTTTCCATCCATTACAGAAGAGAAGAACTTAGGCTAGGTCTACACTATGGGGGGGGGAGGTGTCGACCTAAAATATGCCAACTTCAGCTACGCGAATAGCGTAGCTGAAGTTGGCATATCTTAGGTCGATTTACCTGGCCGTGAGGACGGTGGTGAGTCGACCGCTGCCACTCCCCCCTCGACTCCGCCTCTGCCTCTCGCTGCGGTGGAGTTCCGGAGTCGACGGCAGAGCAATCGGGGATCGATTTTATCGCGTCTACACTAGACGCGATAAATTGATCCCTGGTAGATCGATCGCTACCTGCCGATCCGGTGGGTAGTGTAGACATGCCCTTATCCTCCTCTCCTTCCATGTTCTATTCACACTATTTTATTGGGTCCCTAGAATGGTTCTGGGGGGTTATATTTTAGTCTCCTGGGTGTTTTCCTCAAAAACCCGGTATTCTCACTTAAGTGAGAATAATTTTACAATGAGTGACAGCTGGGACCTGCAGCCTTGATAAATGCCCTTGTCTTATTTATTATTAATTGTTATTATTTATACTGGGGTAGCGTCTAGGACCCCCAGTCATGAACCAGCACCCCATTGTGCCAGGTACTGTACAAACAGAACAAAAGGACAGCTCCTGCCCCAAAGAGCTTGTAACCCTCTGCCAGACATTTCCTGCTGTTCTGTTTGACTTCTCTCCTTCCAAGCACAATCTTAATTCTTTCCCTCTGTGCATTTCTTGTGGGGTTCATGTTAATGTATAATGCCCCTTGTCAAACACTATTGTTCCCACTTCCCCTCTGGTAAGAATAACCCTCACAGCCTTTCAGCAAGTGCAGAATTAATCACACATGATAATTACAACCGTACATGATCATTATCATACCAGCAGCATATTAACCCCATTAAACAAACACAATAGCATTAATGTTAGAAAAGAGAGGGCGGGGGAGAGAAAGAGAATGAACAAATCAAAATCGGAAAGGGAAAAGCTCTTCAAATCGAGATTTAACGGCTGATGAACAAAAACCAATCTGTGTTATGAGTAGTGGGGGCAAGAAATGCAGAGGATACTGCAGATTATCTAGCTAAGAACTTCTATGATCCTCGTCACCATGGTATCAAAGTGCCTCATGATCATTAACAGATTTTATCCTTTCGACACCCTGGTGAGGCAAGGAAGTCCTGTTATTCCCACCTCGGGAACTGAACTACAGGGTAGATTAAAAGAAGAACAGGAGGACTTGTGGCACCTTAGAGACTAACAAATTTATTAGAGCATAAGCTTTCGTGGACTACAGCCCACTTCTTCGGATGCATATAGAATGGAACATATATTGAGGAGATATATTAATTGGCCTCTCAGAGGTGGTAAGACAACTCCCACCTGTTTATGCTCTCTGTATGTGTGTATATATATCTCCTCAATATATGTTCCATTCTATATGCATCCGAAGAAGTGGGCTGTAGTCCACGAAAGCTTATGCTCTAATAAATTTGTTAGTCTCTAAGGTGCCACAAGTCCTCCTGTTCTTCTTTTTGCGGATACAGACTAACACGGCTGCTACTCTGAACCTTTTCATTAGGGTAAATTAATTGATTCACCTGAGGTCACACAGAAAGTCCATGGCTGAGCCAAGAACTGAACCTAGGTTTCGAGAGTCCCGGTTGAGTGCCCCACCACTAAAAGATCCTTCCTATATTGTACAGTATTTGAGTGGGGTGAGGTGACCAAGACAAGGAGGACTAGGAGATAGCTCCAAATGTGACCTTGGAACTTGAAACCTTGACCGGTCTTAAATTTTATCTGATGCCTGTTGTATTTACGCCTTCATTAATTATTTCCCGTGTGAATTAAGAGCTCTCTTTAATAGGAATTTGAACAGGGAGAGGTGTGAAGCTAGAAAAGCCTGGGACCAAATTTGGGTTAAATTATGATAATTCATTAGCACAAAACCTTCCCCTGGGCATATTTTACCACTCAGACAAGTGACACAGCTCCCCATGTTCACCACCGTCAATTAGGATTTGGGCACCACCACATAATCATTTGAAACCAATCAAAACTTCTCCAGCCCCTTTTAGGGGTTACCTAGCAGATTTTGTAGCCCTCTCTGTATGGCTAGTCATGCCATGATCCCTCAGGAGAATCATATGGTCCAGTAAATGAGCTAAAATGGCAGCTGACTATAATTCATATTACTTTTTGTGTCAGGGTTTTTATGGAATCCTTCAAGAAATATCACCAGTTTCAGGTGAGAAGTAAAGTAGGGTTCTTGCCTTGCCTTCTGTCTTTTAAAAAAACAACAACGTTCTGTAGTGCCTGGGATAATTTGTAGAACATAAGTAGACTATAAGATGGTAGGCAGTAAAAGTCCACACCGCTCCAAAGATGATCATCTATGGATGTACACCAACATACCGGTCACTGAACTGGGAACCTCCAGAGCGAAAAGCTAGAACTGCTACAGGTTCAGCCAAGCTGTGTAGGTCGGGTGCTATCCAGACTCATATCATCTGCAGATCAGGCAACATGCACTCACCAGTGCATTACAAACATACTGTAGTTACAACTAGTTGCTTTGCCAGGAAATAAAAAAGAGAGAATGCTTTAATTAATCCTTCAGCATCCCTTTATTCTCCACCCCTGAATTTGCCTCCAAATAACCCTTAGAATCTGACGATGAGTGATCAGCATAGCTGAAAATCAAGCGGTAAATTCATTAACTTTTGGCAAGTGCATAGAGATTTTGCGTGGGAAGTGCAGTGGAAGTTCAAATGATTATTATATGCCCAGCAGTCAATGGTGCCCAGTAACTTCGCTTAACTTAATTATTTTAAATGTGTAAGAAGTATAAAAAAGCAGAATCCATACTACAGACTCACATCTTGGAAAATAAAAAGCAAAGCTATTTTTGAGTTAAGGGAATGCATTTGCAGCTGGATATATATTGATTCCAGCACCAGCTTCATTCCGATGTCTTTAAAACAAGCCGAAAGATTTTTTCCAAACATGTGTACAAGAATATAAACTGGTTCCCAGGGTAAAATCTTATTAAGCCCAAGTTTCAGGTGGAGGTGAATGTTTGCAGCAAATCTGCAACAAACCCGAAGAACAGGATTTACAAGGGATGTGCTGATAGGTCATAAAATAAAGCAGCACTAATGGGTGCTAACCCAATAAGCAAAGAAACGAAAGCTTTAAGTGCTGTTTTCATTGGGCCACAGCTGAGTTACTGTCTGTGTTGCTGAGAATAATGCCCCCCACAAGCTGTATAGTAATGTTGATTTGATACACTCATTGCCATCTGTTAATGTAACACAATGGGCATGCTAAACTCTAGATCTAGGAGCGGAGACATTAGGGATTTCCTCTGACACTTCACTCACAGTTAAAGTCCCTCCCCTCCCACTCTCTGGGGTTGACAGGTGAGCAAAAAAACCTGCTTCTCGTTGCCTGAAGCATTAATAGTGAAGTTTCCCGTCTCTTGAAAGGCCGGACACTTAGCACATCCAGAGAGGTATCTATATTATGCTTTAGTTGCATGAGCTCTTTCCCAGAGCGAATGTTAGTGCTGCTTTTCCTAGGGACTGGGTGGTTCAGCGAGCGAAGCATACTGCAGACAGCTGGCTTCAAGTCCTCTCTGACTTCACAGGGTGAAATTATATGGGTGTTCTCATGCTAGAACCCGTTGGTCATTGGTGCACCTTAGTTGTGGGGGAGCCTCCAAAAAAAAAAAAAAAAAAGCCGTGATCGCGATTTGCGGCGGCAATTCGACGTGAGGTCCTTCGTTCCGAGCGGGAGTGAGGGACTGTCCGTCGAATTGCTGCCGAATAGCTGGACGTGCCGCCCCTCCCCGGAGTGGCCGCCCCAAGCACCTGCTTGGCAAGCTGGTGCCTGGAGCCGGCCCTGCCTCCAAAGATCTAGACTCTGAGGTTGTCCAGAACCTACCTTAAATATCCCAGTGACGATTTCAGTCATTTCCTTTTGGCCTCTGTTGGGTTCAGTTGTATGTAGTCCCAGGAACTAGTAGACCAAGAATAGAGCCATTGTACCTAGTTCCTAACTGGAACCCATTTTAAAATTTCCATCTGGCATTTCAACCAGGGACGCTGCCCCTGCCCTAAAACCAAACTTTCTGCAGCAAGGGCATGTTCGTGTAAGGGCAGAACTTCTCCCCAGAATTTCCTGAAACCTTCCCCCCCAACCAGTTCTAATATCAAAAAGCCCCCATAGTACCCTGAGCACTGGCCAGAGCCGCTGGCTTCATCATGACACATTTCTACAGTGCAGCTATGCTTTGTCAGTACAGACACCCGCGAGGTAAAATAAACTAAAATCCCCATGTATAACACCAGGAACCCTGTGCCGATTGTTTTGTTTGGTTTCATATGCTGTCCAGCTAAAAACAAAAAAAACAAAAAAACTCTGTTTTGTTTTTAATGTTTCTGAAGCTTCTGCAAGATTCATTTTGTGTGCCACCAAAATCACAAGCCATCCGGCAGAAAGTAGAGTTCAGCTTTCAGTAAAGTACATGGGACCTGTAGTCTGCTTTGTGCCACATGGATTATTCATGTTTCTTGTATTAAGTGGGTTTTTTTCCTTCCCAGCCACAATCAGCAGACTATTTCATGACAGAATAAATTGCTCTCCTTTTCTTTCTACGGAGAAGATCTTTGTTGGCAAGTTTTACTTTGTCTCTAGATGCTGGCAGCCAAATTGCCATAGCTGGCTGGTGATAGGGCTGAACTTTTCCTGCAATAACCTGATAGCTGTACAGCTGTGCAGACTCACAATTTACTCCTCAATTGTCAGTTTCCTGACAGCTTTTTTCAGTGGAACAGTTTGAGGAATGGAGAGCCCTGCTTTTGAGCTACAGAAGTGTTTTCACACCTGAAGTGTAATTTCACACCTTGTGTTTCTCAGCAGATAAGTGCGTAACATAGCACATCAAACAGGAATAGAAAAGGATAGACATGCTGTAGGAAGGAGACAGTGGGTTGTAATTTATTTCCTATCTTCAGTGCACTCTGAGGTGATATTAAATTGCAAGACCTTGGTCTTTGATGTTTAAAAAGGTTAGAGCTGGGGTGACCTGGCAGAGTGACCCGCAAACAGGAATAGGCTGTAAATTTGCACCGAGCAGGATTTGTGGGATGATGAGATTGGGGGTTTTGACTGTAGAAAGCACATGATGTTAGGGGTGGTATTATAGAATCATGGAAACGTAGACTGGAAGGGACCTCAAGAAGTAAAGTCCAGCCCCCTGCATCGCAGTACTGTAGTTAATACAGATGTCTGTACATTAAAGAATTTGAACGGTGAATGAAATTGACCTTGATTCTGCTGCACTCAGGATGAAAAGCAAAAAGAGGATTTTATTGCAAGCTTGGGACAAATCCTGAAGTCCTTACTTAAGGCCAGATCATGCTACTGCATGCAGATGTCTCCTCTCTCATAAGAAAGAGGAGAGTGGTCAGCAGCCTCCATGGAACCTGCCTCCCCCTTTCAGGAACCTATGAAGGGCTGTCTATGGGGTCATGACCTGTCCAGGATAGTAGGTAGTAGTTGCCTTCTTTTAATGGGGAGTCATGAGAGGCAAGTGTAGCCAGGGGAGGCCCTGGTGGAGCAATTCCAAAGGAGCCATGCTGCCAGGAAATGGAGGAAGGGGTGCTGGGACCTCAGCTGGAGCGAAGATTCCATGGAGATGGTCATGGCCTCCCAGTGGGACCTGTAGGGTTTAGGGGCCAGACTTGCAGTTTATTACATGAGGCCAACGGGCAAACCCTGCCTGCCCACCAAGACTTAATGATGAGGAAATCCTCAGAGTTTTCCTCCCTTCTTATGCCCCTCCCATGGGTTTTATGATGGAAAGGGGTGATCTGACCTTCAGCTTTTACTCAGTGCTTACTCAGACAAAGCTCCCATTTGCTTCATTTGGCCCCTTGATATTCCTTCGCTAGTAGCAAAAAACTAAACTGTTTCTCTTCTCTCTTTTGTCCCAGACACCTACGGAAAACTCTGCCTCCTCAACTCCATGGGCCAGGAGATGTCTCGTTGCAAGACATCCATCCGTCGAGGCCAACCAAACCCCATCTACAAGGAGACGTTCGTCTTCCAAGTTGCCTTGTTCCAGCTTTCTGACGTCACGCTGATGATCTCCATATACAACCGGCGCAGCATGAAGCGCAAGGAGATGATTGGCTGGATTTCTATGGGTCAGAACAGCAGCGGAGAAGAAGAGCAAAACCACTGGCAAGAAATGAAAGAAACAAAAGGGCAGCAGGTCTGCAGGTGGCATACCTTACTGGAATCCTAATGGTCCCTGAGCTCCTGGGACTGCCCACTGGACCCTCCCATAATCACCCCGCTGAAAGCAGCCATCCCATAGCAAACATTATGAACCAGCCGGGTCTATTTTAACTGAATTTTTAAAACTCAGCGCACTCAGTGAATGTAGGTGCTGGGGCCCGGTGAGCAAATTTACCTGTTGCCTTTGGGGGGTTTCATACATTTTCTCACCCAAACGATAACCAGAAGGGAAGTGGTTATGAAAAACACAAAGATACTTTTACCCTCTTGCCGTCAATGCCTCGTTGATCTAAATTGCTTTTGATGCTATTTTCTTTTGGTGTCATGTCTTTCTCCCACCTCCATTCCTGTTATTGATGTATGCAAATGTTCTTGATACACAGATGACGTCATTAGTCTAGCACTGCATGCCACTCGCTCTTCCTTTTACTACAGTGTTTCTAAATCCTAAAGATAAACATTTGATACCACTTAAGACTGATTAATATATTTTCAGGTAGCATGGGAAAGCACTAAAGATTTCTCTGTAAACTGTTAAGTGCCTAGAGATTGCCATTACTGTCTTGTATTAGCAATGATCTTATTTACTAGTATTTGAAGTAAGCATGTTTCCTTTCTTGTGCAACCTATATCCCCAGATGTTTGTATGAGGTGATGGGTGTCAATTTAACATACTAGTTATATAATGCATGTTTAGATGCTTCCCTGTGTTCTTAGCTCATGGCTTCTATTGTTGTGAAAACAAAACAGCAACAAAAGAGAGAGAGAGACCAAAACAAGCTGCACATCTGCCTTTGTGCCTAAACCACGATTCTTCTAGATCATTGTTATCTCTTCTTAGTTTTTTCTTAACGTGAGGTTCGCTCGGAAGAGTGGTTCTGTGCATAGTGGGGTTTCGTGTTTATTATCTTTCAATGACTGTGTCAAATTGGCTCCAAGTAAAAAGTGCTTTTTCAAGCGTCCTGTAAAATATTCCAGGGATCTGAAAGTCAAGGTGAATTCTTTCCTTCTCTGACATCACGAGGAGGGATCTGCAGGCCCCATGGTGCTATCACTTCCCTTGTGCGAACCCACCTCAAGCAGTGATGTCGATGCACAAGAAGGAATAGAATCCCAGTTGCTCTTTTAGAGGTGTTGGCCCTGGAGGGCTAACAGAAGTGAAAAGTATGAGAGTTCACGCCTGTATCTGCATAGCCACAAAGGGCAGATGTGCTGACTAAGGGGAGGTGATTTTTAAGTAGTCGCGCTTCAGAGCGTAGTGACACTTTCAGTTTTAATAGTCATCTTTTTCCTGCCTCCAAAGTGGGTTAAACCCAGTGCAGGCAGTAGATAGGGGAAGAAGGCTCATTTTGTTTCTTGATTATTGATAGATCCAGTGCTAGCTGCTGCCGAGTATTAGGAGCCGTGACCCTAGTGCACGGAGCCATACAATGATTGTATTGGTCTTACCGGATGAAGATAGGTGCCAGATCTCTAAATAATTTCAAATAACACCTATTGCCAAGTCTCTAACTGAAGCCCTTCAGCTGGCGTCTCTCCATTCCTACTGACCATAGTGAAGCACAAAAATACTCGGCTGCAAAAGGCTTTCAAATTTGATTCACAGTTTCTCTGTTTCCCCCACTTAGAAAGAATTAGGGCCAAATTCTGCACTGTGGCACCACTACGAGTCTCACTGACTTCATGGGGGCTATGCAGGACCTAACATAAGCCCTGAGCCTTGGGCTGCATCTGAGCTACGGTCATTGCATCTCTTGCATCTATTAGCTCTTTTGCACCTGGAGATTCTCCCTTGGAGGAGGAATCTCCTCCACTCCCTAGTTAATCTGGCATTACAGCTCCTGTGCACCACTGGAGCAGCACAAAGCAACCAGAGCTGGATCTGGCCCATGTAATCTAGCAAACAAATTCCTTTTTGGCCGCAATGCTAATGCTATTGAATCACTGACTGAAAGGAAAAAGGAGTTCAGTTGAGCAGTTAAGTGGTAAATCCTGCAGTCTGGGGTTTATTACATGTTTCTAATGTACTTCCCTTCAGGACAAAAGCACAGTAAATTGCCCTGCTTAATGGCAGTCGTCACGGTGTTTAGTCATGTTTTGTAAATTTTGCATCATTTTTCTCTGACCTGCACAAAATGTACATACTAGTGTTTTTTTAAAGAACTGTTCTATGTGCGATGTGTGTATAATACTGAACTTACAGCATTTTGCTTATTAACCTACTGCACATGCAAAATGCGCGATGTGATTATATCATTCTAAAGGGGAATTACATATTGATACAAAGTTTCAGCCACTAGTGGAGATACACATGATTCTATATCTGTGGTGATTTTAAACTCCATCCTCACTCAGCCTTGGAAAAGATGATTTTTCAGAGGAATGAAGATAACTGGTTTGGGACTTCCGCAACATTTCACACCAAGATCCATTTTGAAGTTACGTTATAAAGGGACATTGATTTTTAAAATATATCTACACTATAGAAAATAGTTGGCCACCGTACAGCAAAATATGTAATTTAATCAAAACTATTAATTTTTCATACTTGGCTAAGATCTTTGGGATTAGGCATAGGTTTTTTGTAACAATTGTTAGGGCAATGATTTTTTCGTGGTACCTTCCAAGGAAAATTTCTCAATGGGTAAATGGGTGCTCAGAATTATTTAAACCCTGTTAATCAATAGAATGGTTCAGTCCAGAGCATCACATGTTTGTGGTTCATCTAGTTTCTGCTGAAATGTGGAGAAAGTTAGTAGCATTGGAGCAGACTTCCCTTTCAGTGCTTCCTCTGACAGGTTTATGTTCTTTTTTGTTGCACTACTATTAATGACTTGCTTCTCTAATTTTTCTGTTGAGATTAAGTTGATTATTCAGCAGTAGCATGTTCCCACCTGAGCCAATGTCCCCTGTCCTACATGGCTCTTTGCAGAGATGTCTTGGATTCGGTTATTACTCGTATTGGTGAAGTTGGACTTGTGCTCACATTCTGTATTGTGCAAAGCTGACTGCAGTTTGTCATTTCTCTAACCTCTTTCCCCCCACAAAAGTGGCCGAGGAGGTTGGTAGATGAGTCTTTGGCAATGCTTCCATTTCTTGACACCACCTTTTGATGCATTTTATTCAGATTTCTGCTCAGCACTTAGCTCAGAAATGGCAATGAGCTGTAGGCCTGTGTTTCTGTGCTCTCCATCCCTGGGGGTATAGAGGATCCTGTGATGCAGAGAGAGGAAGAGAGACGACCAATCCCTGATCCCACAAGACCCCAGGGTAGGGCTTGGCTGGGGTTACAGAACACTCAGTGAAGTGCAGCAAATGGTGGGCCAAGGTTGAGTTGCTGTAGTGTCAATTCACAGTGACTTCCCCTTATGCTCATGTTTTTGGATAATCTATCCCCCATTTAGCCCTGTTGACCAGACTCTTTGTATCCTACTTGGATTTTTCTTTCCTTTTTAAAAATTCATCATATTCTTAAAAGGGGAGGAACTAATTGCACCACTCAAGCCAAGTATGCTGTGGATAGGATCTCTGAAAACATCACTTGATCTCTACCAGTCCACCTCTCCCAGTTGTGACCTCTTCCTTTCTGGGGTCTCTCCTCAGCAGAAACGTCCAGTCATGGTAGAATCTCTGCTTTTTTTTAATGTGCACCAATGACAAATAGGGTGAGCCACCACATATATTTTCTCTTATAGTAATGCTGAATTTTAATTGAGGTCCTCAGAGATGAGTCTGAGGGCTTGTCTTCATATGAAAGCTAATCTGGAATAAGGTAGTGTGTGAATATAAAGAGAATTAACTACTCTGATAAACTCCATGTGTGGATACTCTTATTCTAGAATAACAGTGCCTTATTCTGAACTATAGCGTAATCCAGTGGGTTAAAATAATACAGAATAAAGCACTCTTATTCTAGAATAAACTCCACGTGCAGACGTTCTTATCCAGAATAACTCTACTTATAGACAGGTTTCAGAGTGGTAGCCGTGTTGGTCTGTATCAGCAAAAACAACGAGAAGTCCTAATAAATTTGTTAGTCTCTAAAGTGCCACAAGGACTCCTTGTTGTTTCTACTTATAGAGAAGCCCTAATCTGTTAATGAACTGGACCCCAGAACTGCCTGTTTGCAAAGGTTTTATCTGGACTGTCTCACACTCTCTTAGATTGTTATAGATTTTTTCCATCAATGTCTTAATTACTTTCGGCAGTTAGAGAAATAACTTGGCCTATGTTACCCCGGGATTCTGCGGTGCTACAGCTTCGTTACTGTAATGCTCTGAGTTTCCTGTGTTTTCCTTGGGGGCTAATGTTTCAATGGTTACAGTCTCTTGGATCTGCAGACAATATGCGGGTGTATTTTTAGCTCCTGCAGATCCTACGAAGCAGCTTGATGCTTTTACATAATTGACTGATATTCAGTCATGAATGTCTTCAGATGTTCTTGAACTCAAAGAACTAAACACTGCCAGCTGCTATTGATTTTTTTCTCTTCAGCGCAGAGTCTCAGGTGACATCTTGCGGAGGGAGAGGGTTTCCTTTGGTGGCAGGCCTCTATTCTTCACATACAGCTGGTGATGACCTTGGAGCCGGCATATGTGCTGAAGCTTGCTTTGTTGTTGCTGTTGTGTTTTTTTGTCAGTCCCACAGTTGTTATCAATTTTAATACGATAACTGGTGAGCCAAAAGATGAAGTGAAGCAATCTGTTACCCTTCAACATGAGTAGCTAACGTATAGCCGGAGAGAGGGACATGGCCTTCCACATTCGGTTACCCTGACACTATAGTTTCATTGGCTCCTAGGAAAGCAGTGGGTTAATCTGAAGATTATGGTAGTAATTTACAAGCTTCTGTCTGACCCAGGCTTGGTCTGCACACAGATTTTTGTATTGGTATCACTATGTTGGTAGGAAAGGTGGCTTTTTTTCTTTTTCTTTTCTTTTTTTTTTTTTAAATAAAAATAATTACAGCATACACGTATACTGGTGTGAAGGGCCCTTATAGCAGTACATCTTATTCCCTTTTATAAAGCACATTTATGCCAATATAATTGTGTCTACCCTAGGGGGAGTTGTACCACCTCAAATATAGTGGTATAGCTAACGCAGTATAACTTTCTAATGTGGACAAGGCCTTTGTAATTTTTACAAGTTATTGTTTAACTTTATGATTCCTTAAGCCTGTGTTCCAGGTGCATATGGTCAGTTCCTCAGCCGCCTGGCTTAAATCAGCCTAGATCAGCATAACTTGACTGGCTTCAATGCCGCTATGCCAACTGCTGAGGATCTGGCCCATAGACTTCCTTAGTTAATGCATGATACCGTACAATGACACTGTATACGTCTCAGCGATAGAAATAATTTAATAATAATGGTTTCTGTTATATACACCCGACCAGTGGGGGAGGGAGTCCTTCCTGAGCTAACCTGAGAGGGACTCCGTTACACATTGCCCTCCACTTGGGTCAGAAGTTACATGCCACAATTCATCCCTCCCTTCCTAGTGCAAACTCGTGCATTGAAAAGAGAGCACAACCGGAGAGCTCTAGAATGCCAGGGCTGGCAGCCTCCAGATCCCCCTAAATATGGGCTCTGTGCTAAAACTACCATCTAGCCCATAGTGAAGAGTAATGCTTGTTACTGTCAAATTTGGCCCCAAAGTCAGGTTTTACTAACAAGCTTTTTTTTGTAGGGGCTAGAGGAATGGGCCCCAGCTTTGCACATCCTGAATGATAACGCTCCCTCCCTAGCCACGTTTTTACATACACACCATGGAAAGCCCAATTTTCAGAATTGGCGGCCTAAGTGAGGGCACCCACTTCCATAACGGAGTGCTCCAATTGGCATGTAAGCAGCTAAAAGGAGTATTAAGTGCCTCATTACCAATTTAGCATCCACTGGGGAAGGACACCCTAACTTGCATAGTCATTTAGGAAAAGTGGGCCCCACCCTGGTTGCCTTTGTAGCTAGCCAGCGAGGAGCGACAGAGAGAAGTGTTTGCACAAATTCACTGTGACACAAGACACTGCTGGGTAGGCGGCAGGATCTTACAATGGGAAGAATTATATGATCGCCATACTGGATCCAGTGAGTAATCAAGTGTCTGAGCTGTGAACAAGAAGAAACAGTTTTAAGATCGGAGTCGGAGCACCAGCAGAGAGCTAGATGCCACAATGAACCAACAAGGCTTGTTAATGTCTATCTTCAGGAAGTTTGGAGACACCAAGGCTTGGGTATCATTTCACAAATGCATACTTTTGAGAGCACTGCATAGGAGCCTGCAGGAGATAAGGAGTGAATATGGAGATACCAGCTAACCTGTGATACTGAAGCATACTGCCTGGCCAAATTACTGCCATTTGTAGTCCGCAAATACCAAACAAAATGGATACCCAACCAGAATCCCTTGAAACATCACACCCAACGTGGGCCATGCTTAAAATAACGTACCCATGTCAACCTATTTTCAGTAATGAGAAGATAAACAATTCCAGAGGCCTAAATGTTCTAGCCCTAGGTTTTGCCTGGTCCTATTCAAAGACGGAAAAGCTGCCTTCCTATCTTGTTCTGTAGCTGTTGAGTCAGAGGTCTGCAAGTGGGGTATGTTGGGGGCTTTGGGATCATGTGCAGTCATATAGGTGGCACATGCCCAATGATATCAGCTTATGCAATCAGACTTAAGCCAAAGCAGATCTGGTGATGGATGACAAATTCAGGCACAACTCCATTGTCATCATTGGAGTTTTACCTTCTGGCACCAAGGATGAACTTATCCCTAGGAACTCTCAGCCATCAGTAGGTTTTCAACCATCCTATTAGTAATATCTGTAGTAGCCAATAGTCTTGAGTAATATATTGGCCTGTACTGCCCTTGGGTTCTCCTGATAATTAGACACGTGTGTTCTCCAGACCTCACTGTTGAGTTGCTCCTTATTTTGACTTAACGGTTTAATTGTTGGAAGGTACATGGCCATAACCAAAGGACAACAATAGATGGAAGGAAACTCTCATGTCCTCAGAAGAGCTTATGAAGTACCTTGCACACAGGTTAGAGTGAATATGGCATACTCATTTTCACCAATACAAACACATTCATCTTGCAGATTCATCTTCCATCTGATTCCACGTAAAGCTGAATTCCTCTGTGCCTCCCAGCTAACTCCAGTAAGAATGAGCCTTGAATTCAAACAAAGATACCTCTGTTGAACAAATGTTTTTCCCCCATCAGTTCTGAGACTTCTCATATTATAAAATTCCGCCACTCATAATTAGTAGGGGCAAAAAAATCTCATGCATACAGGTCCAGCTCCAATCTCATGTTTCACCAGCCCTACCCATAAGTTGGTCCAGGCCTATTGCTATGTCCAGACATCTGCACCTCACCCATCTCCACTTGCTCATAACTGCAGAAATCTGCCCCACGTCAGGATGATCAATATTTTCATGTTCAATGTGCAATATTTTACGTGCATGGTGCTCAGGATAAAACCTGTTCTCCAATCTTTTGCTGTCATGTGGCCTCTCAAGCACAAGCTTTCCAAACAGACATGCACCACAAACTTCCCATGACCCTGTGCAGTCAGAGGGCTTTAGATTTACTGGGCCAAAGTCTCTACTGGTGTAACTGCATTGATGCCAGCAGAGAATTTAGCTTGCTCTCCAATATTAAAAATAAAAGAAGTAATTATTTGATTTAACATTTAAAATATTTTATTGAATTTATATCTTATGTAAACTTTTTACAGTAGAGTGTCCAAGGGCATTTGCATGAAGAACACTGAAATATATATATCTGACTTGTTGATTTGAATATACTGTACATAAGCTATCTCTAGTGTGTACTGAACTCTTTCTATATTGGATCAGTATAATGTTTCTGGCAAGTAAAGGTTTTATTGTCTCACTGTTGCATTTACAGCTGGACACTGGAGATGCACTGGCTTTACATATATTCCAATCTTTCTCCTGTACATTATTTAGCTCATTCTATGTTCTTTAGAAACACATACTACAATGCTCCATCTCCACCTGGCTTGTGGGTGGACATAAATAGATAGTGCTGGGTATTTTCATAGAACAGCGTTTTAGGCCTAATTGATGGTGTTTAGCGGTCTCTAGAAGAGAAATCTGGGTGGTTTTAACCCATTCTCCTCCCCCCCCCCCCCGCTATTGTATAAGTAACACACATCACAAGCAGATAGCAACGTGAGCAGCATTCTAAATAATTTGCAGACCAACATTTGAGTGAGTATGCACTAAAAGTAACAGAGATTGGTACGTCTTACAGCACTTGAGATGCATAAGCACATGCTGTATCTATGAACTGGTTACTTAAGACAGTGGTGACAGAAGCAGATTAATAACATGTCAGATTTCTAACTTCTCTGTGAATAAAGCAAGTCTTCTAGAGCATGAATTCTTGGGTGATCACCACCACCACCAAAGGTGGTACAGTAACAGGAGAAAAATCATTATTGTGTGTGAGAGAAGTATCAAACTCAGACTCCTTTTTCACTTTTGTAACATTCGAAGATTAAACCTGAAATTGTACCATCTGCCTAGTTAATAAATAACTAGTATTGACTGGAATGTCAGGACCATAATTTTACCTGTTTGACGTGTGCTTTGAAAGAGAGATCTACAGTGCAAATCTGTGGTGAAAAATGTGACTAAAGAATGAGTGAAACGGGTTTACACTTTGCTTTTCACCTATTTGAAGATAAAACTTTTTTAAATCAACTTATGTACTAGCATGCATGATCATGTAGTATGTTGCCTCTTGCTAATTATATGCTACATTAGGAATATTAATGTCTAGATGAGCTCTCACTGGAAAAAACATTAAGCCCAGCTTCTGCAAAATGTCTAACTGAAACTATACGTGCCCATATAACCATTCAAAGCTCAGAAATAATCTTATTTTGTTATGCTGAACATGGTTGCTATTGGATTTTATCAATAAAGTCTAAGCAGATGGCTCATACAGACATGCAAAAACTGTGTCATCATTTTTTTGCATGTTGTAACAGACTTAATCCAAAGGATCTATGTGCATCTTGAAGTGATGGATTTTTTAAGCATGCTTCTGTTTTGCTCCGAACGAAGATGCAGTACTTCCAGCGCCTGGGACAGACTGATGAGCATAGGAAATATCGAGCCTCATTATCTTCCTGTCACACTCAGAGGAGTACTTTGGGCATGTGGATAGAGAGGGTTGGGGGGAAATGTCATTATTATTATTTTTTACTTCCTTTCTCTCCACCTCCTAAATTTCAAAATTTGAAACATGGATCAGCCATCTTGTTCCCTCCACCCCCAGATCCCTCCAGAACCCCTCAGCAGTTACAGCTCTGGCATCAAGAGTGGGGGCTGGGGCAGGAGCTGCTCTTCACAGCATCCTTGACTTGTGTAAGCAGTATTTCCGTACAAGGTATCACCTTTGCTCAGTGAACCCCTTCTCCCTTCAGGGCAGATCTGGTGTCTGGCACTGGTGGGAGTCTCAGTAGAGCACCACTCCTCTTTTATTCCCCCTGCGTTGTTGTAACCCTACTAGCTGCAGGAGAAGATCTGATTCATCATTAACCTCCAAAATAATATTAACATGCATACGTACTCACGCGCACATGCTGTCCTGGTGTGTTGGCATACATACAAATTTGTTAATATATCAAATACTAGAACCTTACGTTTTATACTAAGAAATACCCATCTAGACACTAGTACAGGATATACGTGTGTTATAGTTAAGTCATGCAAATGGCAATACCAATACATAAATTAAAGGAAGCAAACACAAAAGCTAAGAAATACAAAATTGCAATGACTATTGGTAATTCATTCTGTTGGGCTCAGAATAGCACCATAATACATCTGAGAAATCTGCAGTTTCTATACACAATAGGCCGAGATGTTTTGGATCTAGCTTGTATTTGCTGGGCAATTTTCAAGATCAGACCTGAAATGGAGTTTCTTTTTCAATAACTCTTGGAAGTCTCAATCTTTGGAAGCCTCAGCCATGCAGATTAGTACGAGCACAAGATGAATATAAAGGCAGTCCTGGCTCTCAGCACTTTCAGTCTAAAAGACAGACTCCCCCACAAACCCACCTCTGGGGCCTTCTACACACTTCACAAGGTACACAAACAAGGGAAGAAAGGCAGATCCATCATATCTGGTCATGGCACTCGTACTGAAGGAATATGAGGACTCCAAGGAACCATCATGAGGACATAAAAACGGCCATACTGGGTCAGACCATCTAGCCCAGTATCCTGTCTTCCAACAGTGGCTGGTGCCAGATGTTTCAGAGAGAATGAACAGAAAAGGATAATGATCAGACTTGCCAAACCTGCAGAAAAAATGCAGAAATTGGCTTGGTTTTGGCTTAATTGGTCTGTGAGTTGCTTGTTGGCTAGTTTTTGGCTTGTTGCTTGTTTGGCTTGTTGTAGCTTGTTGCTTCTTTTTTTTTGATCGGCTCCCGGCAAGCAGGGGTAAGGAGGGGTAAGGGCGGGAGAGAGTCGGGGTGCACAGTGGGCCCACCACAGTCCCAGACTGCATGTCGGGAGGATCTAGTCATACAGAGTGTTGGGGTTCTTAGGGATTGGCTTGTTTTGGCTTTGTTTTGAAATGGGATTAGCTTGATTTTTGGCTTATTGTGAAAGTTGGGGGGCTTATTTACTGCATGAAAGTTGGCAACTGTGGTAACGATCCACCCCCTGTCATCCAATCACAGCTTCTGGCAGTCCGAGGCAAAGGGACACCCAGAGCATGGGGTTGCATCCCTGACCATCTTGGTTAATAGCCATTGATGGACCTATCCTCCATGAACTTTTCTAATTCTTTTTTGAACCCACTTATACTCTTGGCCTTTACAACATCCCCCAGGCAATGAGTGCCACAGGTTGACTGCTGTGCGTGAAGAAGTACTTCCTTATGGTTGTTTTAAAGCTGCTGCCTATTAATTTCATAGAGTGGCCCCCCTGGTTCTTGTGTTATGTGAAGGGGTAAATGACACTTCCCTAGTCACTTTTTGCACACCATTCATGATTTTATAGATTTCTGTCAGACCCCCTTTAGTCATCTCTTTTCTAGTCTGAAGAGGCCCAGTCTTTTTAATCTCTCCTCATATGGAAACCATTCCATACCCATAATCATTTTGTGGTTGCCCTTCTGTGTATTTTTTCCAATTCTAATACATAATTTTTAAGATGAGGTGACCCAAACTGCACGCAGTATTCAAGGTGTGCGCATACTGTGGCTTTATATAGTGGCAATATGATATTTTCTGTTTTATTATCTTTCCCTTTCCTAATGGGTCCTAATATTGTTAGCTTTTTTTGATTGCCATTGCACACTGAGCAGCTGTTTTCAGAGAACAAACCGTGATGACTTTCTTGAGTGGCAATAGCTAAGTCACACCGCATTATTTTGTAACTATCATCGGGATTATGTTTCCCAATGTGCATCACTTTGCATTTATTAACTCTGAATTTCACCTGCTATTTTGTGGCCCAGTCACCCAGTTTAGTGAGCCCCCGTCTAACTCTTTGCAGTCAGCTTTGGACCTAACTATCTAGTGTAATTTTGTATCATCTGCAAACTTTGCCACTTCCCTATTTACCCCCTTTTCCAGCTCATTTATGAATACGTTGAACAGCGCTGGTCCAGTACAGATCCTTGGAGGAACCTGCTATTTACCCCTCTCTCTCTCTCCACTGTGAAAACCATTTATCCCCACTCTTTATCCTCTATCTTTTAACCAGTTACTGATCCAGGAGAGGAGCTTCCCTCTTATCCCATGACTGCTTACTTAGCTTAAAAGCCTTTGGTAAAGGACTTTGTCAAAGACTTTCTGAAAGTCCAAGCACACTATATCCAGTATATCACTCTTGTCTACATGGTTTTTTACCCCCTCAAAGAATTCTAAGAGATTTGTGAGACATGATTTCCCTTCACAAAAGCTATGTTGACTCTTCACCAGCATATCATGTTCATCTATGCATCTGATCATTCTATTCTTTACTATAGTTTCAACCAATTTGCCTGCTGCTGTACTTAGACTTACCTTCTGTAAGTGCCAGGATTGTCTCTGGAGCCTTTTTAAAAAATCAGCATTATATTAGCTATCCTCTAGTCATCTGATTTAAATGATAGCTTACCTACTACAGTTAGTAGTTCTACAGTTTCATAGTTGAGTTCCTCCGTCACATCCTCTGCAGTGAAGACCAATGCAAAGAATTCATTTAGATTCTCCTCAACAGCCTTGTCTTCTTTGAGTGTTCCTTTAGCACCTCAATCATCCAGGGACCCCACTGATTGTTTGGTAGACTTCCTGCTACTGATGTGCTTTAAAAAAATTTGCTGTTAGTTTTTTTTTTCTTTTGCTAGTTGCTTTTCAAATTCTTTTTTGGCCTGCCTAATTTTACTTTCACACTCGATTTGCTAGAGTTTATGCTCCTATGTATGTTCCTCAATAGGAGTCAACTTCCAATTTTTAAAGGATGTCTTTTTATCTCTAACTCCTGTTTTACTCTGTTGTTTAGCCACGGTGGCATTTTCTTTGGTTCTCTTCTTTTTTTTTATTTGGGGTATACATGTAGTTTAAGCTTCTTTTATTGTATTTTATACAAGTTTCCATACAGTTTGTAGGCATTTCACTCTTGTGACTGTTCCTTTTAATTTCTGTTTAACTAGCTTCCTCATTTCTGTGTAGTTCTGCTTTTCAAAGTTAAATGCTACTGTGGGGGGTTTGTTTGGTATTTCTTTCCCTCCCCCTTTCCATTCTGAAGGATATTAAATGTAATTACATTATGGTTGAGTGGTTTATCTATATTCACCTCTTGGACCAGATCCTGTGCTCCACTTAGGACTAAATCAAGAATTGCCTCTCCTCTTGTGGGTTCCAGGACTAGCTCTTCCAAGAAACAGTCATTAATGGTGTCTAGAAATTTTATCTCTGCATTCCATCCTGACATGACATGTTCCCCAGTCAATATGGGGATAGTTGAAATCTCCCATTATTATTGGGCTTTTCTGTTTTTGTAGCCTTTCTAATCAACCTGAGCATTCCACAGTCACTGTCACCATCCTAGTCAGCTAGTTGGTAGTATAGTCCTATTGCTATACTTATTATTCAAGCATAGAATTTCTATCCATAGACCTTCTATAGTATAGTTTGTAAATCAAATGATGGGGGATAATAGTAGTTACACTAATAGAATTGGTTATTAGGGGGTACAGCTGACTTGCCTGCCTTTGTTGTTCAGAAGCCCACCCAATATCCTTGCAAGGATCTTCTCATTATTCAAACTCACTGTGTTGCTGCAATACCACAAGGAGGGGTTACATTTTCCAAGACTGCTAAGTGTGTCTTCACCACCACTAAATACACAAGTGCTTGCTTTTGGCAGGCAACATAGGCTTATATTCCTGAAAGTGCATCCCTGTAGGAAAGAAATCTTCGGCTTTGCTTTCTGTTGTCATTTACACTGGTAGAAATCAGGAAGAATAGCCCTGAAGTCAAGGGGAGCTGTTGGAGCTCAGCAAATCTAACTAAGCAATTGGACTCAGCAGAGTACAGTAACTCCCCACTTAACGTTTCGATCTTACCTCCCTGCTCAGTTACAGAACACGCTCCATTGAAAGTTGTGCAATGCTTCACTATAACGTTGTTTGGCTGCCTGCTTTGTCCACAGCTGGCAACCCTGCTCTCAGCTCCCCTATGCCCCTCCCACAGCGCTGCCCGCCTGCCAGCAGATCCCGTGGATCAGCGCCTTTCCCCTCCTCCCCGCCTCCTGCCCGAGGCAATCAGCTGGCTTGTGGCGTGCAGGAGGGAGGGAGGAGGAGCGAGGACGTGGCATGTGGAGTTAAGGGGGAGGAGGAGGGGGAAGAAGAGGCGGGTTAAGGGGGAGGGCTTGGGGGAAGGGTGGCGTGGGCGGGCCGAGGGTTGAGCCCCCTGCACCCTGGTGCTTGCAGAGTAGGGGAAGCTGCCGCTGCGCAACGTGCTTCTCCTACCCTACAGCACCTTCAGCCGCCTTGACTGCCTCATTGTCTCCAGTGCCAGTGGGCTGTGCCTGTGTGGGGTAAGGCGGGGGCACCTCCCAACTATAGTACCGTACTGTGTGGCAAAAAAAAAATTCCCTGGAACCTAACCCCCCCATTAACATTCATTCTGATGGGGAAATTGGATTCGCTTAACATCGTTTCACTTAAAGTCGCATTTTTCAGGAACATAACTACAACGTTAAGTGAGGAGTTACTGTACATGTGGTTTCACCGAGGCTACCCTACTGTTTACATGAAAATCTTGATCTCCCAAGGGCCCCCAATGAGAGTTTTGTTGTATTTTACTATTTTTACAGGTGGTTGAAATTTTCAGTATTTTAATTTTTTGCTCAAATTTTTCATCAAAATGTAGAATTTCAACAAAAATGTGATAATTTTTTTTCATGGACATTTAAAAAAAATGTTCCTAAACTAATCTGCAGTGTGGTTTTGAAAGATTAGTTTTCATACACATAAAAGTAAATAAAAACTGCAGAAATATTCCAGAAATCACTGTCAAATGTGAAATATATATAACTACAGCATAAAAATAACCCAGCTCCTCTAATTAAAAATGTTAAAAAGACAGAAGACTGAAGTTTTAAGATATGAAAGAGGAAACTACATATTGTACATGGAGAAATATAGGGGCTAGTTTTTCAATGAAGGCAAGGTAAATCTCCAAAACAATTCAGGCCAATTCTTCAACTGGAGCACATAGTAGCAGTTCCATTGAGGTTACTAGCATGGCACTGATTCACTCAGCTGAAGATGTAGCCCTGAGTATGCACAGGTATACCATGTATGCATCTCTATGGAAGCAATCCTAACTGTCCGTTTTTACAAATATTGCAAATGCCTAGGTTTGGTTTGCATGGATGCATCAATGCTTCTATACATGCAATCAGTGTGCATCCATTTAGAAAATTGGATGTTGTATATATTAGCGTAATTCTGTGTCCCTAAGCAATAGATCTGGGTAGAAAAGACTGGCTGCAAATTTGGGAATTGGCATTTTCAAAGTCAGAAGCTGTTATAATAAAATATAAAAGAATCACCTGATTTTGTATAATCACAGTCATTCTAAACAATTAATTGTTTGTATTATCCCAGTCACCCCGGGCTAGTTTTCCAAAGAGTCACCAAACGAGTGGTGTGGAGAAACAGCTAGGCATCTACCATTGGTCTGTCTAGGTGTTTTATTCTGTGCAGTACAAGCTTTTAGATCTTATATATTTCAAATATTAGTGTCAGCAGAGATGTTGGTCCAGATTCTTTCTTGTAGTAAAGGCACTTTGTGCTGCTAAGTATTACTATGTGGCCTTAAACTGGCCAGAAATCACCAGCAGAGAATTCTCCTGTAAAGGGGAATCTCCACTGGTATATTGCTTGTGAAGAGACAGAGCCCCTGGAATGTCAGGAATGGGAGCTCTGCCATGCCTGAGCCTTCACTGGTGAAAGTGGCCTTGCACCAGCTTTGTAAATTAGAGCAGGTGGTGTCCAGGTACTAAGCTCAGGCAACCCTGAATTAGATAACAGCAGTGAGCTTCCTGCAGCTGTCTCTTTCCTCCATGTCTGATCACAGCCCAGATGTCATGAAGAATCAGAGCCTCCCATACTTTCTGGTCCAGAATCAGGTCTGCTTCAGATCCTCAGCTGGTGTAAATCCCTTTCCTTCAATGGAGCTATGCTGCTTTATGCCAGCTAAGGATCTGGCCCCTCCCACCCCTAAAGTCTTCAGAAAAAAAGGGCAAGAGAATCAATGAAAATACTAGATTTATGTTTAACAACACCTTGTTACGTGCTGATCAGGGGATTAAAATGGCTCTTGGGGCCAGACAAAGGAAGAATGGCTGGCCCTTTCAGCTGGAAATTACAGCTAGCCAGTGATTCCTGGCTGTATGCTGAACATTATGAAGCTGAAGAGGAGAAGATGTGTCTGTGGCAGAAATTGTATCAAATGTAAAAATAATTGCAATCAATTTCCAGAACAGTGGCAGTCACTGACTAGCTCTGCAGTTCATTCAGTTCTTAAACAGATGTAAAGATGGGGTTCCTGTGCCTTCTCTTGCCATCTCCCTTATACAGACACTATATTATTGAATTAATTATCACGTCTCTGTAAAGTGCTCAAGAATTATTGTATTTTGCTAATGGATTCCTCTATTCAGTAGCATATAGAGTAGGTGGGGGGGGGGGAAATGTCATAGCTGTGTCATGTGGTACATTTTAAAATTATACCGACCTGAACTATAGCATTGCTACTGGCAGCACTATAAAAAGAAAGGTAATTTAAATCAATTAAATTCCAGCTCTTTCATATTGTCATAGAATATTCAGATTCAAAATTAGTGTGAATTCAGTAAAGGGACTGGCACTTTTAGAAGTCATTTGGAGTAAGTATATGGTCATGTCTGATTTTATTAAAGCCAAATATGCAAGAAAAATGTGTGTTTGTGCATAGAAACAAATGGAGCCAGATCTTCAGTGAGCTTAACTCTGCATAGCTCTGTCGACTTGGAAAAAAAATGATTTACAGCCGCTGAAATTTAGCTCGTTAACCCTCAATTTATGGAACTCCGGCTGTGATTCTCCTCTCGTTACCTTCATTGTAAAGCAGGTGTAACTCTACTGAAGTGAACGCTTACACCTGCGTGAGTGAGTGGAGAACCCTTCCTACAATCTGTCTGATGATGGCAGGGAGAGGGCTCCAAAGACAGGGGGCCTTTGTGGAGCCCATCCTGCTGCCAGCTATGCAGCAACTACATCCAGGAGCCAAAATCTGGGGGGACCCATAACCATGGAAAGGGAGGGAAAAAGAGAGTGCTGATCTGCTCAAGCAACCAGATTGCAGACCATATTGGGCATTATAGATCCCCGGTTTCTAGAATTGCTAAAGGAAATGTGCAGGCAGGCAGTGTGTAGGGTGAAGCTGGAGCTGTACTCCCACGGTGGCTCGCTGCATTGAAAAGACAGGCTTCTCCGCTCTGGACTGGCTGAAATGTCTGAGTTATTTTCAGAGATCGTATCAAGTAGAGAACAATTTTGGATAAAAGCTAAATTATTGCCCAGGCATGAATCATGGTGGCACGGGCCGCACCACTGAGGAATAACGGCCTTAGGGTAATTGTGTGTACATGGACAGGTGGACACAGATATAACTGGCACACACAAGGGAAAAAATCAGGGTTATCTACTACAGGGAAGCAAGGAAGAGAGACACGGAGTAGGTCAGCACTGTTTCGTTAACATCAATGGAGCTTTGCTGATTAACAGCAGGTGAGGCTCTGGCACTTGAGCATTTATCCTTGTACTGCCTCTTTGTAACCATTTGGAAGATACCCAGTTACTTTAGCAATGTTGACAGGTTTCAGAGTAGCAGCCGTGTTAGTCTGTATCCGCAAAAAGAACAGGAGTACTTGTGGCACCTTAGAGACTAACAAATTTATTAGAGCATAAGCTTTCGTGGACTACAGCCCACTTCTTCGGAGCTATATGCATCCGAAGAAGTGGGCTGTAGTCCACGAAAGCTTATGCTCTAATAAATTTGTTAGTCTCTAAGGTGCCACAAGTACTCCTGTTCTTTTAGCAATGTTGAGAGCCACAGAAATAGCCAGATACTCTCATTGCTTCCTGGGGCCCCACCTGCCTGCATCTACCTGTTGTTTTATACTGGGATGATAAACTCCTGGGGCAGGGACTGTCTTTTTGTTCTGGGTTTGTACAGCACCTAGCACAATGGGGCCCTGACTGATGGCTGGGGCTAGTGGATGCTACAAATAATAACACTACTCATGAGAGCCCAGTTGGTAGCTATTAACTCTTCTCTAGATTTTAGAGTCCTTTTCACAGCACATTTTTTCAATAAGTGCTCCCATGGCACCGTGAGGATGCACACTGCTATCTGGTTGCTAAGCAAGATTTTACCTGCTGTTATTTCTTTTCCACGTCTTGGCCATTGCCTTCTCTTTAACCATCAACGAACTAAAAGATGGGCTGTCTTGTCCATTGCTAAGCCAACAGGGGTTGTGGTGGGGCTGACTTTGTTCACCGGGTTTGTCAGTGAGGGCTGACTTCTCACACCTCTGTTCTAGGCAACTGGTATGGTTGAGAGGAGGCCCCTTGAGGTTCCATTTTGCAGTATGGCATGGGGCTCTGGACAATTGCAGTGTATTGAGATCTGGGTTTCTGCAGTGCTCTTCATCTCTGCCTCCTCCTGGGGTGCCAAGTCCTAGCTTTCCATGACCATCCACCTTAAAGGGACTTGGGCCCTGCTGCTTCTATGGCTGCTGGGCTGATTGAATAGCGCAGGCATGTGCTAAGATATGAGGTCTGATGGTACAAAACTGGGGTGCTCTAGGAGTTGACCTGGCCCCTGCAATGTGTGAAATAGCATATACTGTAAAATGTGTTCTGGGTGCTGTCAGGCAGCTGGTGCAGGCGGGTGTTAGAAGTTGTGGAAAGGGCAGGGAGAAGGCAAGTGACTTGAGAGGCCAGGAGGAGAGGGGTGTGTGGGAGGGAAAGACATGTTGTTACCCCCTTGACGCCTGCTCTCTGAGGCCAATACCTGCTGCAATCCTTAATGCAAACATTCCCAAATCCACCACTGCAGCTCCCAAAGACTCTCCCATACACCTAAGATACTGCACTAGGTAAAGCACTTTCCATGTCCCATCACCCCACTATGAAGGCCCCATCACCTCGTGTGCAGCTGCCATCCTGTTCTTTCCACCAGCAATGGGCAGGATCTTAAAGTGCTCATTCCACCCCCTCCTTGTTCTAACCCCCTATCCTACTGTGACCATCCTCCCCTTCCCTAAGGCTCATCTCAGCACCCTCCCTCCCAGCTCGAAGGCTTCTCCTTGCCTTGCGTGATGCGCAGGACGTTTCCTCTCCACCCAGTGCGCTTGCTCCCCAGCCAAACCACCAGGCTCAATGCACTCCTCACCTGACCCCTTCCTAGCTCACCCCTAAAACTCAGTGTATGGTCTGCAGGCTCAGTGCACCACCAAATTCAGTGACCCCTTACCCATCTGACATCCAGGCCTAAGTACATCCTCCCTCTTATCCTTGATGCTCAATGCACCCCATAACTGGGGAATTACTTCAGTCCCCTCCTCTCCATGCCCCAGAAGCAGTGCATCCCTAACCCTGGGGTTAAATGTCCCCTCCCGTTCGATGCCCCAGGCTTATTGAACCCCCTAACTCCAGGGCTCAAGTCACCCTCCATACCCTAAGTTCAGTGCACCTGTTTCAATGCTCCTGGCTCAGGGCACCCCTAGCCCTGGGTCTCGGTGCACTGCCTGCCCCTGGGTCTCAGGGCACCCCAAACCCTGAGTCTCGGTGCACTGCCTGTCCCTGGGTCTCAGGGCACCCCAAGCCCTGAGTCTCGGTGCACTGCCTGTCCCTGGGGATCAGGGCACCCCTAACCCTGGGTCTTGGTGCACCCCCTCCCCCAGGGGCTCAGGACACCCCTAACCCTGGGTCTCGGTGCACTCCCTCCCCCAGGGGCTCAGGACACCCCTAACCCTGGGTCTCGGTGCACCCCCTCCCCCTGGGGCTCAGGACACCCCTAACCCTGGGTCTCGGTGCACCCCCTGCCCCTGGGGCTCAGGACACCCCTAACCCTGGGTCTCGGTGCACCCCCTCCCCCTGGGGCTCAGGACACCCCTAACCCTGGGTCTCGGTGCACCCCCTCCCCCAGGGGCTCAGGACACCCTCCACTACACTCTCCCAGCAAGAAATTCAAAGCGCCACTGAAGTTGCTCCTGAGATGCCGAGAGCGTCATCGCCTCTTGGCAACTCTCCTAGCAACGGGCCAACATCTGCTCCCTCTGGACCAATCCGGGAGAGGAACATCTGGGCTGCCCGCCTCCTGCTCTGAAGCGAGCCGGGGATGCGCTCGGCAGTGACTGGAGGGACCTGCCGGAGCTGGGGCTGCCGCCGCGGGCAGGCTGAGGAGCGGGAGCCGAGCGGGGAGGCTGCGTTTCAAGCCAGGGGCGAGCGCCAGAGCCAGCCCCTCCCTGTGGCCCCGCTTGCCCGGTAAGTGCCTTTTTCTTGCACAGCCCAGCGGCCCCTTAGTGCGGCTCGGGGGACCCCTCCCTGACCGGGGAGGTGACCTCCCTCCAGGGCTCGCTCTGCTCGCTGCTGGCAGGGGAGGGGGGTGCTAGGGAGAACTTCCCCTGCCTCTTCTCCGGCTTTGCTAGCTCTCCGGGGGCGGGGGTGGGTTTGCAGTTAATCCTCTAATACTAAGCGGGAGCCACTCGCCCTTTGGCCAGCCGTGTGGCTAGTGCAGGCTGAGGGCGTGCTCTGGCAAAGGGCAGCTGAATCACAGCATCTCCTGCCTTTCAGTCCCAAACTCTGAAAAGTAACCATAGCAACTCTTTCCATCAGTTCCTCCTTCTCTTCCTCTCCGATGAGACAACTATCTATATATAGGCATTGCTTATATCTGAGGGACACAGACAGAGGCTTTAGACCCAGGGTTTTCTCATGCATGTGTATTAAAAGTGTCTGTGTCTATACAAACAGCATATGCAAGTGCAGACCCACACTCTTTCTAGTTTTCTCATGGGAGTGGTGTCTTTAATATGTGTTTAAAAATTCCCCTCTAATCTAGAATGCAAGACAGTGCTGAGATACAAGCTCCTCACTTAAAGGGCAAAAACGGAGACATCCACATTGCAATAACGGGACTGATTGTAAATGATAAAGTCTGATGTTGCCAAAAACGACATTATTGTATACACATTGTGTAGCCGTGTATATAATCAGAGATTGTTACTACTACACAAAATTATGTGGTAATCTTGCTCGCAATACTTCAGCTTTTTTTTCCCCCCAGAAAAGGTCAAGTCTGACAGCAATCAATCAAAGGATATAAAAGTATGTAATGTAAAAGGAGGAGTTCAGGACAGTAAAAAGATATGGCTTAATTGCATGATGTTTAGAGAACCAGGCAATATGACTAACCGCGTTCCCTCTTATGTAATTATAAACATACTCCTAAGTGAAATGAGTTTTTGTAACATTTCAATTTCCTGAGGTTTCAAATGGAGTCTAAGAAATAAAGTCATAGAGTTGTATGTGACTTCCGGAAATTGCTTTTTGTGTTATGAAATATCACAGGGTCTCCTTAAATAACATCTCGATCTTTTACAATCTAACAGCTTTCAATGCATGTGTTGATTTTGCCAAGTGAAATGTTTGTCTCTCCTTGATCCACCATGCCAGTTCAACAGTGCAGCGCTGTGAGAGATGCTAGCTGAGCCTGTGCAAAGAGGAAATTTTACCAGAATTGCTGAAATCATCCCAGAAAGACACTTTGCAGATTGATTCAGCATCACAAGGTTAGCAGACTAAAAACAATGGCTTTTGTCTAAATACAGAATAAATGTCTCTTTAATATAATTTGGATAATAAATATAACGGGCTGTTTTCTGGTGAGACTGCTCCAGGGTAGAAGTTTAGCAAGGGGTTGCTTACTTATAACTATTTTAAAAGTGGACCAACCAGAAAAGATGATTTTCTCTTACTTATTTGCTATACACAGGCCAAATCCTGCTCACTTTGCTAAAGTGAACAGTCCCAAAGAAGCCAATGGAGCTACTGGGATAAGCAAGGTGATGATCTCTTTGTAATTAAGTACAGTGTCTTCATAATGTAAAAGTCAAACCTTCACGAGCACAGGGATACTTGTATCAGTGAAGGAAAAGTGCAAACTTAATAGAATTACTTAGTGGGGTCCTCAGAGATGATTAGCCAGCCCCAAGGAATGTCATTTTAAAGCACAAAGCCAGCAGTTTCAGTGACATTACAACAGTATGGATACAGTCTAGCAGTTTTTACTCAGGCAAAACTCCATGCAAGTTAAATGGAGTTTTCTCTGCTTAAGGTCTGAGCAAGAAATGCAAGATTTGTCCTTCTCTTTTTAAAAGATTGCAGGTAATTTTGAATCCCTGTGAAATCTTTGCGCTGGCAAAGTGTCTCCCTTCCGCATGTTCACTTGTTCGTGGTGCAGTAGCTTCACAGAGTCAAACAGTAGAGCAGCTACTCTCAGTGCCCAGGAAAGATGGAACCTCAGCAACCTGGTGTATTAAATCAAAGAAAGGTTTCAGCCAGATGCTCCTTAAGTGAAAGCTGTGCTTGGGTTAGAGAAAAAAGAATTTATTACTGTATTTTGACAGCAGTCGCAAGGACATTACAGTATTTCCCGGGGTGTCAAAGTCATGTCTCCTATTGAAAATAAATGTCAATTTCTATTGGTTTAAAAGCCTGAAGTTTTCTATTTGAGTATGCAAGAGACACTTAGATATGGTACGCGTCTCGGTCATCTTTAGCGTACTTGCATATTGATGATCTTCCCGACGCTGTGATAGGAATCTAAGTAGGGACATGTTATTACCATTCACCTTGAAATGTGCATTAAGCTCATATTGTGGTCAGTGAATCTCAGTGGTTATCAGCTGCAGATGTCTGGGTCACCAAGCTACTGTTGAGGTGTTGACACCGCCCCTGTCACTGCATCATCTGAGCATGTCATATACAAGAATGAATTTCCCCTCAGGCAGTGAAGCAGGAAGGGGAAACTGAGGCACAGAGAATTAAGTAACTTGCCCAAGGTCACACACGCATAAGAACATAAGAACGGCCATACTGGGTCAGACCAAAGGTCCATCCAGGCCAGTATCCTGTCTGCCAACAATGGCCAATGCCAGGTGCCCCAGAGGGAGTGAACCTAACAGGTAATGATTAAGATCAGGGGGTAGCCGTGTTAGTGTGTATCCACAAAACCAACAAGGAATCCGGTGGCACCTTAAAGACTAACTGATTTATTAGGGCATAAGCTTTCATGGGTAAAAATCCTCACTTCTTCCACGCATCTGAAGAAGTGAGGTTTTTTACCCACGAAAGCTAATGCCCAAATAAATCTGTTAGTCTTTAAGGTGCCACCGGACTCTTTGAGGTAATGATCAAGTGATCTGTCTCCTGCCATCCATCTCCACCCTCTGACAAACAGAGGCTAGGGACACCATTCCTTATCCATCGTGGCTAATAGCCATTAATGGACTTAACCTCCATGAATTTATCTAGTTCTCTTTTAAACCCTGTTATAGTCCTAGTCTTCACAACCTCCTCAGGCAATGAGTTCCACAGGTTGACTGTGCGCTGTGTGAAGAACTTCCTTTTATTTGTTTTAAACCTGCTGCCCATTAATTTCATTTGGTGGCCCCTAGTTCTTATATTATGGGAACAAATAAATAACTTTTCCTTATTCACTTTCTCCACCCCACTCATGATTTATATACCTCTATCATATCCCCGCTTAGTCTCCTCTTTTTCAGGCTGAAAAGTCCTAGTCTCTTTAATCTCTTCTCATATGGCAGCTGTTCCATACCCCTAATCATTTTTGTTGCCCTTTTCTGAACCTTTTCCAATTCCAATATATCTTTTTTTTTGAGATGAGGAGACCACATGTGTACACAGTATTCAAGATGTGGGCATACCATGAATTTATATTAAGGGCAATAAGATATTCCCCATCTTATTCTCTATCCCTTTTTTAATGATTCCTAACATCCTGTTTGCTTTTTTGACTGCCGCTGCACACTGCGTGGACGTCTTCAGAGAACTATCCACAATGACTCCAAAATCTCTTTTCTGATTAGTTGTAGCTAAATTAGCCCCTTAAATTAGTTGGGGTTATTTTTTCCAATGTGCGTTACTTTACATTTATCCACATTAAATTTCATTTGCCATGTTGTTGCCCAATCACTTAGTTTTGTGAGATCTTTTTGAAATTCTTCACAGTCTGCTTTGGTCTTAACTATCTTGAGCAGTTTAGTATCATCTGCAAACTTTGCCACCTCACTGTTTACCCCTTTCTCCAGATCATTTATGAATAAGTTGAATAGGATTGGTCCTAGGACTGTCCCTTGGGGAACAATACTAGTTACCCCTCTCCATTCTGAAAATTTACCATTTATTCCTACCCTTTCTTCCCTGTCTTTTAACCAGTTCTCAATCCATGAAAGGATCTTCCCTCTTATCCCATGACAACTTAATTTACATAAGAACCTTTGGTGAGGGACCTTGTCAAAGGCTTTCTGGAAATCTAAGTACACTATGTCCACTGGATCCCCCTTGTCCACATGTTTGTTGACCTCTTCAAAGAACTCTAATAGATTAGTAAGACATGATTTCCCTTTACAGAAACCATGTTGACTTTTGCCCAACAATTTATGTTCTTCTGTGTGTCTGACAATTTCATTCTTTACTATTGTTTCAACTAATTTGCCCGGTACTGACGTTAGACTTACCGGTCTGTAATTGCCAGGATCACCTCTAGAGCCCTTTTTAAATATTGGTGTTACATTAGCGATCTTCCAGTCATTGGGTACAGAAGCTGATTTAAAGGACAGGTTACAAACCCTAGTTTATAGTTCCGCAATTTCACATTTGAGTTCTTTCAGAACTCTTGGGTGGATGCCATCTGGTCCCGGTGACTTGTTACTGTTAAGTTTATCAATTAATTTCAAAACCTCCTCTAATGACACTTCAATCTGTGACAATTCCTCAGATTTGTCACCTACAAAGGACGGCTCAGGTTTGGGAATCTCAGCCGTGAAGACTGAAGCAAAGAATCCATTTAGTTTCTCCACAATGACTTTGTTGTCTTTAAGCGCTCCTTTTGTATCTCAATCGTCCAGGGGCTTCACTGGTTGTTTAACAGGCTTCCTGCTTCTGATGTACTTAAACATTTTGTTATTACCTTTTGAGGTTTTGGGTAGCTGTTCTTCAGACTCCTTTTTGGCTTTTCTTATTACATTTTTAAACGTAATTTGGCAGTGTTTATGCTCCTTTCTATTTACCTCACTAGGATTTGACTTCCACTTTTTAAAAGATGCCTTTTTATCTCTCACTGCTTCTTTTACTTGGTTGTTAAGCCACAGTGACTCTTTTTTAGTTCTTTTACTGTGTTTTTCAATTTAATGCAGTCTGTAGGAAAGCTGAAAATAGAACCCAGGTCTCCCAAGTCCCATTCTAGGGCCCTAATCACAAGCCCATCCTTCCTTTTCAACTAACTAGACAACCATTTATACACCCCAGTCTTGTCTCCTGCCCCTGATATAAGTTGCATCATTGTTAAAATCACTCTACATCAACTGATTAATGTGAAAGCATTTGCCCTGTCATTGAGACCATTGTTATGATCACACAGGTCAAACTAAAGAGCTTCTTGCAGTTTTCAGTAGGAGTATGACATCGCTATATTCTGAATATATTTCCACTTGAATTTAGATAAGATAACCCTCTCTTCCAAGCATGCTTAATACATCACTGCATATCATGCCGTTTCGCACTACTATTGTTATTCTTGAAATTAGTAGAAAGGGGCACATTATGCAGTTATAGCGTATAATTAAAGACATTGTAAAGTTGCATTTGGGGAATCAAGATTAGAGACGTAGGCGTCTATTCTCTCACTGATGTGTGGGATTTATGCTTCTAACTTCCATTAGCATTGATGGGAGCTACAAATGCAACTCCCCAGTGCACTGTGTGTTGAGAACAGACATTCAGAGAGTCTGTCATGGGAAGTGTAAATAGTGCACCAATGGGAGGGCGAAAGAAGGCTAACCTTGTTAACTGCCATGGAGATCCGCCAGTGCCCAGCACCTTTGACAATCAGGCCACAGACTCTTATTTTAGCCTTTGATGAACAGGAATGGACATAAGTGTGTGCTTATATGCTTTGCTGAATGTGACCATCCTCATTTTCAGAGGCTGGAAGTATGGGCCAAATCCAGAGCTGTTGTAAGCAGGGGCATCACCAGTGACGTTAGTGGCATTGCACCCACTGGCACCACTGGAAAATTGGGCCCTGTGGCTTGAACTGTGGTGTGGTAGTGAAGAAATTTGATATGGTTATGATATAGCTGTCTCGCAGGCTGAGAGCCACCTTGATGGAACTGTCAAAACACTTGGCTCCCAAGAAGAGCCTTACGCACAAGGAGCACCGATTCAGTGTGTTTATATTGAAACAAAGCCCTAAGGGCCTGATTCACTGGTGCATTACTCCAGTTTTATGCAGCTGTAAGTTGAAACCAGGCTGAAAGATGTACATAACCAGCCAAGTCAGAAAATACAACCTCAGTTGTAAGCATGAGGGTATCGCAAACCTCAGTTATGGTGTCTTTCTTTGGGTTTCAGAGTGGCACTTTCTTTGGGTTTATAGGCAGAAATAGGAGGGCTCTGGTTGGCACTGGGGAATATCCTATCTAAGTTGATAGTTGAAGTCACTGAGCGTTGTGGGTATGCAAGGAATACAGGATCAAATCCTCAGTTGTCTAACTTGTCTGTGAGGGACAGTTCATTCTCCATGCCCATTAAGATCTTCGTCGTTCACATCCACGTGCATTTCCCACTGTTCCATGTATGAATGAGTGAATATCTGTGCAAATGTCTATTTGGGCACTTAACCACCTGCATGCATGATTGCAGCAAATATATGTGCAAATCGGAGTGCATGACAATGCATATTTGTTAAGTACACAAATAAGGCTCAAACTTTTGAAAAATTGCCCTTTAATTTGAGTCACTTGTTTAGTTTAAGGTTTGCTCTGTTGTTGAGAAACATTGTCTCAAATTCTCCAGGAGATTAAAACTTTTCCCTCCAATTTCCTCTGGCATAAAGCTGACTTAAATCCAGCAGCAATGGCCTGTATAAAAAGGAATTTTGGGTGATGTACAACCATGATAGTGGCTCCGATACCACCCCATGCCACCTCCACAGCTACTGGCTTAGGGGGCATGAGCTGAGAGAAAAGGGTGTTGCCAGGCATCCCAATGCCCCAGGATCATGGGAGCATCACTTTTAAAGCTACGCTGGTAACACGTTGCCCCAAGCGATCTAGTGAAGCCCAGGACTTGGCCCATTTCCCCTATGCACCAACATGGTAATAAATCAGAAAAGATGGGATATTACAGCATTAAAATTGCATCCAAAGCTTTGAGGTTTGATAGTACTAGATCCACGTAGATCCTAAACTGATCTGTTAGAGGGACTACTTGTTGGGTGTATACCCTTGGGGTGCAATTCACTGCACCTACACACAGCATTGTGTTTTCAGGCCCTCTGTGGGTGGAACGTGGTGAAATTCACCTCCCGAGGGCTAGGGGGCAGGGCCACTGTGCAGACTCCCAGGGGTCGCTATTCCAGATGATGGGTTATAAGAGCAAGCTGCATCCCCTCTGCACCATTCGCATGGGGCACTGAGGTCACGCCATCTGCATAAGCACAGATCTGCTTGTGGATCCTCCCTTGAGCCTCCCCCAAAAGGGACCAGCCCTACATGGCTATTGCGCAGAACCATTCTATGGTCTGTGGGGGATGTGCAGGCAGCCCTGGGCAGCTACAGTGCTGTGCTCCCTGTGTAGACCCTACAAAGGCCTGAAGTGGGGCTGAAGACCCTAAGCTGGCCCTTCACACTAGGGCTGAATATGTCCTGCAGCAAGCAATCGAGTGATGATACTCTTAGCAAAGCATCAATTTCCTTTGTGATTTTCTATCCCATCCCATCCCCTTCCATCTGGATTGGGTCCGGAAGTAAGTTCACGTGGCTGATTGTCCACCCTTTGGGTTGCCTAATTGACCTTCATAGCCTATAGTTTGCTCTGAGAGGGGCAAGAAGGAAGAGGATATCTGCTGTATAGTATTATTCCTATGGCACCATAAGTACAGTTGATGCTTTACAAACACATGGAAAACACCCTCCAGACCGTGCCTCAAGGAACATCCAGTCAAGAGGCCTGATGCTTCACCCCTTACAGAGGAGGGTAATTCTTACATACACGAGCAGGCTCATTGGCTCCAAAGAACTGTCTGCATGAGTAAGAACAACTCTGAGAAGTTGCTGGATTGAGCTCTAATTTATACATTCTGCAGTAGACATCTACTGCAATCTGTAATCTTTTGTCTTTGCCTTGCCCTCTCACTAAGCCTGCATTTGAAGTACACAGATATGATTTTGTTCGAATGCTTTTTTTCCCCCTCCTGCCTTTTCACTAAAGCGGCTGGTGAACAAATGTAAGGATCTGAAAACTTGGGTCAGAAGTTCATTGTGGAGCAGAAGGGTGGGCCAGGGCTCGGGGTGATAGCTTGGGATGCGTGGGTTCAAGTCACTGCTCTACTACAAACTTTCCGTGTGACTTACCCTCTTTGTGTTTCTGTTCCCCATCCGTACAATGGGGATCACAGCACTGCCTGCCTCATGGAGGCAAATTAATGGGCAAAATGTCCATTGACATCAGTGACAGTGGATTATGCTCAGATACTGCGGTAATGGGGGACCATATAAGATAGGAGAAGGTAATATATAATTAGCCAAATATTTTCTGTGCTCAGATTATGCTCAGATACTGCGGTAATGGGGGACCATTTAAGATAGGAGAAGGTAATATATAATTAGCCACATATTTTCTGTGCTCGCCAAATCTCCTGGAGGTCCAGTATTGCAGCTTTGTCTAATTTAACATTATTATAAAATTAGTCAGCAGTGGTGCTCTTATTGTGATTTGCTATCTATGAATTCTGACTAATACTTACAGCAACCGACGGATAAAAATGCAGCAAAGGGTCCAGCAGTGCAGCTGAATACATGTATAGGGATGGGATGTCTTATCAGCTGGAATACAATTTTGCTCAAATCAGACTCATTGAAGTAAATGAAAGCTAGTGACTTCAATGGAGCTAATTCTCCATTCTGCCCTGGCTCCCTTTATGGTGGTCTGGTGATGTAAGAGCGCCTTAAACTGGGGAGAAGTGGCTCTCTGGGAATTCCTCCTGTGTAAGGGAGTTCTTTGGGTAATGTAGAGTTGCTCAATATGCTGAGGGTTGAACCAGATTGCAGCTGGCCCAGGCATACTTAGTCACCATTGTGTCCCACTCCATTCCTGTACTGAGCACGGCTTGGCTGGAATGTAGAACCAGGTCCAACGGGAGGCTTGCCTGAGGAAGGACTGAGAGTCTAGTTCTTGAAGCTCTCGGTTTGTGGGTCTCCCATTAAATTCAATAGGGTTTTAATTCATATGGTCCTAGCTCAGGGCTGCAGGCTCTGGCCCCAAGTAACGAAACATTCCTTTTAAAGTTAAAGAGAATTAATCCTTCCAGTCAGGGCTTGCAGGCCAGCCTTGTAGCCTTCTGTAGTAGGGGAACACCACCCTGGCTAAACACTTGGGAAGAAAACTCTGCTTTGAGAACCTCACGGAGCTCTTTTCCCTTCAGATGCTTCCTGTGGGATTTTTCATGACCTCGGGCAAAAGGGCTGTTAACTAGCTGGATCTGGCCCCTGGGAAATATCCCAGCACAGGAGAAACCCCTGGCTGACACAGAGCCAGTAGAACGGCTCTATGCCATCTCACCCCCCGCCCCCTCCACCGCAGGAGCCCCTGGCACAAAAGATGTGTTGGAATGTGGCTGGGGCATTCCTACGCTGCAGCTCTCTCTGGCTGCCAGAACGGCCCCTTGGTGCCAGTTAGGGCTGCCCCCCTCCCCAGCTTACTCAGGATAGAGGAGGCACACAGGTGACATAAAGCCACCTATGCCCCTTTTCCCTTCATCCATCGGTCCCTGTGCCAAGCTCTGGTGTAGGGATGAACTGGTCCCTTGATGTCCAATGAAACATTCTGGGGATCAAGCTTGCTCCCGCTGAAATTAATGGGCAAAATGTCCATTCACATCAGTGACAGTGGATTGGGCCCACTGTATCATACAACATAGGCATTGCCTGTTGGAATCCAACTGCTCTCCTGGCCGTTTCCCCCTGGGTATAGCGTAGGAGAACACACATTCTCACATTTAAGGAGTATATCAGTGATCTCAGCAGGAACCTCAGCTTGGCTGGAGCACCGTGAAAGTTTAGGGGAGGGGGAGTTAATCGTGCTAGAACTTGTCATGCTAAAACTCTTATCGAGGGATGGGCCCAGAACAAAACCCCCACGGTCCAGCAGCAGATGGTCAAAGCCAGATCTGCTCCCGCATGTGGCCCTTCTCTCCATAGTGGGCTGAAACAAAAGCCTGCATCCAATGCCCCCACCCCAAACTCTGTGCTCTGGGTCCACCTCTTCCCTTCTCTATAAGTTTTGTTGTGGAATCAAATGGAGTATTCTTTCTGCTCAGTGCCCATCTGAGACACACAGTCAGAACTATGGAGATTGACTTATAAGCAATAAACACAACTAAGTGTGACCACTCCGCACCACCCTGAAATCCAACAAAGATTTTACTTTCAAGAGCTCATTCACTTTGCTGTGACCACAGCATCATCTAGTGTGTACAATGGTAATTGCACTCCAATGAAACCACCTCTCCAGTGCTTCCCTGTGGGAAGTGGGGGTAACATGGTCTCTCCTGTATGATGAGTAAAGAGTTCTGAACCATAAAGCTGCTGTACGGAAGAGTGAAGAAACAACTGTTATTGCATCCCTCCCATATACATTAGTGTGGTTGAAGCGCCATCAACCCTTTACACGGGATGTACATTCACATCCTTGTTCAATAGTACTGAATGCCCCTCCTAGGTTAAGTGCATCACGGGTACTAGAACATCTGAACTCAATAGATGAAACCATCCATTTGTACTAGTATTCCATTTGTGTGATCATATTTCTGTAACCACTGCTAGCCTCAAGCCCTTCCGATGGCTCATTAATTTCACCTGAGTCACATATAAAAGACACACTGTAACTCTTCATGGCAGGAGTCTTGCCTTTTTCTTAGTTCTGCAAAGTGTCTAGCACCACCTGTGTGTGCTTGGAAAAAAAAAAAAGATGATAGAGCTAATGATCTGTAAACAAAAATCCTGTTAGTCCCAGAAACCAAGCAGTCTAGGCTTATAGACAAATCGTTTCGCACATGCCAGACTGGAACATTACAGGGGACATCGATTTGCCACAATCGTTGCTGATACTCTTTATTATTATTTGTCGCACAGCTGATCCAATCAGGGTATTGACAAATACGCTAACGACGTCGAAAGTAGCCTACTTTAAGAGAAAATATGCAGAAGAAGAAGATTTACATCAAGATTACCAGGGGTATTTTCCAAAAGTGAGTATGCTTCTAATAAATATTCCAAAAGCTCTTGTTCTTATTTCTTGATCATAAAGCTATATCGGTTGTTTTTACTTCTCAGCACCTGATATTACCCGAGGACCGGACTTGTATTCTAAAACTGTCTCTGCAGAAACTTCGATTCCTTGAAGACCCTGAAACCTATCTCCGTAGGTCTGTGCTTATTAACAATTTGCTGAGGAAGATCCACCTAGAGACAGACAGAGAGAGCTATGAATACTTTAAAGAGACGCCCTGTTATAGGACCGCTTACTCGGATACAAGAAAACGGCTGAAGTTTATGGTACAAGAATGCTGTTCTCAGTCACTCTATTATGAAGAGCTGCATTCGTATCATATTGTGCCTTATTCAACAGAGAATTCCATTTATGGAATGGGCTATACAAGCGGCCACTTGGAGAAAAATTCTCAGTTGCTTATTTATAAAATGAATTGAAGTAGCTGTTAGATCCACTGATGTTTTGTTTCTGAATGCTTGAACTGCTTATTAACATGCGAAGATGAGGCACTCATTGTAAACACACTTGTGATGAAAGACGGGATACATACAGAGATGAATGGAGGGTACTTTGAATAATACTCTGCAGTCATTGGTATGCGAAGGGTTTTATAAGCAGAGATCTTGTGTGCAATGTATTTTGTAGAAACTAAGTGACATTAAGTTGCCAATGTAGATATAAACATTTTATCTACTTTGTATTTAAATTATGCCATCCAAGGCGAGAGGTAAAACCAAAAGTGACAGATTATTCTGACAATGAAGATTCAGGGGTGGGAGTTATTTTTTGTAAGGTTTAGAAAGCAAGTTTTCTTTGAGAAATGCTTTGAATCTGAAGGAATCAGTGCCAAAAGAAATGCCTCTTCGGTTAGGATTTTCAAAAAGGCAAAATAACTGATCTGCTACTTACAAGAAGTTCTATGCTGAGATCACTCAGCACTCTAGTGAGGGTGTTTTTAATTGATCCACTCAATTGCTCTCACTTCGTACTTATCTTTCTGTTGACACACATTTTGCGACAAAACGGAATGACTCAGATGAAAATCTATTTTCTCAGCCAGTTGTCAGTGTTTTCTAAACATGATTTGAATCCCCTCCAGGTTGCCTGGCTGGAACTCTGAGGTTTTTGTGTGTGTGCTATTTACTAGTCGACCATGTGGTACAACGTCTGATCAGTGTTAGAGCTTAGGTGGGCACTTTTTGTGATTTGAAAACAACAAAACAAAAACCCACGTTCCAGAAAAGGAATATATTTGACACACTGTAGTAAAACCTGAGAGGACTTTCTTTTGAGATGAGTTTAATCTGCATTAGTAACAATGTTTGAGGTGGAGTTAGATGTGTAATGTCAAGTTCTGGAATTTCCTTTACAATATATATCAAGCATGTCCTATGAGACACATTGCGCAATCTGATGACTAGAATGGGAAAGTCAAAACTGCCAGAGCTGTGTTCTGAAAATACCAAAGAGTAGCATTAGGGAGAGGATGACATTAAAATAAATGGGGTCAAAAGCAGAGATTGCACTATAACTTGGGAGAACATTATTAACAAGCCAGTAAACTACACAGTGACCAATATATTTGTTCACTTAAAGATGACTTGAAACACAGAATTGCTGAACAAATATTCCTGATCCAAAGCTTATGGAAGTCAACGGGAGTCCTATAGAGTCCAGTGGTTCTCAAACGTTTGTACTGGTGACCCCTTTCACATAGCAAACCTCTGAGTGCGACTCTCCCCCCCCCTTATAAATTAAAAACACTTTTTATATATTTAACCCCATTATAAATGCTGGAGGCAAAGCAGGGTTTTGGGTGGAGGCTGACAGCTCGTGACCTCGCCCTGGAATAACCCCACGACCCCCAGTTTGAGAACCTCTGCTAGAGACTATAAGTTTGTAGTGAAGGATCAGCTTTGCATTACAGGTTATGGCCACTGGAGCTTTAAAGGTAATGCTAGGTGAAATAATAGTATGTTGTAACAATGGAGGCAGACATGTATTCAAGTAACCAATTTTCTCATGTAGATTTGACTGTTGCTATTTCTGAAGCGTTATACAGTATGAACAAATAAAAATGGCTTTATATGGATGTGCTTAGTATAGAACTAAGATTCCACCTGTAACCCTACTTCAAATGTCTAGCTCTTGTATATTGCACACACAATTGCTGCTGTCAGACATGTATTAACTGTACAATAAATAAAAGGCAAGGGCAGGCAGTCAGAGGCGCAAAGTCAAGTGAGTCAAGGATGATATTCATAGTTAGAAGCCAATGCAGGTTTCAGAGACAGGGAGAGAGAGAACTACAATCCAGGAAAGCTGAACATTTGTACTAAAAATTCTCTTACCTAAATTCAACCCAATTAGTACTCCCAAATTTCAGAATCTACAGCTGTGTGAAATGCCATTAATATTAAATCGCCTACAGAGAGCACAGAAACGGGAAAGCTGGAAAATGGGGCAATGCTGTTTCTTAAGTGAAATTAGTAATTGTGAATGTTTAGGCTCTGAGAAGCCACTTTCATTTTTCTTAGCGGCAAAATGGTCCATACTTATCTTGGAGGTAAAGGGGTCAAAGCGTCTGAAGACCAGATCCTCAGCTGGTGTAAATCAACATAGCGCCTTTGAAATCAATGGCCTTTTGTTGAGCCACTGGAGTAATGCAGCGGAAAAACTGGCCCAAACTTTCAAACGTTAGCTCGCCTTTTGCAAACTGAAGTATTTTGAAAAGACATCAGTTAAAAGCTACTAATATACGCTACGTATCGCAAGAAGGAAAACTGAAAGAAGGCCAGGCTAGTCTGGAGAAAGGCTTTAATTATCTAACGTGCGTAATAAGTGTACTACTAGAAACTGGTAGTGAAATGAGTTTACTGTACGATAGGTGAGAGAATTATACGATTAGTGTTGTTAGATCGCTCAAAGAGCTCTCTTATCTCTGATGGTCCATTGCCTACTATGTGTGCAGGGAGAGGTGGGGAAAGGCATATTAGAGGACTAATAGGTGTCTATGGGAAATTATTTCTGCCTTCTGGTTTTAAAAATTATGTAATTTTCTGCTCTAAAATGAACAGATTCATGCACTTTTTTCTTTGTGTTAGGTTTCTGCAGCATTCGTAATGATCAGATTATTGTATGAAATGCTAAATAACCCTTTCTCACTGACTGACAATGGTACCTACTATATTGTATGTACACTATAATTCTGGGCTAAAAGGCAAGGCTCATTACATTAAATTATACTTCACAAATGATTCATAATGTTACTTCTACTAATATTTTGCAAGAAAGAGAGGGGGGAAAATGGAGCAGGAGTTAGCCTTTAACCTTTACCAGAACTACAATACTCGTTGAAGTCATCTTTGGAAAATAGTTCCCTTGTCTGGGAAAAAAGTAACTGCTTTCTGGCCTGTTAAAAGCTTATTTTATCTGATGCTGCATGATGGGTTGCAGCTTAATGCACCTTTAAAAGATATCAAGGAAAAAACACTCTGAACGGGTCTCAGGTAACTGACTGCTTGGCGTTTTAGAAGATCAAGGGTTTGGTTCTCCCAGAGACAGCTGAAAAATGGGATCACTTTGGTGAAAATGTTTTGTTCCTCTTTTTTTTGGCCAAAAAGTTTATGCAAAATGTAATTAAAATATTTCAGTGAAAATTTCCCACTTTTTCGTGGTTAAATTCTTGAGGGGAAATATCAATCAAAAACTTCGGAATTTTGAACATTCTCAACTACCCCCACCTTGCACTTCATGTAGTTTAGTTGTGCTGTTGCAGAGTTTTGCTCACACTATCCACAGCTGCAAATGATTGCACAGGCACACCGAAGAGGAGAATCAGACCCTACAACTTAACTGTGAAAGTTATTAATTTATCGAATGATATTTTAATACTCCGTTACCAAGCCACCATTTAGTACTGTAATACAGATACATAAAGAGATGTTTTATTGATAAAGCCATTCAGGGTTTAGTTTGACTTCTGCAGCACCTTTTTCCGAACTTTCCTAAGTGATCCTATCTATCGGTAGCCCACAGTCAGACTTCAGTGTAAAGAAATGTATGTGATTTTACAACTGTACTATGCACACACACAGGTTATATTTGTACTGTGTGTAAAGAAAGTCCTTCCTCTCAAAACCAGTTGTCTTGGAAAATATTCTAAAAATAATGTATGACACCTTGGAGACAATATAAAGGATATGTCTGACAGGAAAAGATTTGGTAACAACATTTGGTAATTTTGCAAATGACTGGCTTAAGAAAAATTAATGTTCAGTGCAGTGTTGCATGTATTTACACAGAAATGTACGTGACTGTTTATTATAAACATGTAAATTATTACGTTTTCTTCGTAGCGCTTTTCCTGGTTGGCTTCAAGTGTCAGGCCTGATCTTGAAAACATTTACTAGCAGGCACTGTGCTTATTGCACCAAGTCGTCTCATTGCCTGCACTGGAACTACTTGTGGCCATAAGTGTTTGCAGGATCAAGCTCATAATTATCACTCGCCAAAGGCAGAGTGTCTGGCAGTTACATGATAGAGGACTTACATACTCCTGTAAGTCACATGCATTTGGAAATACAATGGCCTGGATTCTGTAAGCTCTTATAATGTGCTTAACTTACCAACATGTGTAGTCTCATTGATGTCAATGGGATACTCATGTGCTTAAAGTTAAGCATGTGCGTAAGTACTTGCAGGGTCCAGGCTGATGTATACAGTGGAGCCACTCCCGAATTGCCTAATTTTCAATGGATGTGATTACTGAGCTACCGCTTGAGTTCTTGAATGTGTATATCAGGCATCGTCAGTAGAACTTTTGTTTTTAGTGAATGCATTCAGTTGAGTATATCGAATACTGTGCCTTAAAGTCCCCTCATCATAGGAGCCTTCTGTGAAAACTAAACCACAATATAGCTGATGATAATTTTGTGTATTCTCCAAAGATCCAGGTTGATACTTGGGAGTACATTAAAAAGCCATCACTCTAAAAAGAAACCTAATAGCAGGATTTCAGACTCTAACCAATATAAACCAAGGCTTTACTTTTTATTCAATGATTTCTCTTTCATGATTCATGCAATGATATTTTCCCAGTTTTGTCATATTCCTTGGGTTCTATTTTACCCACAGCGGTATGGTATACACAAGATGCTCTTCATATAAATTCAGTGACAGAGCTGCAAAACAGCATTCTCTCTTTCATTTAAATCCTTTATATACAATGTTTTTGCATCAGGGAATCACCCTTGCATATAATAGCTGGTGCAGGCATTGTCAAATACATTTGATATTAATAAAGTATCAAAAGGAGACATCTATTTCTGCTGAAAGGCATGAACCTGCATTATAATGTTAGATGGTGATTCTATACCACTTAGTTGGAGTAATACATATTTGTTGTATAATCATGGAAAAATGTTGTTTTTAATGTTTAAAATTACTTGGGACCTGGTTTAAGGGTTTTATGAGATTGTTTTCTAAAGTGAATGGTAGAAAAAGCGTACATGTATTTTAAATATATATGTGTGCATGTTATTAATAAAAAATCTATTTCTATTGAAACATATAAGCTTTCATTCAAAAAATCCAAGTTTACACAGTGATCCATTTATATGATGACTATTTGATGCCATACAATCATCCCTGTTGTGGGGCAAGTGCGCCCCATCCCTTCTTGGGAGGTAATGATGGCCCCGCAGCAGAGTCTATATAACCATCCCTTGTCTTGGGATAGCTTGGCGTAGGGGTAAAAGTCAACAGGGCTGCCCTGTTCAGCTGGGGCTGCATGGCCCAGCGGCCAGAGCCAGTAGAGCTGCCCCGTTCAGCTGGGGCTGCGTGGCCCAGCAGCTAGACAGGGGAGTGGGCCACCACCTGAGGGAAGGGTGGCGGCTGGGTAGGGGGACCCGGGTTCTCCCTGCTCCACCATGTCCCAGCTCAGGGACCTATCAGTGGCAAGTATGCCCACTACTGGGTTAGCAGGGAATCCGCCTGAAACATGCTGACCCCACGTGGCACAATAACTAGTCCCCCTGAACTACTTCCTACGCTGTTCCTGATGCAGCATCTCTGGCATCCTCAGGGTCTCTGGGCTCCTCAGTCAGTGAGGCTCCCAGCAGCTCCGACACTCCTTGGGCATCCGTCACAGTCTCAGCATCCCTGGCTTCTACCATTTCCATGATTCCTGGGCTGGCGCTCACACCATGCATGGTATGCATCCTCCCTCTTCAGCAGTCAGTCCCGAATAAGCCGAGCTGCTCCCTTTTGGATCTAGTCTCCAGCCGGAGCATGTCCAACAGAGCCATGTGGGTGTGGCCTCCTTGGCCCAGAGAGTAGAATTAACCCTCGCAGTACCAGTGCGGGGCAAGTGCGCCCCATCACAATCCCAAAGAGATGGTTTTAACATTTTCAAGTGTAGCACAATATAATTTAAAAAACAAAACAAAAATGTAGGTCTCAATCCTACAGTCTGAACTACATGATAGAGCCTCACATCTGTGCTGGAGCCTTCTGGAGGTTAACAGGCTCTCGCTGCAGGTACAAGAGTTTGCCTAAATTGATCTGATTCCTAGATGCAGACCCTAATCTAAAGTTTTTGAGAAACCCTCTGTCATTTCTTCATGGAAGTTACTTATTTAAATTCATCTTGGAAGGTGTTTTCAAATCAACTTGAGTTCCACCGATGATTTCCATTTAGACAGTGAAGAAGGGCCCCGGACAACATGTGCAGCTATTAGAGCTGGTTAGGAAATGGGTTCCCGTCCCTCTGCCCTTCCCCACCCAAAATGATGAAAATGGAAAATGCTTTTTGTTTTGTCAACATTTTTCTTCAAAATTTTGGGGATTTTAATTTACCCCCTTTCCTCCCAAAGAAACCAACCAAAACAACCAATACCTGCACATTTTGGGGTTGCTCAAAACCAAAATAATTTAGATGAAAATGGTTTTTTTTCCACAACAATTTCTGTTTAATTGAAAATGTTTGGAGAGACCTGCTACACATGGTCAAAATTCTTATGTCCCCAGTGGCCTGACAGAGGCCCAGTTATAAAAGATAATCTCTTAATGTTAGGGTGACCAGATGTCCCATTTTTTGGGACTTTTTCTTATATAGGCGCCAATTACCCCCCACCACCTGTCCCGTTTTTTCATAGTTGCTATCTGGTCACCCTACTTAAGGTCATCAGGAGGGAAAGCCCAGTCTTGTAGGCCCAGATGCTCAAAGGTATTTAGGTTCCTGGATCTGGGTGGTGAACTTCACTAGGTTTGCAGGAGCTGTGTGTGGAGGGAGTGAGGTGGAGCTAGCCAGGGAATTGGGGACAACAGAGCAGAGGTTTTCCCCCCTCATCCCTTTGCCCTGGGCTTAAAGGGTCATCCAAGGAGTGAAGCTTATTCCAGCCACTTCCCTTGGCCAGGTGTATAAACATGTTGGCAAGCCAAGAATTACTCACCAGAGCCGATGTGTCATTCCGATATTGCTGTTTAAAGCATTAATTGTGAAATTTTGGTTTTCTTGACTGAACCTGAGTCTTATGCCCTGACTTTAATGGGAGTTGAGGGCACTCGAGTCCAAAGCCTCAGAAGTATTTAGGTGCCTAACTCCTATTGATTTCAGTGGCAGTTAAGCACTAAAATACCTTTGAGGGCCTGGGTCTCAGAACTTTGCAAGACTGAGCCCTAGATCTGGGCAGGATAAATCCAGCAAACCATGTATTCGCTCTCTTCTCCTTCCTATAGAGTAGTGTTATGCTACTTTGGTATCCTACCCAATCCCTGGGTATCCAGATCCTGGGGTAGCTCCTAGCTGGGATCACATGGGGTAGAGGTGCCATGCCCATCCTGCCCTCAGAGGCCACATTAGGTGATGGTCTGGAAGTCACTGTGACAACTTCCAAGGATTCTCTTAGAGGGACAATTCAAAGGCCTGGACTCCCTGTTTATTATTTCTATTGTGGCACTTCCCCAGGACCCCATTGTGCTAGGCGCTGTACAAACAGAACAAAAAAAAAGGTCCCTGCCCCAAAGAGCTACAATCAACATATGTGATGAGAGATAACAAGTGGCTACCCCAGACAGATGGGGTCAGCACATGGTAACAGTGAGACTCTTACAGTAAGTGTCATAAGCAGCAGTCAGTCATTGCTCTGCAGGTGTTGTGGCAGAGGTATGTCCTGAAGGAAGCCGCTTTGCAGCAGCAAGGCTCAGGGGGCCTGGATGCTACCTGGTGACCTGGGCCTCTGTGTACACGTTTGATTTCTTTGCAGGGATTTGTTACTCAAAAGTGGGGGAACTGAACATGGCACCTGCAGTATCACTGTCAGGCTATTTCCCTGCATGTTATGTGTGGTTGGCAAAGTCCATGTACCTGGGGAGGAAGAGGGCACCCTTGTAAACAAATGAGCTGGAGCACGGTGTGCAAACACCATGGGGAACAGCTTCCCAGCTAGGATCTGCAGGCCAAGCCCTCCAGTTCAGTGCAGACCCTTTTACATCACAGACAGAACTTGGCCCTTCAGCTATCTTAGGGTTACCATTCGTCCGGATTCCCCCGGACATGTCCGGCTTTTTCGAGTTAAAAATAGCGTCCGGGGGGAATTTGTCAATGTCCGGACTTCCCCTCCTCCCCCCCCATACAGAGCTTGCCCGCGGCTTACAGAGCAGCCCGGGCTCCGACAGCCAGAGCCAGAGCCCTTCCTGCACTTCCCCCCTCCTCTCTCCTGAAACTTGACACCACTCCCCTCCTCTCCCTCCCTCCCCCTCCCTCCCTGCATTCACAGATCGCCGGCTGTTCGTCTGGAGCTCCAACCCTGCTCCCCTCCCCCGCTGCCGAGCGCGCTGCTCTGCAGCACAGTAAGGGGGCCGGGGGCCAGAGAAGCGGCAGGGAGGTTCTGGGGGAGGGGGTAGTCAAGAGACAGGGAGCAGGGGGGAGGGTTGGATGGGTCAGGGAGTTCGGGGGGGGCTGTCTGGGGGTTGGGGGTGTAAGGTTTTGGGCAGTCAGGGTACAGGTGGGGGGGTCTCAGGAGGGGGCAGTTAGGGGACAAGGAACAGGGAGGCTTAGGTAGGGGGTGGGGTTCTGGAGGGCAGTTAGGAGCAGGGGTCTCAGGAGGGGGCAGTCAGGGGACAAGGAGTGGGAGGGGGTCGGGAGTTCGGGGTGGGCTTTCTGGGGGAGGGTGGATAAGGTTTTGGGCAGTCAGGGTACAGGTAGGAGGTAGGGTCCTGGGGGGCAGCTGGGGGGAGGTCTTAGGAAGGGGCAGTTAGGGGATAAGGAACAGGGAGGCTTAGGTAGGGGGTGGGGTTCTGGAGGGCAGTTAGGAGCAGGGGTCCCAGGAGGGGGCAGTCAGGGGACAGGGAGCAGAGGGGTTTAGATGGGTCAGGAGTTCTGGGGGGGGCTGTCAGGGGGTGGGGGTGTGGATAAGGGTTGGGGCAGTCAGGGGACAGGTAGGGGGTAGGGTCCTATGGGGCCAGTTAGGATGTGGGGAAGGTCTCAGGAGGGGGCAGTCAGGGGACAAGAGGCAGGGAGGCTTAGGGAGGGGGTGGAGTCCCGGGGGGCAGTCAGGGGACAAGGAGTGGGGGGGAGGGTTGGGGGTTCTGAGGGGGCAGAAAGTGGGAGGGAGTGGAAGGGGCAGGGGCGTGGCTAGGATAGGATGGGGGCGGGGCTAGGACAGGGGCGGGGCTAGGGCGGGGCTCCTCCCGTCCTCTTTTTTGATTGTTGAAATATGGTAACCCTAGCTATCTTACCCAGCGACCATGACTCACCCCACTATAACGCTGAACCTCCACTGCTGCAGAGCCAAGGGAGGGCTTCTTTGCCACGCCCTTGGCTGCTAGAGGAGCAGGGGAAGCAGGAACGGCCCAGACAACGCTGAGTTACGCTGATCTTTACCTGTGGTTTTGGCCACTTATTTACAGCCACTATGAGTTAAAGTGGCCCCCATTTGGCACACGGGTCCAGAGGCTGCTCTGGCATCAGCGGAGTGCAAACGCGAGCCTTGAGCCACTTGTATATTCTGCTCTCCATGCAGTTCAGACCAGATCCATTTAGCCCCTAAGATACTCCGAGCCAGATGAAACTATTCAGAGTCCTTGGAACTCCTGGCAGAAATGCGCTAGGGAATACTGCTTTCAAGTCTTTTATAAAGCAGCAGGATTACCCACATTCCCTCAGTTCTTTTTGGCAGCTGTATCTGTGCCTTTAAACTATCCACAGCCAGGTTAGCGAAATGCCTGATAGTAGCTATTACCAGGGAGCAGGTGGCCTTTGCTGGACCCAGCTACAGGTTGGAAGTCGTTGACATGCCACATCAGGTAAGGCTGCAGATAACTGTTAGAATATAGATATTCAGGCCTGCCTGTAAAGGCCTGTACTTTAAGAACTTTGGTGTATTTTTATCACTTAGCTAGTTACAGGGGTATAAAAACAAAGAATCAAAATCACAGTCCGCCTGTGTCTGGGCCTTCTCTCACTAGGAGAGTCTGAGGCCTTGTTCTTAGGCTAAGGCCTTTGGCGGAGCATCGGGGCAGCCGTAAGCTGGGAAGCGTAGGGTCACTTCCTCACATCCCAAACCAGTCACACTGAAATAAGGTGGTGTTGGGCTATTAGGCAGATGAGCCTGTCCTGATAGTGCCCACCACCACCAGATAAAGAAACAGATCTTAAGATGGTTAAAGTTGGATAGCATCCTGTCTGGCAAGAAATCACTTATCAATGGTTGTGGTTGTGAAACCCTCATTTCTGTATTGTTTTATCTCTATGGCCCCCACTTTTCTATTGTTAATCTGTCTGGTTCTCTAATTGTTTCTGTCTGCTGTATGATTAATTTTGCTAGGTAAGTTAATTAGGGTAGTGGGATATAATTGGTTAGAAAATTTTGTTATAATATGTTAGGATTGGTTAGTTAAATTTCAGTAAAACGATTGGTTAAGGTATAGCTGAGAATATATAAACTGGGGTCAAACAGGAAGTGGGTGGAAAGGAAATTGGAATCATGCTTTCTAAGGGGGGGGAATGGGAATAGGGACAGGAACACAGGCAGGGCTCTGCGGCATCGGAGTTGTGAAGGGGGACGCGGGGTAAACGCTTTGCGGTGTTGGAGCTGGGAAGGGGGACTCGGGGTAAATGCTCTGTGGCATCGGAGCTGGGAATGGGGATGCGGGGTAAACGCTCTGCGGCATTGGAGCTGGGAAGGGGGATGCGGGGTAAATGCTCTGCACCGTTGGAGCTGGGAAAGGGACACTAGGGAACAGACTCTATCAGTGTATAGAGATAAGCCTGACTGGTGTGAAAGGCTTCAGAATATCCTTGCTTGGAAACTAACCCCAACAAACATCACATTGTCTGCACTTCGGACTTCTGTTTTCTGTCTACGGGACAAGACCAGGGGAGAGGGCGAAGGGAAATCCCTCTAACAATAACATCCATAGGAGGAGAATTAGCAAGGTGCCTATGGAAGTAAAGCTGTCCCGTTGGGCTGGGAGACAGTCATCTTCCCTCTAAACTTCAGCTGAGTGTAGTTGTTCTCTCCCACTCAGTTATCCACTAAGGGTGGGATCCACCATGGGCCTTGGATGTTGCAGTGCTGAGGGTCATGGCGCCTAACATCACAGGAACACCACTGTGATCCACAAAGCTGAGTTAGGTGCCTAGGCTCCCTACACAATGAATGGGGAGAGGCGGGGAGCCACCTAAGCTAGCCAATGGGCGATGCTGCCAAGATGGGTGTTTGCTAAGCCCCACCCCCTGTCAAAGACAGGTACCCAAGTGCAGGCTGCAGGGAGGCACCTACCCCTCTTTAGTGATCCATAAACGGAAGCCTGCACCAGACAACTTAGGTGCCTAAGGTTTTTTTGTGGGAGTGCATTAGGTGTCTGCCTCACTCCATCCATAATGGGCTGTGGCCAGCTTATAATGTTCGTGTGCTTACATGGGATGTGGGAGATCCAGGTTCAATTCTCCCCTCTGCCAGAGGGAGAGAGAGGATTTGAAGAGGGTCCATCCATCTGTCAGGAGTGTGCTCTAACCACTAGGCTATGGGGCTGTCTGATGTGGGGCTGCCTCAGTCTCTCCAGTTGAAGCTGTGGATAAATAATTAAAGGGGGTGAGGAAGAGGGGGACTGGCAGAAAGGCAGAATTGAATGTGGGTCTCCCATATTCCAAGCAAATGCTCTAACCCTGGTCTAAAAACTATAGGTTAGTTGTAGCTATGGGATTTTGGATGGGGCCCAATCCAGTCTGAGCACACCTACCACATTGAGTCCCATGCATGAACTAGGTGAGCGATTGCCTATCTTCCCCTGGCTTGTGGATTGCTCTGGGGCTTAGGTGGGAGTTGGGGAGCTGGATGCCAAGAGGGAGGAAGCAGAGTGTATGGTCAGAGGCAGAAATGTCGACGCCCAGAAGCGCTGGAACAATGTTTAAAGTGGGGGTGCTGAAGGTGGAAACCATGTATTTGGGTTGTTGTTACTACTTCAAGCCAGGGGGGTGCAGCAGCACCTCCAGCACTCCTAGTTCCAGCACCAATGTAGATGCCTAGGGAACGTTTCCCCTGAAAAGCTTAGGTGCCAAGTGAGTTTAGGTGCTGCCAGGATTCGGCGGGAGTCTGTGGATTGCAGGGAGCCACAACGGGGACTTAGGTGCCTAAACCAGGAATTTAGTGCCTCAGTCTGGGCTATAGGTGCCTGAGTACTTTTGTGGACCGGGGAAGAGAAGAGAAAATAGATGGTTCTTTCCTGCTCTGAGGAAAGTTGGGCAGATGAAACACTGCAGAGATTCAGAGAGAAGAAGAAAGCTCATCCAATTCCATTCATATTGGCCTAGGTCCTTTAAAATGTCACAGAAGCTTTTGCTTTGTTCTTTATTGTTCATAACAACCCTCACCTGTTTCCTTTTTAATCGTTTATTTTTACATGTAAAAAAACCTTTTACATTTAATTTGTTTCACTGGTTTGATTTGAAAATCCCCAATGGAAGTTTGTCTCTTCCCACCCCAGCCCCGTGCTCCCTTCAAAGGTTAGTCACCCATAACACTCAGCTTTTTCCTGGAAACCCTCGAGTTCCCCACTTTCCCAGAAAGTCTTTACAGACAGTAATGACTTAACCCTGACAACCTTATTATTTGTACTGTGCTATTGCCCAGGAACCTCAGTCACGGAGCAGGACCCCATTGTGCAAGGCGCTGTACGAAAACAGAACAAAAAGATGGTCTTTGCCCCAAAGGGCACCTTTGTGAGGTAGGCAAGAGGCGTTATCCCCATTGTGAAGAGGGAGGAACTCAAGCCTAGTGAGATTATGTGATTTGCCAAGAGCACACAGTGAACCTTGTCAGGCAAAGGCAGGATGAGAAGCCAGATCTCTCAGTCCCCCATCTCAAACACAAGATCATCCCTCCCCAATATCTATTAATATGGGTCTGCAACACAATCCTTTCTGATGACCCACAGCAGCACATTTTACAAACCCAGGGACAAATAATAGGCAGAGCATCAGCGTGGTACCCCCACCCGCCAGGCAGGGGCATTGTGCAGAGATAAGTGGGTGTCATCCTGACACTGGTCTGAAACTGTTCATAACATGTATTGACTGTGGATATTTAATGACCGGATTGACTCCCTGGGCTTTAATTTATTGTGGCTATAAAGCTCTGGACTCATTATATATAATAGGTCAATAAAACATTATAAAGAAAAGTAATAACCAGAAAAATAAACATAAATCTCTGTCATAGGGGGAAGTGGGCCCTTGGAAGGGAAGATGAGCCCAACCTTACCTGTGACCCATCATTTGCCTCCCATATGTGGCTGTGGGGGTGGGGTCAGGTGATAGCGTGAAGTGCACCTGGTCCTTATAAAGGCAAGCAAAGACTCAGCTGAACCGGAGAGCTGAAGGGACTGGCTATTAGGTCAGATTCCCCTGTGGTGTGGGAAGTGCTGTGAATAGAAGGCTCCTGAGAGAGTTCCTGGTTAGGTTGAGCACTGGAGGGGGCTGAGAAAGGTGTGGACAAAGGCTCTGCCAACTATAGCCTGTTAGGAAGAGAAACTACTTTATCTTGGTGTTTTGTTTATCAATAAATTGTGCCCTGAGGCAAGGGCCTAAAACACTCTGGCATGGAATTTATCCTCCCTGGGCTGTTGGACTAGCTCACTGGTGTCTGCTGTGTTATCAGTTAAGGTAACAAATCACCAGCCTGAATGTCTTGAGGGAGAACCCCTATGAGGCTGGAACAACACAGACAATGGCTTGTTATTTAGAGTTAGCAAGAAGGAAGACAAATGAGAAAGGGAAGATGAGTTGCACCTATGGCAGGTGTATACAGAGGAATTTAGCTGTGTATTTAAAGAGGTTTTGTAAAGTTTAAATGCCGTAGTCTAGAGCAGTGGTCACCAACTGGCCAATCATGATTGACTGGTTGATCGTAGAGGATCTCCCAGTCGATCACGATCTCCAGCGGCACAGGGTGGCTCCTGCTAAGGCAGACTCCCTACCCCAGCCCCATGGTGCTCCCGGAAGTGGCCAGTGCTGCCCTGGGGGCGGGAAGGGGGCAGGGGTCTCCCTCTGCAGGCACTGCCCCCGCAGCTCCCATTGGCCAGTAGAGCTGTGGGAGTGGTGTGGGGCTGGGATAGGCAGGGAGCCTGCCTTAGCTTCAGTGTGCCCACTACTGACTGGGAGCTGCCGGAGGTAAGTGCTGCCTGGTGGGAGGCTGCACTCCATACTCCATCCTGCAGGCTAGTGATAGGCACACCCCATCCTGAGCCCTGTCCCAGAGCCAGCACCCCATATCCCCTCCTGTGCCCCCAGCCCTGACCCTGCTCCCAGAGCCTGCACCCCTCACCCCCTCCTGTACCCCTGCCCAGGCTCAGCCCAGAGCCCCCTCCCACACTGAGAACCCCCCAGCTCAGAGCCCCCTCCCAAGCCTCTACCCCAGCCTGGTGGAAGTGAATGAGGGTGGGAGAAAGCGAGTGATGGGGGCGGGGGGGAAGGGAGGATGGAGTGAGTGGGGTGGGGCTTTGGGGAAGGGGCAGAGCCTCAGGGAAGGGGCAGGGTAGAGCCTGGGTTGCTTTAGATTCAAGAAGTGATCTTGGGCATAAAAAGGTTGGAGACCACTGGTCTAGAGGGACTTAACTGCTAGGGTTATATTCACCTGTTAGCATTTGTTAAATTGTATTTTGGGGGATGTAGTCTTCATTTCTTTAGATGTAGAATAACATTTTTTTCTGTAGATGGCACTATTATACTGAGATTTGAGTCAAGCTATCTTTTTATATTTTTACTTACACATAGATCCTGTGTGCTGCTGATTTGTTTATTGAGGAGAAGTAAAACCACTGACAATGCCACAACTGGAGCCCCCCAAAACTTGCATTTAACAAGCATACAGTCTGAGAATAGGAAAACACTGACTGGTTAGTCTCAAACCCTTTTATTACCCTTCCATTTCAAGCCCTTTACATTCTTCACATTTCTATCTAGGATAGTTTCAGTCTGATACTGACCGTGCCTTGGGAATTGTTCCTCCTCTAATAACTCAGGAAGAGAAGTGTCAAAATTATGTTGGCTGTAATCTAACTCTTTGAAACAGGCCAGGAAAGGCATAAACTGAGGGTTCCTTATTCCCATTCACTGTAAAGCCCCATTATCCTACTCTGGAGGTGAGCATAAGAGTAATTTAAGCACACTTTCTCGCTCCTTTACACTGCCAGAGTGCTGTAAAGTGGACCTAGAGTGAATGTGATTCAGGCCCAGGGTGGAACAGGAGCTCGCTAGCTAGCCTGAGCCCAGAGAGCTTGTGCCCCCCTAAATGCTTGTTATCATAGAATCATAGAATCATAGAATATCAGAGTTGGAAGGGACCTCAAGAGGTCATCTAGTCCAACCCCCTGCTCAAAGCAGGACCAATTCCCAGCTAAATCATCCCAGCCAGGGCTTTGTCAATCCGGGCCTTAAAAACCTCCAAGGAAGGGTTGTTACAGTGATGTGCTTGATCCACTAGTGATGTGCAACAGGGAGCCCTGTGTTTACACCATCCCTTGGTTCCATGGCTCATCCTGCCTTTTAGGATGTAGCTACTTTGGTCTGCGGCTTCAATAATTCCTTCCGCTCCTCCTGGTCTGCTCCTCTCTCTTCCTCACGGGCCTGACTCAGTAGCAACTCAGCGTGAAGGATCTGGCTCTACCATTAGGGAACTCCACTTGTTTGTGCATCTCTGCCGGGTCCTGACTGGACTATATTTTCTGTGGCCAATATTGGCTGTTTTTGGCTCCTTCAATTAACAGTGGTGGGTGGATTGTACCTTTTTGTGTAATCGTAGTTGTAACTGTAAGCTAAGAGGATGCACACCCACATGAAGGGGGTCTTGCATGTTAGTATCCTGGCAACTAAAGAATGAAGGCTGAGTGATATCCTTAGTATGACACTTCTTGGGGGGTACCCAGGGTTGTGAGGGACCTTGCTACCATCTGCCCTTAGTATTAGAAACCTTTGTCTGTGCCTGCCAGGGGTTGGTTCCTTGACTACCACCTCAAGTGCTCCCCTTTCAGCCCACACTGGCTCTGTTGTCCATCATGCAGGCTAGTGATAGGCACACCCCAACCCCTGAGTCCTGCAACGTCCCTCTGTGGTGTCCAGCCCCTTCTCCACTGGGCACCCACAGAACTACCTGGCCCACAGTGCCCAAAAGAACAGTACACCCCAGCTTACCAGTTGCATCTTGAGACCCAGCTCTGCCTAACACACAGCAGTTACACCGGCTTTCTTTATAAACAAATCTAAATCGATTTAGCAAAGAATGAAGATTCAAATGGTAGCAAACAGAAATATTGGAAACAAAGGATTGCATATAAAATCATAACATGCATTCTAGTGCCTAAACTTAACTAATGAGATACCCTCTTGTCCAAAAAGGTATTGCTTCCCTAAAGTCCTTCTCACAGCATCTTTCACCCAGGTTGGCTGAGACTCTCCTTTTAGAAGACCAAGCCTGCTGGCAGCTTGTCTCCCCACATGAAGGATCCCCAAGTGTCTTTCTGCACCCTTGGATATTTGACCAGTCCTTTGTTCCTCACCACCCTCTTTGCTGCTGTTCACCGCTTCCTGCTAATTTCTTCTCCTGAAGTCCCCACAATAATTTGACTTAGCATGCAAATAGACTTCCACTGTAAGACACACAATGCACAATAATCAGCTGGGGAGATAAGTGTCTCCCACCCCGTCTGGTGGAACCTGTCTTAAGCCATGTTACCTCTGGGTGACCTGCCTTTAATTCAGGGCTTTAAGAACATAATTTCCTATATATATATATAATATCCAATATATAAACATAATTGTGTGTGTGTGTATATGCACACATATACATATTGAGGATATGTCTGGGTCAAAGTGTGAATTCCAGTTTGTCTGGTGACACACCAGTCTGTTTACCACAGACCCAAATCCTGGGCCCATGTGCTTTGGAGCCCCTTTGGTTCTGAGCCAACGCCAGTCGCTGTTCCTTGCTCTGGGTCTCTCAGGCACACTTGCAGGTGCAGACCCTGTGTCGGCCCAGCCACCTAGACCCTGGAACCACTGCCACAGACTTCTCAAGCCCCTACTTGCTTAGACCCATTTCCCCAGAGTCCACCTTGCTGTGGGAGTAGAGCTGGGTGGAAAAGAGTTTTGAAGTCCAATGAAAATTTTGGGGATTTCAAAGGCTGTCCCATTTGAGACTTTTTGAAGTTTTTCAATGAAAAATTAGAATGTGTGAGAAAGAGACTGAGCTCAGTAATAAATTAGGAAAATGTCTGCGTTATTTCTTATTAATATTATGTATGATCCTGTTTCATTTTCAAACTGAAATGTTTTGATTTTCAATTCAAAATGGCTTTTTGTTTTGAAGTTTATTTTAAAAAATTGAAACAACCCCATTTCATGACAAAATGTGCGTATGTGTGTGTGTGGTTTATTTTATTTATTTATTTTTTTTACGTGAAATGATTCTTCTAAACTTGTTTTTTAGAATGGCCAGCAAACCAAAAAATCAGTTATTCACACCATTCTGCTAAGAATAAGACTTAGAACAACAGCTGTACAGTCTTATTCTGTACTATCTCTGTATTCCTGTAGTATAGAGACAGATAGTGGGACTGTTTGGAAAATTAGTGTGTGGAGGGGAATTTACAGATACTTTGGGCACTTTGTTTCTTTTTTTTCAGTGCAATTGTGTCTGTTGAAATTCTCCGATCAATTGTAATGGAGAGAGATTTAGAGCTATCCTGAGAAGTTCTCATGCATCAGTGGGAGCTGATGTCATGACGCTGGAGGTGCTCATGCTCCTACACAATCAGACTTCTAGTAAATTACTGTCTTGGGACCCAATTCAGCAAAGCACGAGCTTAATTGGACCCTTTAGCTGAAGTATTCCACCGTGTCTTTCTCTTCTCCCCTTGCCAGGCACTGATGGGTAAGTAAAACTTGGCTTTGTCCGTAGATGGCAGCAAATCTTAGTAAATAAAGCATATTCTGTCCTGTGCTAATTTTAGCAACTGGCGACAACAGTGAAGAAGTCCAGCACAGCTAAGAGAAGTAGAAGCTTACAAATGCAAGAATTAGCAGTGCTAACCCATGTGCCATCTGCCTCCCATTTCTGCCACATTTTTACCATGACATTTACTGTCCACAAATAATTCCTATAAAAAGAGATTTGATTGCTTATAAGAACGGCCATGCTGGGTCAAATCAAAGATCCATCTAGCCCTGAATCCTGTCTTCCAACAGTGGCAGATAGCAGGTGTTTCAGAGGAAATGAACAGAACAAATCATCAAATGATCCATCCACTGTCGCCCATTCCTGCGTCTGGCAAACAGAGGCTAGGGCCACCATCCCTGCCCATCCTGGCTAATAGCCATTGATGGACCTATCCTCCATGAACTTACCTAGTTCTTTTTTGAACCCTGTTATAGTCTTGGCCTTCACTACATCCTCTGGCAAAAAGTTCCACAGGCTGACTGTGTGTGAAGAAATACTTCCTTTTGTTTGTTTTAAACCTACTGTCTATTAATTTCATTTGATGACCCCTAGCTCTTGTGTTATGAGAAGGAGTAAATAACAATTCCTTCTTTACTTTCTCCACACCGGCCATGAATTTATAGACCTTTATCATATCCCCCGTTAGATGTCTCTTTTCCAAGTTGAAAAGTCTGTCTTATTAATCTTTCTTCCTATGGAAGCTGTTCCATACGCCTAATCCTTTTCTGTACCTGTTCCAATTCCAATATATCTTTTTTGAGTTGGGTCGACCACGTCTACACACTGTATTCAAGATGTGTGCGTACCATGGATTTATAGAGGCAATATATGTTGTCTCATTATCTGTCCCTTTCCTAATGATTCCTAACAGTCTGGTCGCTTTTTTGACTGCTGCTGCACATTGAGTGGCTGTTTTCAGAGAACTACCCACAATGACTCCAAGATCTTTCTTGAATTGTAACAGCTAATTTAGACCCCATCATTTTATATGTATAGTTGGATTGTTTTCCTATGTGCATGACTTTGCATTTATGAACATTGAATTTCATCTGCCATTTTGTTGCCCCGCCACCCAGATCCTTTTGACTCTTCGCAGTCTGCTTTGGACTTAACTATCTTGAGTAGTTTTGTATCATCTGCAAATATTGCCGCCTTGCCTGATATGCACATTAGACACTGACTAGAATCACATTATAACTGCTACTGTGCAATTGAGGGGTAAGTTGAAAGTTGCCACACATCCCTACAGGACACTATGTAATGTCATACTACACATACACACACACAAGCTGCAGCAACCGAGATGGAGAATACCCTAGTCACATTATAAAGCATTTTGAGTTGTTAAGATTTTCATAGGAGGGTAATGGAGGGAGGTTTTCAGTCTCCATCAAATTTATTGGGAATTGGGTGCTTATGTCCATTATGGCTTAGAGCTGATTGAAAGGGAAGAAACAAATTCTTTTTGGGGAAAAAAATTAGTTGTTTCCATTCTGAAATGGACTCAATAGAAAAAAAATCAAGACTTTAAAAACTTTTTGTTGAGAGTTTTTGTGTGTGTGTGATAATTGTTTCTACAATGGTTTTAATGAGTGATTTAAAAAAATCACCAGTTGTTCCCATGAAAAACTTCACTTTCAGAAAAGGCCATTATTAGAAAAAACAATCACTTTATTTGAGTGAGAAAATTTTTGACTAACTCTTCGACGCCTTTGAAAACCCCAGCTTTGATAAATACATTAAACAGGGCTGTGCCTCCAATTCTGACTAATGGAATTTTAAGGGAGTCCACTCACAAACCACATTACCTTTGGCATAACTCACTGCAAGAGAATCAGTCAGAAATTATATACTTAAGGAATCATTTAACCACCACAGAGACAGGTTGCATTTATAATTTTTGCAATGAAGGCATTCATTTTTCTGTGAATTCAAAATACAGCCTCCTTTTTGGGAAAAGTCTATAGAATTTAATGGAGAATAATCTTTCTATAGAATTTTAAAACCATCCTGTAGTATTTTATAGCCTGAACACAGTTCTTTACTAAGTGAAGCTACAGAATTTTTGTAGAAACCTCTTGGTTTAATTCCTCTTCAATTCCACAGGATTCTTTCAGAAGAGCTTATAGAACTGGGAGTAACGTCTGTTCCTTCCTGTAAACATTCAGTAATGGAATAATTAGCATTACCAGTGTCAATGGTCTTCTCTTTGTAGAACACAATGGGAATGCCTGTGTATAAAATATACAGATAGGGTGAAATATAAATGTCATTCTCTATCAGTTGTACACGCTGCCATCTTGGCTTATATTTGTTTCTGTCCTTCCAATGGGATGGAAGTTGCAGCAATATATTTTAAGGCAGCACCGAGTCCTATGTTTTAAATTGCATAGTGCATCTAATGTTGCTTAGTAAACAGGGCCGGCTCCAGGCACTAGCCGTGCTTGGGGCATGCTTGGGGCGGCACCTTGTAAGGGGTGGCCAATCTTGGGGTGGCGGGGGGGCGCTCGGGGTTTTTTGTTGTTGTTGTTTTTGTTTCGTCCAGGCGGCGCTCGGGGGGGGGGGTTGTTTTTGTTTCGGCAGCGTGGCATGGCACAGGGCTCGGGGGTGTATGTGTGTGTTTCGGCGAGGCAGCGCTCGGGGGGGTGTGTTTTGGTGGGGTGGCACTCGGGGGGGTGTTTTGGGGGGGGCGGCGCGGCGCTCAGGGGGGCGTGTTACGGCGGGGCGGCGCTCTTTTTTGCTTGGGGTGGCAAAAAAGTTAGAGCCGGCCCTGTTAGTAAACTTAAGCAAAACCAGCTGCCGCAGTAGCTACACAGAGTGCATAATATCAAAGTAGTAATGCAGAAAAGATCAGTGTCTTATGCTGGCTCTGTTTCAGGTGGATCCTTTACTCTAGGACTTTGGTCTCATGACTGTGGCAGTTTGCCAGCTCATTTCATTGTGGACCTTTTACTAATCCTGTAGGCAGAAGTAAATTGAAATGTAGGCATTTCTGTGCCATAAGGGGAATGACCTTTTTCACCATAAGTGTATGTACAGTTATTCCTAATATTAATAGAGTTTAAAGCCAGAAAGTACAAGGATATCATCTAGTCTGACCATCTGTATAACACAGGCCATTAAATTTCACCCAGTCACCCCTCTCCATTGAGCCCAATAATTGTACTTGACTGAAGCATATTTTCCAGAAAGGCAGTCAGTCTTGATTCGAAGACAACCAAGAGATGAAGAATCCACTTTCCTTGGTACTTTGTTGTAGTGATTGATCATCTCACTTGTTACATTTATGGCATAGACAGAGAGGAGTTGTATTAAAAACATCAAGCCCTCTTGCTGGAAGGCTGCAACATCACTACTTGTATTTTTAATATCCAGAATAACACTAAGAACAAAAAACAGACACAGCAGATTGTCCCTAAGGCACAGAGGCCCAACTCACCCCACCTTGTACCAGTCTGACTCTGATTGCAGGCTTCCCTAGCTGCCTTCCGACACACCCTCTTAAAGTGATAGCTTGCAATTCGAACACAGTCCTCATTACACCACATCACTGTCTAAAAAAGAAAATAGGCACTTTTTTTTTAACTTGAATTTGTTCGGCTCTGGCTTCCAGCCATTGGGTCTTGTTATGACTGTTCCAGATACATATAAAGAGCCCCTTATTACCTGGTATTTTCTTTGTAATTAAGTCACCTCTCAATCTTTTTGAGAAGCTAAAACAGAATGATCTCTAAGTCTCTCTTGTAAGGCATTTTCTAAGCCTTCAATGGAAGTTACATTTGTATATCTAAGATCAGAAATAGGACCATAATCATTTAATAAGTCTTGTGCTTTGGAAAACTGTTATCATAATGTGAAAGCACTAATTTACATTAGTATAAGCAGGGGAATTCAGGGTGAAGACTCCCCCCCCCACCCCATTACACACACACGTTTATTTCTGTCTATTTCAGTATCTCCGAAGATCAAACATTAACATGATCCCAGCTGCACCACAATTCAAAACCAAAATGGGGTGAATGAAGGTCCAAATCCTGGTCTCTGTTAGTCAAAATCAGAATATTAACAATTTCCATGTAGCTTTTGGATTGTGTTTTACTTCAGTAGGGAATGACCCCAGGTGCCTGCACAAAGAGGTGGGTGTTTGGTGGCCTGTGAAACAGTGAATTCAGTGCAGTTCCTTATGGAGAAGTTCTTCACCTTACAAAGATCACTGCCATGCCGTCACTCTGGGCAGAGGAACGCAAGTGCTGCATTGGAAAGTCAGGGCTCCCTTCGGGGGAGAGTAGGGACTTTACCTCTTGAGCTGCCTGTTCTAGATTAAATTAATATCCTGAACTCCCCAGTCATCCCAATGACTAGTAGAAGCAGGAAACAGGGTATATAATCTCTGAACAATCCCCCAAAATAGAACAACTTTTTGGACAACCATTGCAGCAATTTCTCTGAGATTCAGTGAGTGGGCAGCACAAGGGAAGAAAGATTTACTTGCTGAATTCAATTTTGAATACCTTTGTATGCTGCAGTCATGTTAGCTCCATTGTTGTAGCTTTGCTCCCTGCAATCAGCCAATCTAAATCATCTTTTTTTTTTTTTAGCTTCTCTAAAATAACCTCTGTTAATACTCTCCCGTGTTTTGGTGTGGATATCAGTGAAATCTATAAAGCTCTCAACAATCTTTGCTCTCTTTCAAAACCTCAACATTGCTTAATACCGGAGACCATTCAAGAGGGGGCTGGCATGCAATCGAACTCAATAGAGAAATAGAGTTTTCCTAACCTTGTTGAAAATAGCTTGCTATACTTTTCTTGCAATCCTACTGATTAATTTTGAGTTAAGTATGCCACTTTTTGCTGCACCACCCTTAATAGAGTCCACATGATCTCACACATGAAATTTAAGTAAACCCCAAAATTTACCATTATGAGGACTAATTTCTCATCTGAACATCTCAAATCTAAACACCTCTAGCCTAAGTACAGCAAAATATCCAAGAGGTAATGTAAAATATTCGTACCCCACATGTCCTTCTGGATCTGTTAGCAGCTTGCATACTCTGTCAATTGAGTGACCCATTTTTCCTATCATTTTGCAAGTTCCATCCTCCAAGGGATTGGCTCCATGTATTCCTTTGAACGTTCATGTTGGCATACTCACATGCTAAAGCAGGAAAAAGTTCACAAACTCAGTTTTATGGTTCACAAAGGAAGTTGAGGAATTTGGTTGGAAAAGCAAACAAGTGAAACAGAACAAGGAGGCCAGAATCAAACTGTATGTCTACTAAGATCGCTGGCATAACTCACCATTAGGAGTTTTGACAAAGAACCATGATTTTCATACTTGCTTTCCTTCGCGTTGGCTAAGTGAAAAGTTTTTTCTAAATTAGCAATGGGACCATTTTCTATCACAAAACACTGAACAGAAGCTGTCACTTGTAGCCAAATTCAAAATTCTGCCCCATGCTTTCAGTAATCAAACTGCTTCTGCGTCCACATCCATAACAATCACATTAACAACCAATGGGCAATTTTCTGTCTTGGAATCAGAGACTCCAGTACCCAACAATTCAACACCAATCTTGGTGCTGGAATCAGAGAGTTTTGTGCCCAACAAGCCTGACAAATCCAAATCAACAGCCTTACTAGTAGTGGAAGGCTTAGAAATTTGAGTAGCAGAACCATCCATTCACCAGGAACATGGTCAAACTTCAAGAAACTTGTAGCCCATTTGTACTTTTCTGATCGTCTTCTTCACAGGCCTGCTGCAGCTTATGCTTTTGAGCACCATTTTTTGTGCTTATAGGATTTTTTGTGCTTATAGGAATTCATGGAAATCAAGGCTGACCATAAGAATTCCCCCGTAAAGCCCTGAATGAATTGCTAGATTTGGAATGATTGCATTAGCAGGTGAAAGATCTGACTAATGGCTCTGTGAAACTCAGCGCTAGAGTCAGTTCTTAAAGTGGGGAAGGAAAAGGGGGATGACAGACCACCCCCCTTTTATTTTTTTAAGCTGGGGGGGGGAGGTGGTTGAGGCTGGTGCAGAACTTCTTCCAGAGCTACTGCCTCCTACAGCCCACAGGACTTCTGCTGCTGTCTCATCCAGCTCCCTTAGCTCTGCTCCACTCCCCCATGTTTAGGCACTGCCCACCCATCAGCAGACAGGGTGTGTGCAAAAGCCCAAAACATACATTGTCTGATACAAACTGCAGTGCACGATCCTACCAATGTTCTGTATTATCCTCTCACTAAGAGTGGTCTATACCTGAATCTTTAGAGCAAGGTGCAAGAAACTACATTTTATACAATTGTGGAACAACTTGTCCATATACTTGCCTTCCTTTTCGCTCACTGGGTGAAAAGTCTTTTTCTAAATTAACAGTGGGGTCATTTTTTCTACCAAAAACCAGTGAACAGAATCCGTCACTTTGTGGCCTAAGTCAAAATTCTGCTCTGTACTTTCAATAATCAAACTGATTAGTACCTGCCTTATCCCTGTTAATTGCTGGTTTATGCCCTGTAGTTTGAGAGTTTATATCCCTTTTTTTTCTCTAGCTAATATAATGTAGAAGAGAATGGGTTAAGGCTAGATAAAGAGCTATAAATAGGATTTATAATAAATATATCAGAGACATAACAGTATAAAACTACTATTCCCCCCCCCCTGTATTGTTCATGAAAATAAAATAAGACAAACTCCTGAACCAATAATATATTTTTGTGTGGTTAAAACCAATCAACAGAAACCTCAGTCTTCAAACGTTCTGCTAGGTTCAAGTCAAGGAGAATTTTATGGTTATATTATGAACTTCAGAAAAAATAAGGTTTCTAAATGAAGCCAACTGTAGAATTTCAAATCTCACAGCTGTAACTACTAGTGGAGATTTTATGTTTACTCTGCTAAGAAGGAAACACTGGCATGCTCCATCTTTTCCAAAGAGATGGTAAGTTACCTGGGGTTCTTTCAACCCAAAGCTCTTGGTAACTTTATTCTGTGTGAGGTGGTGTCAAGAAATAAATCAAGGGAGACACGACCATCCGACCGATAGATGGCTGGCACAAACAGGACAACACAAAAGTGCTTTTACTTTACTTAGTCTCAAGCACTTATACAAGTCCGCAACAGGTTAGTAAAACACCCCCAACCCTCAATAATTACCAAAGTTGGGTGTGGCTCTCGAGTGGCACAGCAACAGTCTTCTGATGGCCAATCTTCCATCTGCTGGTGGGGACCACAAGATGTGTCCAGAGAGAGTCCCTGAAGAGTCCAACTACCCAAAACTTTCTTCCCTTATTTATTCATTAGTATTACAATAACACATCACTCAAAGAAACTTGTTAAGCAAGTAATTTCAAAGGTTAAACAAGAGGTTTCCTTCTCATCATCAATTAGCCAGATGTGTTTTGTTCAGAGTTTGCACGCCTTGAGGCCCTGACACATCCCTGAGCGCATATAGACAAGCTTCCTGTTTTCCTAAAATGCTGTTGTATCAACCACAAATGCATATCTCAGCAATTTCAACAGAGATCTCATCAGGAAGGACATGGGGTCAAGTTGCCCTTTCTGTGGCACTCCCCTCCCCCCCCCCCCCCCCCCCCCCCCCGTCCTGACTAGGTCATGCTAAGGCTGCTGCATAGGCCCATTTACGGTCTGCTATCTTGGCTACTTTTAGCAATAAGCAGTAGTGGTTCGGGCACATTACTGGTTTGCTAAGATCTCCCCGTACAGTAAAATGTAAAGGTTTCTTCCCTAAAGCCATAAAAATAAATGATTTTGAGAATTGAAATGGGACGTTGGAACCCAAAGTATAAACACAGTGTGCAGTAATGAGCATTAACAGAGTATAGGTGTCTGTAATCCTCAGATTAATTTAACCCACTATCAGAGATAGGCAGCTCCCTGCAGCCTGGCCTTAGGCACCTAACTCTGTGAGAGGGGTGGGGTTTAGGATGCACCTCTGTTGTTGGTATCTCCCACTGGCTAGCTTAAGTAGCTCCCTGCCTAGTGTGCTGGCTTTTGTAAATCACAGTCTAAGGCACCTATTTCTCCCCATTCATTGTACAGGGAGCCTGTGTGCCTAAGAGGCTTTGTGAATCGTAGTGTCTTTCCAGGTGTATAAAAATTAGGTGTTGCAATGCTTAGCAGCATACCACCTAAGTCCCTTTCTAAATTTTGCCCTGTGTGACCATTTCTTATTTTGCAAAGGAAATGATCCCTTGAGAACTCAGTAGGGAACTTTTTCCATGTAGGAGTCTCCTTGTTCTTCGTTATTATGTCAAGTGAGTTTCTTCTTTTCTGCTTGTGAGAATTTTGTCTATGTGCTCTGAAAATTGGACCTGGTTTAAAATCTTGTCAGAAAGCTGTCCCATGAAATCTGGTTTCAACAGGGAAAGAATGGATTATTGGTTTGACTGGTTACCAAAGCCATCATTTAATTGAGAATGCACAACAGTCCAGTTTCTTTGAGCTTAAATTCTCTTCCTGGGGATCTGGACATCCTACCAGTAATTTTTTGATCTTGTAAATCTCTGGTCTGTGGATGCTGAACATGCTGTTGGGGTTTCCAGGTGAGGTGGTTCTGAAGTCAACAGTGTCCAGCAGATCCCATGAAAAGCTACTTTTGAAAGGGAAAGACTTCAGCAAATACAAACACTGGACTCCTACGGCACTGACAGGACGCAGAGAATTTGCCAGTCTGGATTAGAGGAAGCTGGCCACTCCACTCCCAAAATAACATACCTATCCAGTTGTGCATTGGGGAGAAAATTCCTACCTGAAGGTGATCATTTTATGCTGCCAAAACACAATGATCCGCAGCTCAACCTTCATAAGTACAAATATTTTTTTAATTGTTTTGTTACCTACTGAGTTCAATAGCACTTTATGATTCTATTCATTTGTTTTTAAATCCAGTATTTGATTTGATGGATCCCTGCAGTAATATACTCCACAGGATGATTGTGTGCTGGGAACAAGTACGATTTACTTTAACTTGCTTTAAAGGAATGGAAAGAGGATGAGTTGGATTGAAAGATTTGGTGAATATTTTATTTACCATTTTATTTTTGGAGTGAACATTAAACATTCAAAGGGGAGTCTTATTTTATGAAGGTATCTAGAGTGCCTTGGTACCTAAGTGCCCTAGAAATGCAATTTGTCATGCTATTAATATTTATATATGCAGCACCCTTCACTTTCAAAGTGTTTTACCATCCTTAACTAATCATATGCTATTATGTCCACACTGCGATCAAAGGTGGGATTTGCAGCTCATATAGATGTACCACATTAGCTTTAATTTAGCTCGCGCAGGTAAAAGTAGCTGTGAAGACATGGTGGGGTAGTGCAAGCACAGTGGGGACCATTGGTACATGCTCACGTTGCTAGCCCATATTGAAGTGGGCTGCTGCCATTTTTAGTGAGCTAATTACATTAAAGCTAGCCTGGTAGGCCTACCCAAGCTGAAAATCACAGCTCTGATAGTTGAGTCTAGAGTCTGATGTGAATAATCACTTTATTCATGCAAATAGACCTCTGGGAGACAAACACAACTCGGGTGATTAAGGATGGGAGAAATGAACTTCCCATAGCTAAGCACCTTATTTACCTACAGTACTGTTTTAAGATAGGGAGATGGGGGCAGAGGAGCTAAGTAATTTTACCCATGGTCACAGAGGCAGTCCATGCCTGCAATGATTCACTGTGAATGTCTAGCACTGCACTCAGCCTACTAGAACACGCTTCACACTACTGCTCTGATAGATGTCATTCCATGGCTAATGAATTCCTTAGATCTTTGTTGGTTTTTAACCCGGTTACCTGAGAGTTCATGCATCACTCCACATGATATGCTGCTACAGTTGATATCTGCTCAGGCACTTAATCTGGAGCCTCCATTCTCTGGGAAGGGTCTTCATTTATGAGCTCTCTTCCTCATCCCCTCATTGGTCCTCCAGATCCTGCATTTGATCACCTTCCAAGCACACTGCACAGCCTCTCTTTGGTAAGGCTGTTGATGAGGGTTGTGGTCTTAAAGAGTTATTTTGTTTTGGTTGTGATTTTTACCCAAGGCACTGGAAGGCATCTAGAATTATATATTCAAAATGTAAAGTTATACATAATAACTTTGTTTTATAGGAAAAGAAAGTGGAGCTGGATGAAAATATTTCGTCTAAAAAGTTTTCCATTGAAAAACCAAAATATTTTACAAAATCTTATCCATTTGGACAAAATTTCCTATGAAAAATTTTATTTATGAAAATAAATTTCAAAACCAAAATTGTCTCAAAATGATCTCTTCATTTTTTATTATTTTTACATTATTTCATGAAAGTAGTAGTGTAGTGTATATAGTGACATGTCATATGTCAAGATGTCATAATATGACATGACATTGTAATATGGACTACTACTACTGGCATTGCATATTATGACTCTCTAAAGCCTGCTAAAAATAAGATGGCATCTGATGTGTTTGGGAGGTAATTATGTATATGTGTTCTGTTTCCTGTTAGCGGCTGTCTAAAATTGTGCTCTTCATGCACTAGAGTGACTAATTCTCCTTTTCTGTTTCCACATTTCAACTTGGAGCCTTAGCTGCCCAGAAGCAGGAACAAAAGGGCATAAGAACAGAAAAAATGTTAGGAACAAGAACAGCCTTAACCACCCAGTGGGCATTGATTTTTTTAAAATTTTTTTATTTGTGTGTGTGATGAGAGTGGTTATTGATCTAATTCCTTCTTTTTACTTTGTTGCCACATCCCTTGGTCCCCAGCTTCTCCAGAAACACATTTTGTGAACTCACTTCAGTTGCCTTTAGCTATAAGTTGTTTTTCATATCTATTATCATGTGTGAAGTAGGTTTTTACCCATGTTCATTATTAACTCTTACATTCCTAACTTTTAGCTAACATGCCATTGTGGCTTCAACTTTACCTGGATATATAGTTCTCTCTCCATTTTAAATGTATCACTCTCTTTGAGAACTCTGAAAAGCTATAAATCATGACACTCTCCTTTCCTTCATTGAGAATAAACCCAATTCCCTTAACCTTCCTTCATAACTGCAACTGAATGAATAATACATGATATACTGGCATAACTTATCTGACAATTTTAGTATTTTTTTCTACTTGCAGAATATCTATAAGCAGAACACATTTTCCTCAACTGTATTTGCTTTTCAGAATAGTTTGATAATTCTTTAAGTGTTTGGTTGTCAACAGATCTCTGAATACTGATTGCTGCTTGTTGAGGTATAGTGTTTAGGTGTGCCTGGTCAGATAAGTCACATGGTACTGTTTCTGTACTATGCCTGGTTGATAGCATTTTCAACACAAATACTTGTGTGTGTGAAATGAAACATTCTCTGCCAGTGCTTGTGCTCTGCAATTCACTCCTTGTGGACTTTCATGTCAGGAAAATCTGATGGCATTAACTATCTTGGAACGTGAGAGAGTGAATTTCTTAACACAATGTGAGTGACTGAGGTTGCAGTCCTCTGCTCCTAATTCAGGCCTGGATTGACATTTGTTTGTTTTGTGGGTAGCAGGTAGGAGCCCCAGTCATGCACCCAAATGCCATTGTGCTAGGAGCCATAACAACACAGGACCAAAAGACCAAAGAGCTGTCATCCAGACTGAAAAAGGGGCACTGTGTAGTTGCACTGCTCCAGAAGCAGGGCAGTGACTGAACTGTGACAATTTAGCCCCCTTCTCTCTTTTTCTATAGGCGCGGAGTCTCCAGCCCTCTTCAAGACACTGCCTAATTCCCTGCTGCATGCTGGCTACACTGCACTGACTGAGGGGTGGGGGAGGGGTGGAAGCAAGACTGCTCATGTTCTATCCTCCTATCCCCATCCACCTAGCAGTGACTCTCCTTCCCTGGTCCCCACACAAGGCTGGTGATTCAGGGAGCCATGCAGGGGACTGAGGGGATGACTCAGGCTGCCTTACACACTTGCATGGGCACACAACTGGACTCACAACTACAGGTGGCTGGAAACCCCATTGTTTTCCTATGGAAAATATTGTGGGGAAAATATCTGGGTTTGTAATCTTTTTGAGTAGGAAGTATTCTAGTTTCCATGAGAATTCTTGTTACAAAACAAAAATAAAACAACACTTGGAAGTGAATTTTTTTTGTTTCATTTTGATTTAAAACATTTCATTTTGTTCTTTGGAAACCTAAGACTACTTGATTTTCTTTCCATGTTCTATTTCCCCCCTCCCCTCCCCCGCCTCCATATTTCCACTGGGAAAAGTTGGAAAACAGTAAGAAACAGAGAAAAATAGTTTTTTCTAAAGGAAAAAGAAAGCGAAAGGGCGGGAAACCCCTGTCATGCTGTCTGGAATATTTCATGACCGTGAGAGCTAATCTCAGGGCAGACACCCCAAACTGGATGTATGTTCTATAATTGGATTTCATCAACCCAGTAACAAGTGTGAATTCCTAAAGCACTAAACAGTCTTACCATGGAGTCACATGTAGTCCCCTTGGGCATTACACCCAAGATCACAAAATATTCAGATTATTCCCAGTCCCAAAGACCAGTCGTTTATCCCAGGTCAATTTATACCTTAGATCTCACATCAGACAACACGTGTAGCTGATCCAATACTAAACTATCTAAGGATTTATTAACTAAGAAAATAAATGAGAAAGTTATTACAAGATTAAAGCAGGCAAGCATATATACACACATGAGTTAGTCTGTTTTTAAAAGGTGACAGAGTTGTAGTAATCAGTCAGATCTGAATGTCTTTTAGGGCTACTCCAGGTTGACCCTGGGGATCTCTGCTTCTGTTTCATAGCTCCGGCCATGTGAGAGTCGAAACAGCAAAAGAGATGAAAAATTTCCTTGTCAGCTATTTTTATTTCCTTCTTCTAGAATCCAAGCTGATGAGATGAGCCCTTTTGCACGCAGCCTTTTCATGGGTGCAAGGGGGCAATTAACGTCTTTGTATTGTGGTGTCCCACAATGGCCCATTTAGTTTTGATAGGCCTTGTTGATCGTCAGGAGACGATCCCTCCTGACTGGGTTCAATGTTTCAGAGCAAACTTTTTTTTTTTTTTTTACAGTTACAAAGCAAAAAAATTAATATTAATCTTATAGCACGTGGTAAAGAAATTGAAAGTGAGCTTAATGCATGCAGCAATTTACAAGTAACATTTACGACATTATTTTAAGTCCAATACTCATCTCAATTATACTAACACACAGGTGAAACAGACTGATTTTCAGCAATGAATTTGTTTGTGTTTGGCTGAGGCCTTAAGCCTTCGCAAGAGCTGGCACCTGGTCTGCCAGTGTCATCCCACCCTCCAATGGGAAATCTAAGTTCTTTGGTTTCTGAAAACTGAAACAAAATGACTTTTTAAGTTGAAAAATTTCAATAATAATTTAAAAAATAAAATTAAAAACTGACATTTTTCCTTAGGAAATTTCAACTAATTTTCATGTGAAAGTGTTGAATATTTCTACTCATACCAGAGCCCATAGATTCTTCCTGTGGATGTTATGTGCCCAAAACTCCTGTTAATGTTAATTGCAGTTTGTCGGCTTATATCTGAGGGTAAAGTCTGGTTGCTAATGTCTAATATAAGGTATCTGGGCTAAATCCACACATCCTTACCCTGGTTATGTTCTATAGGAGTTTTGGTTGGTCCAGGAAAGCAGTATTGGACCCATTTAACCTGTTATCTTAAATAATCCTGCAATCTAATTTTTACAGCTGAAGGCCAATCCTACTCCAGTTGAGGTCAATGGTAGCAGGATCAGGCCCCAAAATGGCATGACTTGGATAAAGCTGATAAATTACATTGCATCTTCACAATGCTTATATCAGGCAGGTAATTATAAATGGATAGTTCAGTGCAGAATTCATTTGTGTGATATTGTTTGCAAAATGCAAACAGTGTAATAGTTTAATTGATTTACATTTAGTAAAAGCAGTGTTTAATTATTCTCAAAATGTACTCGTCTTCTATCACATAGGATATCTTTTTCAGGTACCCAATTATATTTTTGCAATGGATTTCACAGGGCAAATGAGGTACAGTGTTATTGCTTAACTCTGCAGAAATGACTGCTGAATGGTAGATCAGTGAGATTGTTGCGGTGCTGGGCTACTATAAAATGACTGACTTAGAATAAGAGCTGGAATCTTAATAGTGTCTTTAAAATATATTATAACTGTAATTGTGACACATCCCCATTTGGAGTCAAAACTGTGCCTCTTAGGATGCACAGCACAAGTGGTAGGGGAAGGCAAACTAAGCCAACTTTGCACCTCTTGGTTCTGGTCAGCAGTCTACCCAACCTTGGGTCTGCTCTACCTTGTGGCAGCTTCCCACAACTGCTCTGCTGGTTCAGGTGTGTGTGTGTGTGTGTACACGCCCTCTGACCACACCCCTAGGGGCAGGGAGGAGGAGCAACATAAAGGAGCCTTGTATATAGGAGAATTCCCCCATGACTGATGTAAAGGCGCTGTACAGCAGGAGAGAAAATTTGGGGCCAAGGCCCCCTCTTGATACCATTGAAATTGACAAAAATTTTGCACTTGACTGCTGTATGAACAGAAGCAACTTATACACCAGCTCACTGATGCTATTGATGTGTGACCACACATATGTAACCTGTGCTATTGACATCAATGGGGCTTCACCATGTGTTTAGGGGCTTTTTCCGGAATAATAATTCTTTCCTGTAATGCGGCCATAGGTTCTTTAAAAAAAAAGATATGGCTGTTCAGGATGTGGCATGTATGCCATATTTCAAATGATGGCACCTACATAAGGATTGGTGTGTTGAATGACACTAAAAATAATTGTTTTTATTAGTTTTAATCATCTAGCATGCTAAAAACTCCTTTAATATACTTTTGCTGGATCTGTCTAAAATTGATAAGTGCAAATATAAATGTTTATGAAAAGATGGACAATATAATTTCAAAAGGACTTCACTTTTAAAGCTTATGTTTAAATCAGTTTGATACTCATTGTCTCCAAAATGGCCGCTTGGTCTTGTTGCTTGCATTCATATTTGGTACCAGATGGATTTTAATGTGATATCCCGCTGTTTCAGGAAAAAAAAAAATCAACACCCCCCCCACTCCAATCAGTGTGCAGTGGTCACCTCTCTGGAATATACAAACAGCATTGGCTTTGCCCTTCTCTCATCCTTTGTAATGTTTAAAGCTGGCTTCAAACTTTTTTCCCCCCAAATTTTTGTTTTCTGCTTGCATTGCACCATTGAAATATCGGAACGCTATGTCCCGACCCCCTTTGGGAATTTCACACTAAGATACATTCAGTGGTGAAACAGTGGAGTTCTGGTTATTCATGATGACAAAAAACATCTTGGTTAAAAAAAAAGGGGGGGGGAATCTAGTGGTGTGCAACGGGAATGCTTGTCCAGTATACTGTGTGTAATAATTTCAGAGCTGGCTATTTCAATAATTTAACATCCAATTCCAAGCACAGTGTCCTGATTTTAAGAAACATCCTGACAGATGGTTTTAATATTGCTGTTGTGGAGTGTATATACGTGTGGGGGAGGGGGTAGGGGAAAGCACTTAGGATAGTAAAGGAAAAGTGGCTCCAGTGTCTTGTTCCCACTCAGGTTATGGGCTACATGGTCAGGGATTAGGGACAGGAAGTTCTGTTTTAGGGTCTTTGTATATTAATATCAGCCTAGTCATGGTCCCTCAGGGATTCCTAAATTGGAGCTGTGGTATGATAGAATACCAGATCTAGCCTTTTCAAAGAAAATTAAACCTTCAGGGAGATTTATTTCACAGCCTAGATGACCAGCTGATATAAAACCAAAACAAGAACATTCCGAGAGGGGCTGGTCTTGGATTCAGCAGTTTTGGATGCTCAGCCAATCTCAGGATCAAGCCCGTATTTCTCATTCCCCCAGATGATGAGGGCATACTTCTGAGAATAACAGCAACAGTCCTGGCCTTGCTTTAAACACGCTTGTCAATAAAACTGATCTTTCCACAGACATACCGACCAATTTATTCCAGTGATATAATGATCAAAAGTGTGACACACAGCTTCACTGTTATTGCTGCCTGCTGCAGAGGAAGGCTGTAAGTAATTTGGGTCAAGCTAAAGTTAGAAACCAACCCCCACCCCGGGACAGATGTGAGCTTTGAAGTCAGCAAGATTACAGTTAAATCCAATAGAACCAGTTTACCCAGAAATAGATTCCGAATATTTGCAGAATTGATAGGAACATTGGAATTACATTATTGGATCAGATCAGTGGTTTGTCTAGTCTGGTAACCTATGCCTTATAGGGATAAGAACCAGATGCTTCAGAAGAAGCTGTAAGTAAAACGCCCATACTAGACAATGTGTACTATAGCATGTCCCCAAAGGATACTTCTTCCTAACCCAAGCAGTTAGGGATCAATTGATGCCCCAAAGCATGAGGTTTTATATCCCTGGCTCATTTTTATCCTATCTATTGTAACTGCAGTTATCCCTATTGTTCATCTAAATGTCTAATTTTGGACTCCTTCTCAAGATTTTGCTTTTATCAAGTGGCAATGAGTTCCACCTGTTGCAGAATGAAGCAGAGGGAGATAATGAATCTAACAGTCCCTGACTCTGTTCGGCAGAGAAGGGACACTGAAGTAGTGCTATGGGCATTCAGCACGGTCCATATATTTAAGAGAGGAATCCTACTAACATGGAAAATAACTGGTCTCCCATACTGTCACCCCCTTTCCACCTTTTACACTGAGTTATGATGACAGCTTGGTTGGAAATCAGCTGTTGGTGAAACTCTAAGTTGTTCAAAATCCCCGCACCCCCACCCCCAAAGTCCCTCCTTTCACTTTTTAGATCATCATGGTCTAATTGGCCCTGAGGAAGTCAAGGGAAGCTTTGTCACGAGCCAGGATTTCACCCTATATGCATACACAGGACTTGACTGTTATCTTGGTTAGGTTTTTTTTTATTATTATTCTTTCCCTTTCCTTGGGAAGATATTGAGCTCAGTCCTTTCAGTGCTATTGGTGAGCATTTTTATTCTTATTCTTGGGGAAAACCCTGTCATTTGTCTGTTTTCCCAGACTGCTATGTACTTCAGATCCATAACTTATAAATCACTCCTGAATGCAACTCCGTCCCCTAATCCATGTTATCAGCACAACAGGCTCCGTTCTAAAGATGCTATCTCCCCATTTGCAGCAGTCTAGCTAACAGAGCCGGGCTATAAAACATTTTAGCGTAAATAGATGCTCATAACAACCAGGCTGGCTTTTCGTAGCATTTTGTGCACCGACCCAGGGAGATAAGCACCCAAGGAATTTTAAAAAGGTGAGGTAAGTGCATGCAAGGACCTTGTGTATGATGGGGCCAGTGTGTAATCCACTGGTGAGTGTGTTACAGGGCCACCTCTGTTCCCAATCCACACAAGGAGGAGTTTGTTACAACAGCTAGCATGTTTTGACACTTTTGCTCATGCTGTAACGGTTCATAATTTAGGCTCTAGAAGTTCCCAGTTCAATCCCTGGGGTGTCGGCTAAGATAGCAGATGTCACAAATACACCCACGTTTTGTGTACTGCAGGCATGGCCAAGGGCTTAGGCTCCCTTCAGCCCATTTGAAATGAGGTGTAGGGCCTATGTAATAATGATTTATGCCCTGAAAAGTTAGACCAGTCTAGGGTGGTAGGCCAGTCTTGGCTCACTTTTCTCCTTAGTGTTGGAGAAACTTCCAGTGAATGTTCGAAACTATCTACCAATGGAAGAAATGGGAACAATGCAAAAAAATGCACATAGAGGTAAATGGCACCAAGAGGATGCTTATCAGGGAAAAAAATTGGGGGGACAGGAAAAGGGGGTGGCAGAGACATGAAACTGATCATTAAACTGAAAAGCCAATTGGGTGTTAGGTGATAACTCTGAAATTGGGATCTTAGGCATCTATATGGCCAGCTAAGAAGCTATCCTCACCAGCCTCAGAGGTCTTCAGGCACCTCCTGGGGATGGAGGCAGGGGCATCTGGTTCTTCCACTGCTTGGTTAGTGGTAGGGGGAGGGAAGGAGGGAATTTAGTGGTGATGGCACTTCATCTTTGCGGGCAGCCAGTAGGGGATTGTGGTACTACTCCAAGAGCAAGAGAGAGACTTACCAGACTCCTCATGAATGGGTGCTGTGCCAGGTGGAGCAGGCACATCTAGGTGCTGGGTGAGCAGCTACCAGAGTGACTCTGCTAAGCAAGTCTAACCTCCTGCAGACTCCCACAGGAGGCCTGTCCCACTTGTCAAGACTTCTGGCACAGTATGCAGGGAACGAGACAATGCTCTGCACTAGGACCCACTGTCCCGCATCCCTACTGAGTGCCAGCTGCCCCTTGTCTCATTTCCTGCAGGGACAATCAGATTCAGGACACCAGCTTCTCCTCTGCATACATCCAGATTGCATTGGGCAGAGGGTGCTGGGCTCAGGCCGACAGTGTCTGAAGGAAGAGATGCTTTGTGTTCCCAGTGGCCGTATGGTGTGGAGATCTGCTGTCCTCCTCCTCTTAGGTGGAGGTGCCAAGGCTGGTGTCTCCTGTAGGGAAGGCTTGGAGTCTGGGTGCCTGCATCTGCCCTCCATGCTCAGGTGCCCAGGATGGGGTGACGGGTGTTCTGGTGGGGGGGCTGTAGGCAGAGATAAGGCCTCAGATGCCGAGGCCTGTGAAATTCTTGTAATATTTCTATACGTTTTTGTTTTTATTTTGTGTCCTCCATCACCCAAAACGGCTTTTCTCTGCGCTGGCTCCTCTGCGTGGCTGGATATTTGCCTTTGGAGCCCTGCTGTCTGCTGGGAGGCACTGACTGGGGACCATTGCTTCTGCCTGGATGGTTCTGTTGAGAAGCACAGCGAACAACCCTGTCACAAATACCACATAAACCGGCAGAAGGACAGTACAAGTCTGTTGCATCTTATGCGCATTTAACATGTGCAATTTCAGCTTTACGCGGTAGGCAAAAACAAAAACAAAAAAAAAGAGAAAAATAACAATTTTAATACTGCACCAGTAGTGCGGGCGATTCCGCCCGCCATTCAACTCAATGTAATTTTGACTATACACGGTTTTCGCTTTACGCGCTAACTGCGGAACGGAACCACCGCGTAAGATGAGACTCGCCTGTAGTTACACAATGCAGGGTCCCTGGTAATGGCTAATCATCTGCAGGTCTTTGCAGACGATTGCTCCGTAGCAGGGTTCCTGTTTCTCGGTGGGATTGGGGAGAGACTGAGAGATGACAATGTAAGGCTTTTGGTTTTGGAGCGGAGAATGAGTAACAAGGTGTCAGAACAGGGGCGACGCTCGGGAGCAAAGCTCGCAGGACACCTCTTACCGTACTGAGGAGCAGGCAGGACTGAAGACTGAGGTGGGGGAGTGATTTGTGGTGGATATTGGTTTCTGGGAGCATGGCCAGCCTGTGGGGAATGCAAACAGCCTGCTGTTAATGCTGCACCTGTGCGGCAGATTAGCTCCTCCCAGGACTCTCACCGACCGACAAATTCAGGTAGCACAGAGTAGGCATAATGATAACATTGGCTCTCACCGTATTAATACTGTGCTGCTTTCTGCAGCAAGGAAATGGAGTCCCCAGCTCAGCCATTAAAATAATGGGATTAACTACAGGGAAGAATTCCCAAGACTTTCAGGGGAAATGTCACTTTTTCAATCAGCAAATAAAACCCCAGCATAGCTTTCTGCTGCCACATCCCTTTTCTTCGCAGACTTTCATCAGCAAACTTTCACAGCTGGCTCTTCATAGAGTACAGAACAGGGCCAATGGCCACATGTTCCCGTAGAATGAAGAACAACATGGAGGGGGAGCTTATGCTCGCAGAGCAGACAACAGTCACAGATGCTTTTGAAAATCTTAGTTATGTCTACACTGGCCGTTGGAGCACAAAACTTCTAAGTGTAGGGTCTGGTTCCCTTATGAACAGTGATGTAAATGGGGGGTAACTCCAATGAAGCTGATGAGATTAGCCAGTATAAAAATGGTGTAATGGAAGAAGAATCTGAGTGCAAAATTATGATTTATTATGGTAGTACCGAGGGTCCCCAAGTGAGAGTGGAACCCCATTGTGCTAGGTGCTGTACAAACGCTTTGCTAACATGTCAGGGCCGGGCCTATCTTTTACAATCTAAACAGAGGAGACAAAGGGTAGGTAAAAGAGAACATATCTCAGTACTCTACACACAGCTCTTGTAAAAGAACATACAGTGACGAAGTTGAGCACTCAGAAGTTAGGAAATGCCAGATCTAAAGTTGCCTGTACCTGTTCCCCACCCCTGCTTCCTTCTTCCAGTTTTATTCTCCTCACCTATCCAATCCCAGTCTCCACTCCTCAGTCCTCTGGACTCTCCATCCCAGACTACCCCTCCACCAGCTGCTTGTCCCATTTTCTCTTCCCACCCAGTTGTCTCCCATACTTTGACTTCTTCTCAGATCTGCCTCCCCTGCTCCCTTCACATCCTTCCCCTTCCACCCCACTGATGCTCAGTCCCTGTCTCTTTGCTCAGTGAGTCCCATTCCCGCCCAAACTACTCCCCCGGTCCCTCTTGCAGGTCTGACTCTGGTCCCCTCTGCATTCAAATCAGGTAGTGATCTCTCCACAGTGCCTGGGACCAGCAGGGGTGTCACTGAGCACACAGGAGAGACAGGCTCGCTGCTCTCAGTTCAGGTACCTGGGCCCAGACCCGGTGCAGATTGCTGCAGCCCGGAGCTGCAGTTGCAGGCAAAGTCCTGATGAGCCCCAGGTTGGAGAATGCTCAGTGTGGACAGAATCTTTGGGGAGCTTAGCTGCTAACATCTAAGAAATAACTATGGAGCTTGTGTGAACTGTGATTTTTTTCAAATATCTTAATAACTAGGTCAAATTTTGGCTGATTGTTACAGGGCTAGTGAAAGGCACAGAGGCCACCTCCTGCCAAATTTCAAGTTGCTACTCCAAAGTCGGGGGGGGGGAGGGTTTTTTTCAAAGAATAGATCACCAGAGTTTTTTTTAATCTGGGCAAAACAATATATTTTCCCCCTTAAGATCATTCTTGGAAATGAACGAGCCATTTTGGCTGAATTTTTCCAGAAACGTTCAACCTGACACAGACACCTGGCATGGAAAATTTCAACCCAAATGGTTCAAGTTTGCCAATGTTATAAACAACTAAAAATGGGCTTATAATGTGAAGTATCGGGTAACCTCACAGGCAGTGCTACCAGCTCTGTCTGGGATCTGAACAGAACTGCAAAGTGGGCGGCATCTAAAATAACCTTTGAAAACACCTACGGAAAGCAGCACAAGTATATGTACTGTGTCTGATCCAAAGCCCATTAAAGACAAAACACACACATTGACCTCAGAATTAGGCCCTGTATGTGCATAATTACCAAATTAAGTACCCCAGACAGGGAGCTTTGAAAACTCCAGCCCTTTCCTACAACTGATGTAGATAAAAAATCCACATCTCAATATCTAGGTCAAAGCTAAATTGAACTTCTTTGCCAAAGGCAAACTTTATCGGGGCCATACACAGCCTGTGTGCCCCAGGCAGAGGGGAATACAGAACCCATCACCACTAATGAGTTGGAGTTGGAGTAGCTACTCAGCCCTTTCTGTATTGCTGTGTTGTGCAAGCAAAGTGCTGACTGTCTGGAGGTTTAAATCCCATTTCACGCAGTCCTGTCAAAGGCGAGTGGAAGGAGGTCAAGGTAAGTTCAGAGATGATGCAGATAATGTCTTTGGTGATCCAGTCGGTTTGAAGCTTTCATTTATTACAGCAGCAAACTCTTCTCAACCATGAAATAAACCCAAATAGTTCTGCCTTGAGATGGCTCAAGGAAAAGATGAAGCTCTGAAGTTTGACATAATTTAACCTGGGAAGGCTCTATGTTAGACACTACAGCAGGCCACCTGTAGTTAGTTACAAGGGTCTATACTGCTCACCAAAGCAAATCATCTGTATCTGTTGCACAGAGAACTCATCCACCAGTACTATTAAGGTTTTACCTTATGTATATTTTAACCTAAACATGCCCATCAGATAACAGTAAGAAGGGATGGTGGTGTTGGTTAGTAGAGCCATTAAAGAAGGGACCATCTAGACTTGGGCCAGAGCAGAGCTGTAGTGGTGACGCCCCAGGAACTTCAAAGCTACCTTCTGAGGGCCAAATTCTGCGTGATTTCATAGTGTAGCTGAGAGCAGAGCATTATGTGTATTGGCAGCACTTTCATCTTTAATTGGTGGTGCAGCCTGCTAGGGTGACCAGACAGCAAATGTGAAAAATCGGGATGGGGGTGGGGGGTAATAGGAGCCTATATAAGAAAAAGCCCCAAATATCAGGACTGTCTCTATAAAATCGGGACATCTGGTCACCCTAGCATAGACTCTAGATTCCAAGGCCAGAAGGGATTGTTACAGTCATTGCATCAGACCCCTTGTACATCACAGGCCAGAGAACTTCACCCAGTGATTCCTGCCTCAAGTCAGGCCTTCATAGCTTTTGGCTGAGCTATAGCATATCTGGTAGACACCCAAAGGTGATGGAAAGTGAGATCGTCCCAATAACCCAGCAGACAGTGCTTCATCTTGCAACCTGGGGGCAGAGGTCAGAAGTAGTGACAATTCTGCTGCTTGGAGAGCCCTTTGCCCCCATCTCAATAAAATACTGTCAGTGGGGTTCTGTCTCCACAGCCAGGAGAAAGCGATGTCAGGGATTTAGGAGTGGACCCTTGATCCTCTTTCATGTGGATTGTGGGGAGAGATACCCCTTGATGAAAAGCCTCTATATACAGGGCAATGATATGTTTACTTGCTCTCCGTTTCACCAGTGCAGCCCTGCTAAGTTTACTGTAGTTGCAATGATGTAAGGAAGAGGAACATTTGTCCTAACATCATTATGAGTAAACACATCTGTTTAAAAAGAATACATTTATTTGCAACAAGCCCATGCATTTAATAGGCTTTTAATCTATTTATCAATGTCACGATGCGTTGATCCACAGCTACAGGGAACAATCCAATTGTTTGTTCAAATGAGTCAAAAGCAATTAGTTGCCTTAGACTATTGGGTAATACAATAAGCAAAAAATATTTAACAATCGAATTTGTAGGGTGTTGAAACATTTGCTGATTTTCCTTTACAGCTGGCTCAGAGGTTTCATTCTAATTAGTGAATGAGGGTTAAGTAATAGGTCAGGATAAGAAAGGGAAAGCACTTCTGAATACTGCTTGCTGAGACAGCTGTTGGCAAAGGCAAGGTTATGCTATTCTATTTAGAGATACCCAGATGCTCAAACTGTTAAACAATATTTTCCCTGAGTGTGTCTGACTATTACTTATTTGTATGATGGCAGTGGATAGAGGTCCCAAACCAGAGCACTATTGTGCTAGGCGCTGTACACATATGTAAGGGATAGTCCCTTCCCCAGAGATCTTATTAACTAATTGGGCAAGATAGACAAAGGAAGTATTAATTCTCAGTTTTACAGAGGTGATGCTGAGATACAGGGAAATGTAAGTGACTTGCTATGTGCTTTGTTTGATAAAAGTGGTGCCTTTTTGGGCAAAGAGATTAAACAATTCCAGTTGTTGCCGGTAACTGAGAGAAGACTTGCTAGAGCATGCTGCTTTTCCTTGTACCCTTCACTCTGGCAGCCTCCCAGTGATCAGTTAATTAGCACAACCAACATATGTAAAGTCTTCAGACTGATCAGTATGGTGGGTGGCTGATGTAACAAATCTGAGCTTGATTTTCAGATGTACGGCACAGCCATTGACTTTCTTTGGACTTGTGTGCTCAATCCCCCTGAAAATCAGACTAATGACTGTCTGAATAGAGTTTCAATAGTGAATATTGCTACTACCAGCAGAAGCTTCTGCATGGGGGCATTTCAGAATCACTTTAGTGAGTATTGCATTGCTTTTGCCAATAAAAATACATCAGTACCACTTACAGGTGGTTATTCCATTTGAGGATTGCAGATACAATAGCATCAAGACCACCACTGTTCTAATTTATATGTCATAATTAAGCTCAGAAGGGGACTGGAAAATGCAGTCAAGTTTTAGAATTTGGAAGAAAGAGCAGAGTTTCTGCTGTACTAGATTCAATAACATCTAGGTTTAATATTTTATAATTTGAGATTGTCACAATTAGCTGTTTAATTACCACACACATCTCTGAATAGTATAACTTCAGGCTGCTAAAAATCACTGGGGCCTGATTCTCTTACACTGATGTATATTTGAGGCTAACTCAGGTGTAGTCAATGGACTTCAGTGAATGTAAAGTCAGGGTTAGATCTGAATCAGGCCGAGAGGATTATGGGCTTATTCTCATAGCCACTGAAGTCAATGGAAAGACTCCCATTGACTTCACTAGGTATTGGGTCAGGCCCATTACCAGATGGCACTAGTGAAGATCTTCATGCTATTTCTGTTTATCTGAATTTATAGGAGACAGATCCTGGAGAAATACTGGTCATCAGCAGTGATTCACTTCTTTTTGGAAGCTGAACATATCTGAGGAAGTATTCAGTCCTGGAACAAAAGCAGCTGTTTTCAGAATGGAGAGAGGTAAATAGTGCTGTCCCGCAGGAGTCTGTACTGGGCTCAGTCCTTCTCAATATATTCATAAATGATATTGGAAAAAGGGGTAAACAGTGAGGTGACAAAATTTGCAGATGATACAAAATCGCTCAAGATAGTTAAGTCCCTGGCAGACTGCGAAGAACTACAAAAGGATCTTTCAAAACTGGGTGACTGGGCAACAAAATGGCAGATGAAATTCAATGTAGATAAATGCAAAGTAACGCACATTGGAAAACATAATCCTAATTATACATAGAAAATGATGGGGTCTAAATTGGCTGTTATCACTTAAGAAAGAGATCTTAGAGTCATTGTGGATAGTCCTTTGAAAACATCCACTCAATGTGCAGCAGTAGCAGTCAAAAAAGCGAACAGAATGTTGGGCATCATTAAGAAAGGGATAGATAATAAGACAGAAAATACCATATTGTCTCTATATAAATCCATGGTACGCCCACATCTTGAATACTGCATGCAGATGTGGTCGCCCCATCTCAAAAAAGATATATTGGAATTGGAAAAGGTTCAGAAAAGGGCAACAAAAATTATTAGGGGTATGGAACAGCTGCCATATGAGGAGAGATTAATAAGACTGGAACTTTTCAGCTTGGAAAAGAGAGAGATAAAATCATGACTGGTGTGGAGAAAGTAAAGAAGGAAGTGTTATTTACTCCTCATAACATAAGAACTGGGGTCACCAAATGAAATCAACAGCCAGCAGGTTTAAAACAAACAAAAGGAAGTATTTTTTCACACAACACAGTCAACCTGTGGAACTCCTTGCCAGAGAATGTTATGAAGGCCAAGACTATAACAGGGTTCAAAAAAGAACTAGATACATTCATGGAGGCTAGGTCCATTAATGGCTCTTAGCACACTGAGTGGATGTTTTCAGAGAACTATCCACAGTGACTCCAAGATCTCTTTCTTGAGTAGTAACAGCTAATTTAGACCCCATTATTTTGTGTGTATAGTTGGGTTTATGTTTTCCAATATGCATTACTTTGCATTTATTAACATTGAACTTCATGTCCTATTTTGTTGCCTAGTCACCCAGTTTTGAGACATCCTTTTGTAGCTCTTCGCAGTCAGCTTTGGACTTAACTATCTTGAGTAACTTTGCCACCTTACTGTTAACCTCTTTTTCCAGCTCATTTATGAATATGTTGAACAATACTGGTCCCGTTACAGATTGCTGGTGGACAGCGCTATTTACCTCTCTCCATTTTAAAAACTGACCATTTATTCCTGCCCTTTGTTTCCTGTCTTTTAATCAGTTACTGATCTATGGGAGGAACTTCCCTCTGGAGCAAAGTAAGCACTAATGGAATAAGAGTCTTTGGTGAAGGACCTTGTCAAAGGCTTTCTGGAAATCCAGGTACACTATATCCACTGGATCACCCTCGCCCACATGTTTATTGATCCCCTCAAAGAATTCTAATAGATTGGTGAGGCATGATTTCCCTTTACAAAAGCCATGTTGTCTCTTCCCCAACAAGTTGTGTTCATTTGTGTGTCTGATAATTCTGTTCTTTACTACAGTTTAAACCAATTTGTCTGGTACTGAATTTAGGCTTACTGGACTGTAATTGCCCGGATTGCGACTGGAGCCGTTTTTAAAAAATTGGTGTCACATTACCTCTCCTCCAGTCATCTGGTCCAGAAGCTGATTTAAGTGATACATACCACAGTTAGTAGTTCTGCAATTTCACATTTGAGTTCCTTGAGAACTCTTGGGTGAAGACCATCTGGTCCTGGAGACTCACTACTGTTAAATTTATCCATTTGTTCCAAAACCTCCTCTATTGACTCCTCAGATTTGTCATCTAAAAAGAGACTTTCATTCAACTCCATTGTCCACGTCGGGTGGGAATTGAACCTGGGTGAACCTAACAACTACCCTAAAGGTTTTAAGGAGGGCGCCACCTTCCTCCTGTGGCCAGCTTTAAAAATGCTTGAAACAAAACCAGATTTTTTTCAATTGCTGACATTTTTTGTTTTTTGGGTCAAACTAAAATAGTTTTCATTTTCTGGAACTGCCAGCAAACCAAAAAATCAGTTATGCATCCATCTCTAGTCTAAAGGTAGGTCTGACCCACATAGTCAGGGCTTCTGAGGAGACTCGAATTATTCTGAAGTGAGCTAGTCATGGCAGCAGTTCTGGAATACAACATTTTGCCTTCCTCGCTGTGCTCCGAACAGCAGTACCATAGTTAGGGCCCTACCAAATTCACAGCCATGAAAAATGCATCACGGACTGTGAAATCTGGCCTCCCCCCGTGAAATCTGGTCTTTTGTGTGTTTTTACCCTATACTACACAGATTTCACAGGGGAGAGCAACCTTTCTCAAATTGACCCAAAAGGGAGTTGCGGGGGTGGTGGGGGGTCACAAGGTTATTTTAGGGGGGCTGCAGTATTGCCACCCTTACTTCTGCGCCGCCTTCAGTAGAGGCAGGAGAGTGGTGGCTGGTGGCCAAAGAGTGCAGCTGGTAGCTGGGCACCCAGCCCTGAAGGCAGCGCTCTACCAGCATCATAGAAGTAAGGGTGGCAATACCAGACCATGAACCCTTACTTCTGCGCTGCTGCCTTCAGAGCTGGGAGGCTGGAGAACGACGGCTGCTGACTGAAGGCCCAGTTCTGCAGGCAGCAGTGCAGAAGTAAAGGGGGCAATACCATACCAGGCCATCCTTCCTTCTGCACTGCTGCTGGTGGTGGCTCTGCCTTCAGAGCTGGGCTCCCGGCCAGCAGCCACCGCTCTCCAGCTGCCCAGCTCTGAAGGCAGCAGCGCAGCGGTAAGGGTAGCAGTACTGCAACCGCCCTCCCCCACAATAACCTTGTGACCCCCCCCAACTCCTTTTTGGATCAGGATCCCTACAATTACAACACTGTGAAATTTCAGATTTAAATAGCTGAAATAATGAAATGTACAATGTTAAAAATGCTATGACCATGAAATTGACCAAAATGGACCGTGAATTTGGTAGGGCCCTAACCATAGTCATCCCAGGATTGCTCGTGCCGTACTTAGGAAGCCCCCTTTGTTACACGGGAAACTGTTTCTAGTTTCTCCTAAACCGAGATGTCATTTATAGTTCAATAATCCATGAAGGCAGGGGCTCCTTTGGGGGTGAGAGAAGTTAAAAGTTTCCATTTCCTCAGCTGATTGAAGGTGCTGTTGCAGAACTGAAAAGTTTAGGCTAATTTCCAAGGTAATGTTTCCATACAAGCTGGTGAGACCTGGTTAAAGTGCATTGTATATATCGACGGGTCTCTCCGTTAAAATAATGGATTGCGAAGGCATTTCAGAGGGGACAAGAGTTGGACTGTGGAAAGTCAAAGGAGTAGGTTGGGACAAGGAGCCTGATGTGACTGGGATTAAAGAAACTGGGACTGGGGCTGTGGAGTTGGGACAAGGGAACTGGGCCTTTTAGCAAAGAGACTAGGACTGGTAGTGTGTGTGGGAGAAGTTGGGAGTTGTGGGCGGAGACTGGGACTTGGATGGGAAGCCTGGATGGGAGAATGGGACTGGGATGAGAAACCTGAGGAGTGAAGACTGGGAGCAGATAGGCAGGGAGAATGGAACTAGGACGAGGAGCCAGGAGTAGGGAAGAGACATGACTAGGACAGGAACAGGTTTGAGGGAGACAGGGTGGAAGAGGGATCGGTGACCACTGGAAACCACTCCCCTAAAGAGCAAGGAATGGAACTCAAGACTCTCGCCATTCCTTTGCAATTGGCAAACACCAGTAAAACCCTCTGGCAAAGTGTGTGTCTCATCTCCCGCTAGTGTTTGGCCCACACAGCAGTAGTAGGTTGTCATCCTCGATCAGTTACTCCTTTAGTTCACCTGATAGAGATCTGTGCGGTGGATCTAAAGGTTCCAACTCTGCTGATGACCCCCCCCCACACACACATTATACCAAAAGAACATTATTAGGGTAGAAAGGTCAAGCGCATAGTTTATGATGCAACTTTTAATTACATGACTGCATATTATTTTTTCTACAGGAACCCTACCTTAATCAGTCCACAAGATGCATGTGCTCTGTAGATGGAGCAGGGTTGTTTGTGGAGTGAAAGAGCTTGCCTGTAGGACCCCTGTCTCACTTATTGAATGTGTGCAGTGAGTGAGGCAGGGGGTTGCAGGAGGAGTGAGGACTATCTCTTAGTTAAGGCAGTTGAATGCTACACTGGAAATCGAATTCTAGCCCTGCCTCTGCCACAGGGTTCCCGTGTGATCCTGGGCAAGTCACTTAAACCAAACTTCACAGGTGCTCACCAGTTGTGTGTTCCTTTTCTGCATGCCCAATTTGAACCCTTGGGATCTGTTTTGCAGAAGTGCTGATCAGCCAGCTGCGATTGAAGCCAATGGATGCTGGGCTTTGAACATAAGAAGTGTAGCTAAGTACCCTGAAAAATCAGGTACTCTCTGTCTCAAATTGGACACCCAAAATGAATGGATACTTTTGACGTTAATATCTCTGAGCGTCTGCTCCCCATATGTACAATAGGGATACCACCTCTTCATTTCAAATAGGAGTTGTGAATAGATTAATTAGTGTGTGTTAAGCACGCTAATACTATAGTGATGAACGTCACAGAAAAGCCTGTGAGGAAGTTAATAATTCTGTCTTCAGAACAGGCTATGAATAGTGTGCAGTAAATACGGCCTGGGGGGGCCACATATTGAGCTATAAGAATAAAAGGAAATCTTGAATATCTGCTCATTAATTGATTACCTTCCATTCTGTGCACTGAACAAGGCAAGAGGTCCTGCGGGAAAAAATAGTTTGTGACCATGCAATTGAAGACTGTCTCTTAATGCATACTCACAAGGGGGCTGAATTAAGGTTGCACAGGCATGTTAAAAAGTTTTGATTCCAAAACCTATTTGGTTAATCATCCCTTTGAGAGGTTTATGCTGTAACCCAATGCTTAACATCTCCTAGGTTGCAAAGGCAACCTTAATTCTGGCATTTTCTTCCTTTGAGTGCTTCACTGTGAAACCTTAATGCTCTTTTAATGTAGTTTTTTTTGTGTATTATAACTATGTAGCAAGAAATGCCCCAATGATATAGTATAAATGTTTTACTGGCATGGGTCTGGGCTGACCACATTATACCCAAATGGAGATACCCCAAGTTATTAATGCATCCCAGTTGATTGCTTCTGCACTACAAATAATAAATAATATTCATCTTCCAAACCAGACCTAAGTGACGGCTTGCTTTGTGGGGAGTCCACTCATTAACGATTGGAACACATTTGCTTTTTGCATTTCTGTTTCAGCGGTCTTGCTTGCTAATATTCATGATTGTTAGACCACACTCTCTTTGACTATCCTCTTCCTAATGGTGTCCATTAACCTCATTTAACAGCTCTCATTCAACATATTTGAGAGCAGTCTGGAACATGTTAATGGGTTAGTTTCTCCGAGCTGAATTTTCAATACCCCAAATAATGCTGGCTTCCCCACAAACCTGCCCCCAGCATTTTCTTCAAATAGAATAAGAAGTTGGGCTCTTTTGACACAACCTATACATCAGGCATTCAGATCCAGATTAATGCTACAATAAGGGTTATTGTTATTCATGGGCTTTCCACATGTATAAACTTGCGGGGGACGCGTTTAAAAAATGAAAAGAATATACCCAGACAAACATTCTCTTCATTGCTCCAGGATACCTACCGGTTAGGTAAGAAATTGCATCATGCAATAAGCTCTGTTTCTCTCATGTTCATTTATCAAGGTGGCAGGAAGCAGGAACACAGACTGTAGTGATGTGTAACTGCTATTTCCCATCAATGTACGTTCCTCTGGCCCTGGACAAAACTGTTGCTGCCTATTTAGTTGGAATGATGGATTGGTGCATCGTGCTCGTCTATATTGCCATCCAAATAGGACAACCCTTCTGTATATATTATCACTTCACAAGAGCTGCTCAGTGAGTCCCAGCCCTGCTGGTCACTCAGTGGTATAATTTAGCATTTTTAACGTAACCCCCTTTAAAAAATTTTTTTGCTCACACATCCAGATCTTTGCTTTAAATCATCAGTGCGGCTGCCTAGGCGATGTTAAGCCTTGCGTTACAGTGAAAGCCTCTTAAAGGGATGATTAACCAAATGGGTTTTGGAATCAAAACTTTTTAAAGCCTTTCTAACATGACAGGTTTTCTTCCCCCTTAGTGTTATGTCGGTTTCCATTATAGCATCTCATGCCTCACCCCAGCTGATGAGATGTGACCTGCTGGAACCTGACAGGAGCTAATGCTGCACAGTCAGGCTGGGAAGAGTTGAGAGCCGATTCCCAGCCCTTTATTATAGCTGTGAAAGGGATAGAATGCATTGGAACCAGCATGGTTCTGCTGTGTGGCAGGAGCGGTCGAGGAGCCAAAATGCCCTGCTCAGTGCTGTGCGTAGCCCTATAGCAGTGGTTCTCAAACTGTGGTCTGCAGACCACCAGTGGTCCGTGAGCTCCATTCATGTGGTCCACGGTTAGTTCCCTCTAAGGTGTGTGCCTGGGCGGGAGAATGAAGAGGCCACCCACCTAATTAGTGGAGCCGCGCAGGCGTGGGTCCACTAATTAGATGCCTGGACCCTGGAGAAGATGCACATGTAAGGTGAGGTGGTGGCCTTGGGGGGAATAGGGGGTAGATGGGAGGGGGCAGTGGGGTGAGAAGAGGGGGATGGGGGGAATTTGGGACCTGCAGGGCTGCGGCGGCCAGAGAAAGAGGTGACTTTCCTTGGCTCCAGGGCTGCAGCTGCCAGGGGGAACCCCCCCCCTCCTTCCCAGCCCCAGCTCTGTGGGAGGGGAGAGACCCCCCCCGCCTTCCCAGCCCCAGCTCTGTGGCAGGGGAGAGATCCCTCTCCTTCCCATTCCCATTTCATCTGTAAAATAGCACTTCCCTAACTCCCGGAGGTGTTGTGAGGATAAATACATTAAAGAGTGTGAGATGCTCAGATCCGATGGTAATGGGGCCATGCAAATACCTTAGATATATAGCTTAGGTGAGGTTACCATGGCAGTAGTAGCCCCAGAGTGCCCTGGTGTCACTGCATCTTGTAGGAGATCCCTTGTGCCACCTGCAGATCTGTTCTGCTAATAGTCTGTTTATTTTGGGTCATCTGCCAGTGGATATGCCCCTAAATGCATAGTTTGATGCAGTAAGGTAAATGCCGTGATCCTGTGCTTCATCCCTATTACATGCTGGAAATATATTTAAAAAAAATACCCACATCACGTGGCTTAGAAGTATCATTGTAGCAATCTGCAGCAAATGCAAATCATGCATGGAGGGCACATTTTATTATCTCAGGTGCTTAATTGTAAATATTTCCCTGTATGTGAAATGGTGCAATCTCTCATATCCCCAGATGAATATTTTTCAGGTCAGCATCCCTGCCATTATTCTGTCCTATCTTGGCAATATCAAGCTTACCATGACCTGGGGCAGTAATTACAGAATGAGCTTCTTGTACCCCCTTTTGCATGATAACCTTTGGGTATAAGGTGATGTTCAAAACAGAGGCTGTTAGGTCAGAGTATATTTTCCAGCCTGAGTTTGACCTTACTTTGAATGAATGGGACACATTTAAACCAGCTGAAATGTCCTATTAAGTGCACCTAAAATGGGGAAGGGGGTAATGCTTAAATGAACACCAGTATAGACTATTGCATTGTCTTTAATGGAGTCCCACTAATTTGTGCTGTTTGAGTCTGAGACGCTCCGGAGCTCATGGAAGGGGCTCAGTTTTGACCCAGGAGAGATGGCAACCAAATGTGGACATTTTCTTAGCGTCATTCGTTTAATTTTTCAATTCTACCCTTCCCAAGTCTGCAGAATTGTCGCTGCTCTGTGACATGTGGTACTGGCAAGGACAAGAGTCTGAGTCTATGGCAGTACTCCTGCTAGTTCAGCTGCAGTCAGAGCCCTAACGTGGACAAAGCTGTAGCAGCTTTCTGGTCTTTCTAGTACCTTGTTACCCAAACCTCCTTGGCTCAAGCTGATAGAGGCCTGGGTTCGATCGTTGCTGACAACAGTCATGTCTCTGTGCTTGCAGCTACAGTTCCTCCATATAAGAATGCTGCCTCGCCATCATCCCGCGTCTGTCTTCTTTCACTGCAGGATCGTAGCTCTGCCTGAATACTTAGAATATCTCCGATATGTGATTAAAAAGTGAACGGGGGTCACAGAATTTCTCCAGGACACAACCTGCAACTACCGGAAGGCGTAAACTGACAAGCTCAAAAACAAAGCAAAACCAGGCACCAAACAGTTGCCTCTGAATCAGCTGAGAATTTCTCATTTTCATTTGCATCCGAAGAAGTGGGCTGTAGTCCACGAAAGCTTATGCTCTAATAAATTTGTTAGTCTCTAAGGTGCCACAAGTACTCCTGTTCTTCATTTTCTTCTGTTATGGTTGGTATAAGCTTTATTCATGTTTGTGTCAGATGCTGAAGAAGATTCAGATCTTTCATGTCAGACTGTAAAGAAATGAAAAAGCAATAACTCCTTCCAAATGTCATTTTCTAGCCTTCAGTTGGTTTGCCCAGTATTATGCTACTAGGAGAAATACCAAGTCTTTACAAAGTATTTACGTGATGACAGGTTTCAGAGTAGCAGCCGTGTTAGTCTGTATCCGCAAAAAGAACTAACTAAATTTGTTAGTCTCTAAGGTGCCACAAGTACTCCTGTTCTATTTACGTGATGTATTCTCTGAACTTGTAGCGCTCTGCAAATATTTTACTTCACTATGGACACCATTAGTTTGTTATCCTGGAAACTAATTTAGGAGTTTATTTTCACTTTTTCTATTATGGCCAATATTATGGCAATGTATACTTTAAAAACCTCAACTCTAAAATTATGTTTTACAGATACGTTTTCTTTACACGTGTGTTTGACTCTAGGCGTCTATCATTCCAAATATTCCCCACACTCTCACCCTACCTCGTTACATTTTCTGCTCCATATATAGGCTATTTTTGATTTAAGCAGCTTTGATGTGTGGCGGTTGATTATTTGAAGATGGATATGCTGACTGCTTGATAAAGAGAAAATTTAGATCCAGAGTATGGACACCCAGAGTCCTGGGAGGGTTGCATTTGGGGTTTTGGTTCAGCTCATTATAAAGATACTTTGGATCCATATTCAGATTCCAAACTTCCTCCAAATCAGTGGGGCTTCCAAGTCAGGGTTTGGTTCAGGCCCATCTCTACTGAATGAGCTTCGGCCAGATATTATGAATGTGCTCTAGTGAGGAGTCTAATGTCTGAGAAAATTCTGTCACAGTTGCAGTACCAAATATCCTTATATACCTTTAGAGCTTAACTTTGCAAGCTGCGTTGTGCTTTTTCTGTACCAGCAAGGAACTCCAATGAAGTTCTGTGCAAGAGGGTGCATTTGCATAGACCATTTTGCAAGACTGTGAAGTTGGAGATTTGACCAAGGCACAACGTGCATATTCACCAGCTGCGGTGAAAAAGCAATGTCTGGGTCCCATAGAAATTTGGAAATAACGGAAAGGGGACAAAACAGTGATGCTCATTGGTCAGAGTACCAGTGGATGACTAACACTAGTGGTCAGTTTAGTGCATCAATTGCACAAGTACCATATGATGACTCACTGGGGGTTATTTTCTAATTCTTATTGGGCAGTTTCTGTACTCCATTCATTGCAGGTTTGAGAGAACCTTAGAGAATATTGTTAGCCTCAGAGGAGCTGACAGAAATGCTGCTGTTTTGAATATGGACTCTGACACCAGGCAGTGAGGAAAAAGTCATTAAAGCCTTTGAACAGGAATAAAGCACATTTGTGATCTTTCTTTCATGACTTTTCAGGGAGAAGGTAGACAGAGGAAGGAATAATTATTAGCGAAAACTTGCATCTCATTTTAGAGGACATGGGGGGAGAGAAGAGAAGGTGGAGACAGCTACAGGATGAAACGGAAGTTTTTTAATCCTTTTTGAATTATAAATTTGATTGTTTTAGCTGGGAGAAGGACAAGAGCAAGAAAATCTTTGAGTGCTAAGCATCAATGGCATATTTAGATGCTTATTTTTCACTTATACTTATTTTATTTGTTATTGTTTCTTATGGTAGTGACTGGGGACCAACAGAGAACAGGACCCCATTGTGCTAGGCACTTGTAATAGTCCTCACTCAGGGTCTGGTTGGAGAGCATGGCCTAGTGGTCATGGCCGCAATCCCTGACTGCCAAGGGGGCTGTGGGGAGTGGAGCCCAGGCCCCCCCATTCCACTGGGCTCTGACTCAGGGCCCTTTGGGCTACCAGTGTTCTGGCAACCAAGGCTGCTTAAAGTTGTCCTCCCTGGACCACTTCCTCTCATCTCCTTCCTCCGCCATCTGGGTCAGCTTAGTCCCAGACTTTCCTCTGTTGGGGAACTCCAGACAAAATAAGTAAGAAGGGGCTACCAATGTCCAGGTTCCACAGGCAAGAGAAAGAGAGATACTTCCCTCTCTGATTATCTCTGGAGTGGGTCCTCCCTTCCCTCAGAGAGGGTCCCTTTAGGCAGCTGTGTCAGAGCCTTTAGGCTTCCCTCTGCTCTGCACTGCTGGAGCTGTGGGCAGCAGGTCTGCTCTGATCCAGATCTGCCACCCAAATCAGCTGTTTCCCTCTCTTTTAATTCCTCCAGCAGATGTAGCATTTGCTGCAGGTGTGGCAGGGCGGGACTGACTGGGCCTCAGATAATCCCTTAACCCCTTTTTGCCCAGTGTGGGGCTTGTACACCCCATCACAGCACCATACAAAAAGTGTAGCAGACAGTCTCTGCTCCAGAGAGCTTCCAATCTAATAGGCCAGACACACCGTAGTGGAAAGGGGTATAACCAGGGGCGGCTCCAGGCACCAACGCAGCAAGCACGTGCCTGGGGCGGCATGCCTGCGGGAGTTCCGCCAGTCCCATGGCTTCGGTGGCAATTCAGCGGCGGGTACGTCGAAGGCGCGGGACCGGGGGACCTCCCACAGGCATGCCGCCGAATCCACATGACCAGCGGACCGCCTGCAGGCGCGCCGCCAAAAGTTGCCTGCCTGCCGTGCTTGGGGCGGCAAAAAACAGAGCCACCCCTGGGTATAACACACCAGCAAAGTGAACAATGTGATAGCAGCAAGGGGCATGTTAATTCCATGAGTTAGTTAGTTTTAGAGTTTCATTTAAAAGGAAAACTCACCACCTGGGTTTTCTTGAAGTCCTATTGTCTGGCTCAGGTGGATGTACTATTCTTGGACACCTCCTTACAAGCTCCCTTTTTCAAATGCCTTTAGGTATTTTAGAAGAGAATTCTGAATGATTATCATCTCGCAGTGGTAAAAGGCCCCTGGGCACAGGATTCCCTATTAATATTTTTCCTTTATTATTGACAGTTATATAATAACCAAGCTTTTATACAGCACCTTTTCTCAGTGGATCACAGAACACCTTACAAAGAAGAGAAGTATCATTATCCCTATGTTACAGATGGGGAAACTGAGGCCCAGAGAGGTGAAATGTTTACTCAGCAGGCCAGAGCAAGGAGTAGAACCCAGGTGTCCTGACTTTCAAAGCAGTGCCCTATTGGGGGGAGGGATAGCTCAGTGGTTTGAGCATTGGCCTGCTAAACCCAGGGTTGTGAGTTCAATCCTTGAGGGGGCCACTTGGGGATCTGGGGCAAAAATCAGTACTTGTTCCTGCTAGTGAAGGCAGGGGGCTGGACTCGATGACCTTTCGAGGTCCCTTCCAGTTCTAGGAGATGGGATATCTCCATTATATATAAAAAAAAAAAAAAATTCCTTGATGTAAATGGACACAATGCATTACACCTAGAGCTGTGCAAATCACTGATTTGTCAGTTCGGTGGCCAAACTAAAAAAAATCACGTCTGGTTTACTTGCAATGTGTCTAGCTTATTATTTGAATTTTTCAGTGAAAGGTGAAAAAATTTTCATTTGACCCAAAATGAAACATTTCATTTAATTTTTCATTAAACTTTAATTTTTAAACCTTTTTTTTTGTAAAATTGAAGTAAAATTGAAAACCAGAAACAAGTTCAAATCAAAATATTTTGTTCCCAAAATGCCAAAAAATGGATTTTTTGGGAGATTTTTTTTGTTTTTTGACCGAAACAATTTGGCAAATTTGATAAGAATTCATGAAATCTTTTGGTTGACCTAATTCTACATTTTTTGCCCCAAAAAAGTTGTATTTGAAAAAGTTTGCAGAGCTCTGATTACAGCTAGAGGACTTGATCTTGCATCGATTGAAGTCAATAGTGAAATTCCTTTGAGTTTGATGGAGCAGAATCAAGCCCAGGAACTTATAATGGAAGGCTATGTGAATATAATAAATACAAATTTTAAAATACTGTGAACTTCCTGTCCCTTGGCCAATTCATGACCTCACTGTACCTAGCTGAGTGGGGTTTAATTTCAATGGGAACTGTTCTGAAACATAAAAGCATTCTATACCCGTGGGAAGGACAGGGGGAAGCAATCAGCAATGTATTTTCTACAGAGCCACATGTTCATATGCTGTTTACAAACAAATCCTCAGAATAATCCAACTGCATCACTTTTAACTGATTTATAAAGAGTTCTGCAATTAATTAATTTAATTTATTTCCTGTAAATAAAAGATCTGAGCAGAGTTACGGATGGAAACATTTTTTTGGGCTCACCAGCTTTAGTCAGACCTTGAGAGCTGCTCTTCAGCTGCTCTTATTGATTTTAAATATTGCAAAACATTGCATGTTAAATATTCATGCTGCTAATGCAAGGCTGTTACTTTCAGTACTGTGTAATGGCAGCTCTAGAGTTTGAGAACATAAGCCTTGTTAATTGTTAAATATGTGGACAGGTGGGAGAGGGAAGACAATTTTGCTGTAAGTATACAATTAGAATCGACTGGCTGTGTGTAGAGGCTAGTGGGAAGTGTCCCTTTAAGATTAGAAGGCTTGTACAGAAACAGCTCTCTTGACCCATGCTAACCCATTCTTCCCTTCTCTAAAGCAAGGTGACAATAAAGTGATTTTAATCTGGTTTTCCTCTTCTGCCACCTCCAAAAAGGAATTTTTTTTTTCATATCCAGAGACAGAGATTTTAACTTTTTTTTTTAGTTAGTTAGTTTTTGTGAAAGGATTCATTGAAATTTTAAATTTTAATATTTTCGTCAGTAACTTTTCAAGGTGTAATTAGAAATACAGGGCTTGAGTTTGGGAGTGACCAGCTGCCAGCTCATGCCAAGGTCTCCATGTCTCAACTAAGCACTGACAAATACACAGCTGGAATCAGACTGGATTATCTGTGCGTTGGTATTGTTAAAATAGATACTGGAATTATAAGAATATCTTTAGTGTTTAAACTTTATTGAATACTTGTGAATCGCTACATGCTTCAGTCTCAGTTATAACATCTGTATCCCCATAAGGTAATTGTTGGGGTACCATTAAAAGCAATTTAATACCAAGGCCCTAAAAGTGAGACACCCCTCAAAATGCATTCACAGGAAAATGTCTAATGAGGTTTCCTTAATGATTCACAAACAAAACTGGACTTTGACTGAAAAATCCATGTTTAAAGAAGGCAAGAAATGTTGACATTAAAAATCATCCTGTTTTCTATAACTCCTATGTCCCTTTCTAATAGATTAAGGGTAGCACAGAATAACATATACTGATTTATAACACTGAAATATAAAATGGAGAATTGTTAATGGTAAGATTAAGAGCTTTGATAGCTGTATTTTGAAGGATTTGTAATTATGTATAGTCGATGAGTAACACTTCAGTCAAGGCTTTGGTGGCATGTGTGGTTTTGCCAAGTCTTCTTTTACATAGAATTGTCAATCTGCTTAAAGAGTTATTGCTGACAGAACAAAGGTAACACGTTGAGCTGGAAGATGTAAGTAAAAGATACACAAACATTAATGATAAATAAACCCCCCCTTTTCTGGGAAGACCCAGGGCAGGGTCACACAAAAACAACATGACACCAAAACCAGCAGAAAAAATGCAGACATTGGGTAACTGAAGCTTGTGCATGCGTAATGTTTGGGTTACCTAAAATCCAAAGATTTGATGTGCTAAAAGCCAACTGGATAAAAGTTACATCATCTGTAATGTAGAATGTATAAAAGACCTACGCGAACATGTGCCCAAGCTGGAGAAACACTGGACTAGAAACTGCAGAATGGGACTGAAGGATCAGACCAAGGGTTCAGAGAAGGTGATGACTATCCGAGAAGTTGGAAGAACTTCCTGGTACCCCAGAATGTGGTAACTTGGGCCCATTTACCAGTACTGCCTTGTGTGTTGTTGTTTGTCTGGCATAAATATATGTCCAGACACTTTCAGACAATTATTGTCACATATTGTATAAATAAAGTCAAAAATTCATTGAGCTTAATTTGGGTGGACTTGTGACTCAGTTACCCAACTTCTAACCTCAACAGTAATATTTGCGCAGTTGTATTGTGAATCTCTGTGACTGTAAATCACTAGACAGGAGAAAGACATTAATTAGCGTAAAGGGCTGATCTTCAACAGAAGGTGTTATGCCCATCCCAAAAGGAAAAATCCATCAATATCAGATGGACTATTGTGGAATGTTGCAATTGGAATTTCACTATGTACCATTGTCAAGAGGACAAAACACTTTTGCTGTTCTGCTCTCCTCCCCGTGAAGATGAGTCATGCAAATATGCTCTTTTCATCAGGTGAGTTTGCAGCTCAGAGCACATGGGGCAAAATGTTTCTAGGCATAAGTGAGAGATCCCCAGCTGCTTAGCCTGGGTTAGCACTAAAGGACACATAGATGATTATAGAAGCTTTTATTACTTTTTGAAACTTAAGATTGTAACTCATTTGTATATCGATGTTTGCCTGCTTTAACCTTGTAAATAACACTGGTTCCCTTTCCCTATTTAAAAAATGTTTATATGGTTTTTATCAGATTAGCTACAAGTGTGAGATCTAAGGTGCAATTGACCTGGGTAAGTTACTCATCTTTTGGGACTGGGAGTAACCTGTATAGTGCTGTGATTCTTGGTATAAAGAATCATCTATCACAAAGGTAAACTCACCTGGGTGGCAAGCCAGATCCGACTACTCAAGGGGACAGTCTGTGACTCCATGCTAAGGCAGTTATAGTGCCTGAGGAGTTTACAGTTGATAATTGGCTGGTGAATCTAAATATAGAGTTCACAACCAATTTGGGACCTGTGTCCTGCTTCCTAACAGTCTGCCCTGAGATTGGTACTCGTGCTCTTGAGTCACTGCAGGCAGCGTTACCGTGACAACCCCCAAAATTTCAAAAATCATGAGCCAGAACCCCCTGTGACAGGGTTGGTAGCTCACCGCTGTGGCGCCTCCTCCTGGCCGCTTCAGGGAATTAGTTTTGCGCCAGTAGAGCGCCCTCTTTGGGTGGCGTTCCACCTGTCGTCTCGCCTCGGTGGGGTGCACGGACTTGCGTTGCTCCCGACGTCAGCGTCCTCTTCCGGAGCACTGCCCTCCGACAGTGTCCCTTTGTCCAATCACACCCCCTTCCAGGGGGGGGGGGGTTAAACAACAGCCCCACACCCTCGAGTCCGATCCTCAGAGTCCAGGACCCGGTGTGGTTCTGACCGGCCGCTCCCTGCGGCCCGTGGCTGTGCGTGGGACAACACAGCAAACAAAGGGGGAAAAAGGGGGGGGGGGGGACACTCAGGCCTGCCCACTACTCTGAGTCCCGGTCCAGAGGCCCTCGGACGACAGTCTCACTGTCTTCCTTCTCCTTCCTCCTCTGACTACCCCTCTGGACCGCTTCCCCAACAGCCCTTCGCTACGCTAGGCCTTCTCCTCCCAGGCCCGCTGCCTAGCAGGCTATGGAGTAGGGCCTTCTCCCACTCTCTCAGGCAGGCCTGCACTGCACTGTCCATGGTGCTGGCCTCCCAGCTCTGGAGACAGACCTTCCCCTCTGAAGGCCTGGGACAGACTGACTGCTCCTGCTCTGGGCAGCCTTTTATATGGCTAAGCCGGGCCCTGATTGGCTGGCTACAATCTGTCTTCTGATTGGCCCTCTGTAAGCCCTTCCCTGATTGGTTGGGCGACTGCGCAGGTGCCTAGGCCTGCTGCAGCCCACCCTCTCTGAGTGTGGGGCAATCGCCCCACCACCCCCCCCAAATCATGAGATTTTTAAAAAGATCGTTTTTTTTAAGTAAATATTGCCGCCGTTGCAGGAACTCTCACTGCAGAGCTTCTAGCTTCTCCCCAAGCCCCAAAACTCGAATTAATTCTGGGCCCCCCACATCTGCGCATCCTCAAGCCCAGCAATTACTTACCCCTCTCCAATTCCTGAATTACTGTTGCTCTGCCCCTTGGGTGGTTATTCATACCTGTGTCAAATGAGTCCCACGTGGTGCAAAGCGCTAGTCAGACAGAATGGTAGCATTTTACATCCACTTGGCACACAAGTAGGCCAAGGGGCAATGGGCCCAATGCTCAGTGAATTGGGACGTGGGGGCCTTGTAAATCTGGAGCTGATGAAACTCGTGATAAGCATAAATAAAAAAGTATCCCAGTTTGTGCGCTCACAGAAACTTCACATTAAGACTAGGCCCAAAGGGACTCTGTACGTGCTCAGAGGAAAATGTCAGTGATGGTTTACGTGCTGGGACAAAATGAGTGTAGTGAGCTGCACTGAAACTCCCAGTAGTCCCACAGGCTGCAGCTCCACACAGTTCATTTAAGCAACTTTTAAAACACCTGAAAATTGCTCTCTAGATCTAGACCGGCAAGGGCTACCAAACTCAGCATGGTTATAGCTCGGTTCGTATTAACTGTGGTGTACTGAAATCTATACTAAAACGGTAAGATATCACTTTAGGTGTACGGGGTTCCCCTGGTCCTTCTTTCACGCTAGGAGGCGCTCTTGAGAATCATGTGAGCAGGGGCTAGCACAGGAGTGGGCAAACTACAGCCCGCCGGCTGGATCCAGCCCGCGGACTGTTTTAAGCCAGCCCTTGAGCTCTCGATGGGGATCAGGGTCTGGGGCTTGCCCTGCTCCAGCACTGCAGCCGGGGAGCAGGGTCAGGGCCACTCCACACAGCTCTTGGAAGCAGCGACATGGCCCAGATCCAGCCCCTACACACTCCAGTGGCCCTCTCCAGTGCTCCAATGGGAGCTGCGGGGGTGGTGCCTGCAGACGGGGCAGCGTGCAGAGCCGCCTGGCTGCGCCTTTGCGTAGGAACTGGAGAAGGGACATGCCGCTGCTTCCAGGAGCCGTTTGAGGTAAGCGCTGCTTGGAGTCTGCACTCCTAAGCCTCTCCCCAACCTCCTGTCCCAGACCTGATCCCGCTCCTGCCCTCTGAACCCCTTGATTCCAGCCTGTAGCACCTTCCAATCTAAACCCCTCATCCCCAGCCCACCCCAAAGCCTGCACCCCAGATGGAGCTTGCACCCCTTCCTGCACCCCAACCCCCTGCTCCAGCCCTGATCCCCCCGCCTTCCGAACCCCTCAGTCCCAGCCCAGAGCACCCTCCTACACCCCAAACTCCTCATTCCCAGCCTCATCCCAGAGCCCTCACCCCCTCCCACACCCCAACCCCAATTTTGTTAGCATTCATGGCCCACCATATAATTTCTATTCCCAGATGTGGCCCTCGGGCCAAAAAGTTTGCCCACCCCTGGGCTAGCAGCAGTCACTCTGCAGAAAGCCAGCCTAAAGTAATGTGGGTTTAGTTGTGCCTGGGAGCTGTCTGCTTTATTCCTCTGTTTTCAGGTTCTTGTGTGTTATGTTACATTACAACCTTCCCATAAAAGTATTATGTTTTTATCTAATTTCTCGGTGTGTGCTGTGAACATAGCATTAACATCTACTGTAGATTCATATGCCACAAGTGTGCAGATATGTGACAGTTTCTTTAAATTGTAGCCAAAAGACTGGTAGGATATAGAGGGTGAGGAGGGTCAAAGGTTATAAGCCAAAGTTCGAGAAGGCAGCAGAGAATGGTTTTAGGACTTACACTGTTTTTGTTATTTTAATAACTTCTTGCTAAGTTAGAAGAATGTGGCTTTTTGTGAGATGCCATTGTTACATGATAAGAGTTGCACCAGGTGAACTGCTTCACAATAGGCCCAAAAGACAGTTCTTCATTTCTGTTCTGGTGCTCATTGTGGGATCAGCACCACACACTGCTGCCGGGTCATCCATAAGAACATAAAAATGGCCATATTGGGTCAGACCAAAGGTCCATCTAGCCTAGTATCCTGTCTTCCGACAGTGGCCAATGCCAAGTGCCCATATGGAATGAACAGAACAGGTAATCATCAAGTGATCCACCCCCTGTTGCCCATTCTCAGTTTCTGGCAAACTGAGGCCGGGGACACCATCCCTGCCAATCCTGGCTAATAGCCATTGATGGACCTATCCTCCATGAACTTATCTAGCTCTTTTTTGAACCCTTTTATAGTCTTGGGCTTTATAACATTCTGTGGCAAAGAGTTCCACAGGTTGACTGTGTGTTGTGAGAAGAAATACTTCCTTTTGTTTGTTTTAAACTTGTTGCCTATTAATTTCATTTGGTGACCCCTAGTTCTTGTGTTATGAGAAAGAGTAAATAACACTTCCTTCTTTACTTTCTCCACCCCGTCATGATTTTATAGACTTCTATCATATTCCCCCCCTTAGTCATCTCTTTTCCAAGCTGAAAAGTCTGTCTTATTAATCTCGCCTCATATGGAAGCTGTTCCATACCCCTAATCATTTTTGTTGCCCTTTTCTGAACCTTTTTTCCATTCTAATATATCTTTTTTTGAGATGGGGCGACCACATCTGCACGCAGTATTCAAGATGTCGGTGTACCATGGATTTATATAGAGGCAATATAATATTTTCTGTCTTATTATCTATTCCTTTTCTAAGGGTTCTTAACATTCTGATAGCTTTTTTTGACTGTTGCTGCACATTAAGTGGATGTTTTCAGAGAACTATCCACAGAGACTCAAAGATCTTTCTTGAGTGGTAACAGCTAATTTAGAAGCTCATTCCCGGATCAGGATCCTTCTCACTAACCTCCAGATAGCACAGTGTATTGGTTAAGAGCCTAGTTTAGGAAAGCACTTCAGGATAGCACTTAATACAGGCTTAACAGGGATGGACTGAAGCATGCCTTAAGTCCCATTGACTTCAAAGTAGACTATCATTCATTTTAATGGGACTTAAGCATGTGCTCAAAGTTAAGCACATGCAAATGTGCTGTCCTGAACAGGGATTCCTCCGTGAATTGGGGCCTTACCCTGTGATCTCTTTCACATTCCTCCCTGCAAAGAAGTATAGTAAGGTACTGCTAAATGTACAGGAGAGTAACAGAAGAAATCTGCAGACAAATCAAGACATTTTAATATTGTAATATCAGTTGGAAAACCTCCTACATTTTCTTTTGAATAGAGTCTTTAATGACTCCAGTAAGTGTAACAATTCTGCTTGGGTTAACTTATATTTTTTCCTGTGATGGTTTATATCCCTTTATAATTTAATGCAAGAATGCTTACTAGATGCAGAACACTCACTGTGAATAGACTATATTAGTATTTCTGAGTGGTTTGGATATTTCATTGTGTGTGTCATGTTTGATCATCTGATTTAGCCTTTTGTGAGCAGAAGGAATATTTCCCAAGTGAGGTTTGATTTTTGTTTTGTTTTTTAAATGATTTGCATGGTGTGTATGTGTCACACATCCAGATCTCATATGCAGTCAATTTGCATTCTGGTTTTTTGGAGACAGAAAATGTGCAGGCTGTCTTCTTACAGCAAAACATATGAACTGAGCTTCTGATTCAGAGAAATCCGTTTCCAAGGGAACACATTTTCAAAAGTGACCAGTCATTTTGGGCCTCTCCATTTCTGAGTGCACAACCTGAGATGCCTTAAAGCACCCTCCCTCTAAAAATCAGGCCCACTGAAGGTGTCTTGAGTTGAGCAACCAAAAACTCAGGCACCCAAAATCACTAGTGACCTTTGGAAACGTGAGGCCCAAGGAATACAGTGCTACGGTAGAGAGTGTTTTGGAAAGTACAGAAAGAATAGCAGATGGACTCTAGGCCAAATCCATCTTTCTACCACATTAGGCCACACAGCTTGGCGAGAACGTACGCAGGCTGACTTTGTGCCAACGTACATGTTGCAGAATCAAGATGTGATTGTGAATGGGATCCTACCACCTCACTTGAGCCTCCACGTGCCATTAGAGTTGCCTCATGGCCCTTACTGCCATCCCAAGGTGTCAGTAACCCCCCCGAGGCTTGTGATGTGGGGAGGTGGTTTGGCTGGTGGCTTTACATTTTCTCACCCTTAAAACACACCCAGTGAAGCGGTGTCAGCAACAAGCTAAAGAGAAGTGACTGTTATGCTGGTTCCTTGCATCCTGCCCTCTAGTGTCACAGAGCTACTTTCATTCTTGCTGCCTTCAGGGTCTTTTGCAGGATTTGGCTGATTATTAGAGACTATAAAATGACAACGTTCACCGGCAAATAGAAGAGAAATGCTTGTGTGTGTTCAGTAATAAAGCCTGATTACTTGGGCTTTACGCAGCGGGAGTGAATTTTGCTCCAAATACTTGGGAACTTCAGAACTTTGGAAGGTCTCTGATTGGCTATCAACATTATGTACTGGAAATTCATAACATGAGATTTTTCTTCCAGTACTTTTGTCCGGTATAATGAGGCAGTACATTGCTGGGATTATTATACTTCTTAGGGGGTTGAGATTGCTTGGCCTTCACCATTATACTTCACAGTGCACCTGAGGCATGCAAAAATCCCCTATGATGCGCTGCCTGTCATGTCTTATTGCTTAATTATATAGCCAGAGGTGAATCCGTCATTAAGGATATTCTTTACTCACCGTTGGATTACATCTTTAATCCCATCAGAACACACACATTTAGAAATGGCAAAAGAAGCTTGCACAAAACTGTCACTTTGTTACCCTAATGAGCTCTTTCTTTAAGCAATGTAGTTCATTCTCTGGGCATTGAGTGCTAGCTTTGGAATACTGGATATTTATATTATTAGTCTTATTACTGCTTTTAACAACAGTGGAATGGCTGAGGGCATGGCTTTTTTTTTTTAAATAAAGAAAGAGATCATCTAGTGAAGGAAAATAACTAAAGTTTGGAATTCAGTTGCATAGAAAGACTTTAGAAAGTTGATAGCTCATTACCGTTACTTTTCCTCAGGGCAGACTGTTACTTAACAAATCAAGGCACACAAGACGAAAAATTAGGGCACAAAAAAGTTAGTGCAAACGTAGACGCTTGTTTTAAAACAAGGACAGCGCAGCAGTAATTTGACAGCATTATCCTGACAGTCCTGGGACTCATTTGTCACATTTAGTGGGGCTGACAATTCTATCTAGTCTGACCTCACTTTGTTCGGTACCGGGGCTCCTCCTTCAACTGACGGGGCTCAGCGTTGGCATAAGCCCCAGACTGGTTGTATGTGATGTCTGATCAGTGCTTAATTTGTGACCAACTACCTTGGTCTCCATTTAAATAGCCAACATTTGCCAATAGATATTGTAAAATTACTTCATTCTGAATACAATACTGGGAAAAACCAGTATCTCAGATACCACTGCCTGATGCATATTGGCAAATGCTGACTCTTTAATGGTGAGAGCTGTCTGCTTCAAGTGTGCCCAGCATTGTACAGAAGCTAGGGGCAGAGTCTAGTTTGATGGGGCTCTGGTCTCGGTTTAGCTGGCTAGATCCTACCACCTTACAATTAAGAATAAAAAGTTGCAACTTTTTTCTTTGTGGGTTTTTGTAAGATGGCATATACTCTCGCCACCTTTTCACCACAATGAGAGCTTCACCTTAGATCAAGGTTCTCAAACTGGGGGGTCAGGACCCCTCAGGGGGTCACAAGGTTATTACATGGGGGGGGGGGTCGCAAGCTGTCAGCCTCCACCCGAAGCCCTGCTTTGCCTCCAGCATTTATAATGGTGTTAAATATGTAAAGAAGTGTTTTTAATTTAAAAGGTGGAGGGTCGCACACAGATGCTTGCTATATGAAAGGGGTCACCAGTATAAAAGTTGGGGAACCACTGCCTTAGATAGCCTCTGTCTCCCTGGGGCTGGGTAATGGATTCCTGCGGCCTGTTCTTCTTTCATTTGTGCACATATTTTTTTTGTTATGAAAATGTTCATATATCTTTAAAAGTACATTCCCCAGGCTTTGTTCTCCTGCTCAGAACCGTAAGGTAATGCACTGCTGCTGTTGCAAGACCTCATTGCTGCAGTTAGAAGTGTTAGCCTTTTTAACCAAAAGGGAACATTCCCTCATCGTGTTCAACAAACCATCATATCAAAAGTGTGTCTGCAGTCCTCCTGCTCATGCTTCATCTACTATTCTTCTGCTAGCTCTGGTAAAGCATTGCTGTCACTCATGCCCAATTTATGAAGAGTCATAAATACACAGCTCAGAGATAAAATCCCCATTATTTTTTCATAAAGGACATAGGCCTATATCGTCGTTTGGAACCACTCTTGATGTTTCCATGCACATAAATGAAACATTCCAATGGCATGCTCAGGACAAGCATAACATCTACCTTCCTTTACCCTGCATGGATTGTTTGAACTTTGAAACGTAAAGTTGCCATTTTCCCAATGAGATTGTCCTCAGCATGCTCTGAAGCCCTCCCCCATGTCACTCTTTTCTATAACCCCATCTATGTTTGAGGACTCACAATGTGGCCACCACTGTTCAGATTGAAGAGGACCTGGATGGGACAGGAACCCAGGGTTTGTTGGATCAGACCATTGGGCCCTCTGGAAGCACAAATGGATGCTATGGATGAAGGGGGGGGGGGGAAATCTCATAGTGTGCCTTGGCAGTTGTGTAGCTCTGTGCTTGTGTTTGTCACAACTGCTCTTCATTTTCCCACAGTGATTATATTTTGGGAGAGATCAGACACTCTAGTCCTTGCTGATTTAGGTCGGGCTGAATAGTAGCCTGGCTAGCAAGGTGGTCCAGGAGCACAGTGGGGCACAAGATCATGCCCCTGCACTGGTAATCTGCATTATAGGTAGGTCTGCTGAGTTGTTATTCTCCCCACCCCACCTCTGCATGTAGATAGCTGGGTGTAGACCCTGTGCAGTCTCCCTAAAGCAGCAGGGAGACTGGATGGAAATTGTGATTCCCTAAATCTTAATCTCACTCCCATAAACCTTCAGGGGCAATACAAGATATTGTCCCTTATTTGGGGATCATAGCAAAGCTGTGGTTTGAATCTTAGAGAGCAAATGACTAGGTAGGGCACATTGGAGTTTTTTAATGAGGCCTGAGCTGTATTAATTGGTTTGACAGTGACACTGTTATCTTGATACTCCCCTGGTGGCTTAAAAGGGCTAGATATTAGCCCTTGCAACCAAAAACCGTCAGTTCAAGCCTTCTCCTCGGAAGCTATGTGCATTTATCAATCTCAACCTGCTATGTGTTTTTTGTCTGGCTCTCCTTACAGGATGAAGCAACAGAGGGTCCTGTGGCACCTTTAAGACTAACAGAAGTATTGGAGCATAAGCTTTCGTGGGTGAATGCCCACTTCATCAGACACAAACTGTTTGCATCTGATGAAGTGGGCATTCACCCACGAAAGTTTATGCTCCAATACTTCTGTTAGTCTTAAAAGTGCCACAGGACCCTCTGTTGCTTTTTACAGATTCAGACTAACACGGCTACCCCTCTGATACTTACTGGATGAAAGTCTCTGGCCTATGTGGACATCAGGCTAGATGATCATAATGGACTCTTATGGTGATAAAAATCTGAGGTTTTTTTATGCAGGCAAAACAGCATGTGGGAGTTCAAAGAATTAAGTTAAAAAAGATATATTTCAAGGCCTTCCTTATAAGGTGCCATGAAGCTAATTAGAATCAAAAGAAGAGAAACCATCACATCAAAAGTTTAAATCCAGATCTTTATGCTTTATTCACTATTGTTCTGCTAGCTCTCAAAAAACCCTTTGCTACTACTCATTCTAAATTCATGAAGCGCTATAAATACCCATCTCATAGATAAAAACTTCATTATTTTTTCATAAAGGACATAGAAATGTAGTCTGAAAATTTTAGTTGACTATTGATGTGTCCAAATAAATAAAGGCTCACTGGGTTCCCGTTAAAAGCTTTTCACAACGGTGCCTGCATTCAAAGCCCTGGGCAGGTTGATTCAACTGGAAAATGGAAAAGCTAAACACTTTTAATTAGGCTTTAGAACAGACTTATTCCCACACTGGAGGAAGACAATCACTGTGTGAAGATGCTCTTCATAAACCTACTAAACATTATGGTAAATGTGCTTAATTTATTGCCACTTGATACACTGTGAGCCTGATTCTAATTTGCCCTTTCCCACCACTTTGGCAGTGTAAAAGACCACACCTCACTTTAAGAGTTTAGTGTACATAAGAAGCAGACCATGTGTCTATTGCTAATGTTGGAGTCAAAACTTATGAGGCCTAGATCTTCTTCTGTGGTAAAGTGGAAGAACCCCACTGACTTTACACCCTGCTCTCAAACCTGGTGCTTATAAGTCATTGACTGTCTCCAGACCCTGGCGTTCACATGTTCAAATGTCAGTTAACTCAGTTAGGGGCAAGAAGACACTACTTAGCTCCAGGAATGTCAGATTTATGGGCCTGATCCAAAGCCCATTAACTTCAGTAGGCTTTGGATAAGGCTCTGACTGAGTAAATTTTTACAGCCCTGACACTTTGTCGTACTGTACGTGTCGCCCCAATAAATTATACTTGAACTCAGTTTTTGATTTCCTCCCTCCTTCCTTCCCCCAAAGCTCTAACAGCCTTTTGTAGTATCCCATAAATGTTACATAATTTGTCTTCTGCAACCTAATCTCAGGACCCTGAGTGAAATTCACCCCAATGCAACACTACAGTTCCACATTAAGGGATGAAGACGACGCATTATGTATTTCCCAGTCACCATTGTGGAGGTGAATTTCATCACGCCCAGAAATTAAAATTACATAGTCAACATTTTAAACATAAGGGTTTGCTTGCTATGTGGAAAACTGGTATGCATTGGAGTGGCCAAAATGCTATTACAAAATAATCATTTTCTTACTAAAAATGGGTTTTTATTAGTTTATAATAGTGTAATGCTTTAAATGTATTTACATTTGCCTCTTTAAAAGAATAGACATGTCTCTCTTTAAAAAATTGTTTCTTAAGACTGGCTTAGAAAGTGCTTGCAAATAATTTTGCTTACTGTAATAATCAATTTGGATCTTCCATGTGCCAGACAAACATTAGTTTATCCTCAGCAGGGCCAGCTCCAGGCACCAGGCAACCAAGCACATGCTTGGGGCAGCACCTGTTAAGGGGCGGCCAATCTTGGGGTGGCGGGGGGCAGCGCGGTGTGGCATTCCATGGGGGGGGGCGCTCTGGCGGCGCGGCGCTCGGCGGGGGGCGCTCTGGCGGCGCGGTGTGCGGCGCGTGGCGCTCGGCGGGGGGGGGGAGGCGCGGGGCACGGCACTCAGGGGGAGGGTTCCAGTGGCGCGGTGCTCGGCGGGGAGGGGGGCTCGGCGGAGTGGCGCTTTTTTTTTGCTGCTTGGGGCAGCAAAAAAGTTAGAGCCGGCCCTGATCTTCAGTAATCTTGTGCATAGGTTGGTAAGTGTTTATTATCCTCACTTCAGAGAAAGGTTGTCTAAGGCAGAAAAGTAAGCTGAGCATCACCAAAGTGTCATTATCCCAACTACCAGCACTGGGATTACAGGTTGGAAGTTCTTGGTTCCCAGTCCTCTTCTCAGACTACTAGACCACATTGTTCTCACACATCCTGATGTTCTAAATGCTTTATCTGTGTCATGTTTTAATATATTACTTGTATGGTCCCTGGGAATTCTCGCAGATGGGTACCACATAAATATAATCTATTATCATTTTAGTTATTGACTATTCTGTATTATTTTCATAGATTTTAAGGCCAGATGGGACCATTAGATCATCCATACTGCCTTCCTCCTGTATAACACAGCCCATTGAATTCTACCCAGCTGCTTCTATATAGAACTGGGCAAAATTTTTCAACACTTTTGAAACAAAATGTTTCAACACAAAACGACATTTTGTTTTGAAACTTACTTTATTTTTATTTAAAAAATTTTTAAAAACATTAAAAAATTCTTGATATTGAAACAAAATGCGTCATTGGACTCAACATGGATTTTTTTCCCAGCTTTTAGATTTGCCAAAAAAATTATTTTCAGTTAGACCCAACATTAATTTATTTTCAATTTTCAGACTTGCCAGCCAACTGAAAAAACGGTTATTTGCACAGCTCTGCTACTGTTGAGCAGCAGTATAGAACTGAGCACTTTATAGAAATGGTTTAAACTAAAGCCAAATTTGTGACTAAAGTTACTTTTAAATTTAGAGTCTATATTTTATTTTCTCTTCCGTGTAAACATGACTGTTGGAGACACTTTGGGCCAAGTTCTACTCTCTCACCGTGGGACAATTTCCATGGAGGTTAATAGGTATGTCCTGTTTAAATGGGGACAGAGTTTGAGTCTTACTATTGTTGCTAAGAATTTCTTGTTCATTATGGAAAGGGATTGTATTAAAAAGGTCATTCAAAGTTTAGGGAACACAGTAGCCACAGTCGGGTGGTACCTTTCCATTATACATTTAATGTTCTAAATGGCTCCCAGGGAATACCCCTATGTAAGGGACTTCCTTAATAGTGCAGAATAGGCAGGATAGTTATGCCAGCTCTCGATTACAGGGGGTATATTGGAGGATGGTCAGAAGAGGGAAGGAGGTGTGAATGAAGCACACTGTTCTAGCTATTCTCTGCTTGCCATGGCCCGCTATGGGACATGAGTTAGAGCATTCTGATGCTGGGTATTAGGTAGAGGAATACTGGCTAGGACTGGTAACCATACAAGTTTTGTTGGCTTCAGTGTGCCTGGGATAATTTTCCTGGTGTTTTAGTCTAGTGTGGGCAGAATTTAAAGAAAATGGGGCACAGTATTCACCAGATGAGTAGCGGAAAGCTCCAAACTGAGCAGTGTTTGCATACTGGCTAACCAGTGGACCCTACCAGTTTGTTTCTGCTCTTGAACGTTCAAGCTACTTTAGTGAGATGGTATATTTGTGTGTGTGTGTGTGTGAGAGAGAGATCTAGGGTGACCTTTAGATACACTGGCTTTGAATTGTGTGCTAACCATTCTAAAAGGTGTTAAGCTCAAGTTGATTCTGACCATGGTGTCAGTGGAAGCATGTTGACCAGTCTTTGATGTATTTGGTTTCAGTCTCTATTTCTTGCAGAAGTCAGCTAAGGCAGCCATATCATTGGGCAGGTCTACACTAACCCCCCAATTCGAACTAAGGTACGCAACTTCAACTACGTGAATAACGTAGCTGAAGTTCGAAGTACCTTAGTTCGAACTTACCTCAGTCCAGACGCGGCAGGCAGGCTCCCCCGTCGACTTCGCGTACTCCTCTTGCCGAGCTGGAGTACCGCAGTCGAAGGCGAGCACTTCCGGGTTCGACTTACCTTGTCCAGACAAGTCGCGATAAGTCGAACCCAGAAGTTCGATTTGCTTGCCGCCGAACTACCGGGTAAGTGTAGACCCACCCATTGTTCAGGTTCTCTTCAGTCTTTGGAAGTGATAGTCCCTTGAGGCCAAGCAGATATCGTCATCATACATGAGTTCGGTAAGTCATTGGTGAATACATTCAAATGCGTGCCAGCACCAAGCCTTGCAGGAATCTGTGTCTATCTACAAGTATCAGCTCAGTTGCCATGACAACATATCTAGGAAGAACTCTTGACATCTTATACAGCAGGCCAGTCAAAGGCTGCTGTAAGATCAAAAAAGACAGCTCCAGATTTCTTCTCTTGAAATTTATTCTCATGTACATAATAAGTGCTATCATTTGGTCACAAGTGCTTCAATTTGATTGGAAACCTGCCTGGTCATCACTCAAAAGTTGTTCTGTCATAGGTATAATTATTTGTAGGATTATGTTTGTGACGTTGCACCCCATAATGCTTTATAGAAATATGCTTATGAGTGTAAATATGACATAACTGGAATATGCTTTATGCTAGATATGCCATGTAATATATCTCTGCAAAGGTTATAATCTACTGAATATATTCATCCTAGTTGTATGCATGTATCATTTTTGTATCTGAAGTTATGAATATTGGCTATGTACTTGTTTGATTTTAAGTAGCCTCAGTGAAGCATTTGGTCAGCTGCTTGAGAAAAGACTATTCTCAGTAAGTGCCCAATCAAGAAACACTTAAGCTGACAATGGACTTTGACAGACACCAATCCACATCTGAGCTTTCCTGGGAACGTTCAAACTAACATGTAAGCATGTAACATGTAAAGAACTGAGTCATGCATGGACATGTGATTTGCCCATGTGACTCCAAAACTCCATCTTGTAGCTGTGATTCTGCATAGGAAAACACAAGGGGTTTCTACCCACAAGAGAGATTATATAAGGCCCTGAGAAACCCCTCCATTTTGTATTTAGCTGGCTCAAGAGATAGCCTCTCCACCCCAAAGAGATGCATGAAAGAAACTGGAACAAAGGACAGTAACTACAGGAGTGTGAGTGATTGCTGGACCCAGACTAGCGGGAAGTCCAATCTGTAAAAGAAGCTTATTGGAACAGCTCTGAGGGTGATATTTACCTGCATTTAGTTTCTTACTGTATTAGGCTTGCATGTTTTTGTTTTATTTTGCTTGGTAATTTACTTTGTTCTGTCTGTTTTTACTTGGAACCACTTAAATCCTACTTTTTATATTTAATAAAATCACTTTTTACTTATTAATTAACCCAGACCAAGCAATTAATTCCTGGGGGAGCAAACAGCTGTGCATATCTCTCTATCAGCGTTATAGAGGGCGAACAATTTATGAGTTTACCCTGTATAAGCTATATACAGAGTAAAACAGATTTATTTGGGGTTTGGATCCCATTGGGAACTGGGTATCTGGGTGTTGGAGACAGGAGCACTTCCTAAGCTGTTTTCAGTTAAGCCTGCAGCTTTTGTGGAACATGGTTCAGACCTGGGTCTGTGTTTGTAGCAGGCTAGCGTGTCTGGCACAACCAGGCAAGGCACTGACGTCCCAAGCTGCCAGGGAAAATGGGCTAAGAGGTAGTCTCAGCACATCAGGTGGCAGTCCCAAGGGGGTTTCTGTGACCCAACCCGTCACAATGTATTCCAGGAGTTTGTAGCTACAACTCAGGAGTGACAATGAGCAATAGCTGGCTGCTAAAGAGTGGTCTTTATCTGGCATTGGCAAAGCTATCACCGTAGCTTTCTACCATATCATGTTCTCCTATATGACACGGGACATGAAGACAGATAACTGATGTTGGCTTTTCTCCCCAAGATGATGTTGTATTTCTGGTGATGCACTGTCAAAGCTGAAGCCTTTCCCTGTTTTCATTGATTGCAATGCCTTTTCTAGTTCTGTTTTCTGTTTCTTCTCTAGAGAATGGTTGCTCAGAATGTAGCCAACAAACGGAGCAGCAGAGGTACTGCAAAATGTCACACTTGCCACTATTCAGGAATATATGGGATGTACCCCTCAACCACCTGCACAGCAGAAATCCTGTCTAGACAGTGCTGCACACTTCTGATCAGTTGATAATATCAGCACCTCCCAGTGGCGGACAGAATGGCAGAGAGCCTCTGCCACTACCAGGAACTCATTCATCATTGTCAGGCCGGATGAATGGCTACCTGGCTTTGGGCTCCCATGCCACCTCTGGAACCAGCTTAAGAGGTTCAGATGTTGCATGGTTTGCTGCACCAAGACCAACCATGTCTGGGGCATCCAAGAGAGCCCACGGTGTGTCTGTGGAGGATGCATCGCGTGTGGTGGATGTTCGGTCTTATGTGGGTGGGGCTCCCAGGAGGTTTTCTCAAGCTGAACACTGCTGATTCAGAGGCCATTGATTGGCTCAAGACCATTTAGCTCTTCATCTTTTTTATGATTTTATTATTATTATTATTTTAAACGTTGTCTTGCTTGTCTTGCCTATACGCAATTGATATAATATATAAGAGTTAGAGCATCCCCGACCTTGGGATGACATACATGGAGGGACGGGGTAGGCCCTGTGCTTAAAGTAATTAAAATCAAGACATAAACATTTTGTCCAACCCTGACTCCCTATTTTAGTGCTGAAGGCAGCTCAGAAATGGTGGGCCTGGTGTTTTGAAAATGAACCTGTTGTTCACTTTTGGAAAGGGTTCCTACATTTTTTAGCTGATCTTATGTCCAAAATGACTGTCTAGAAATGCCTATAAATACATATTGTTAGCCTTCCTGAGAAGTGCCTTTTGCATTTGGTTTTGGATTGGGGCTCAGAGACATTATTGTGGCATGAACCAAAACCAAAAAAAGGGGTTTGCATTAACTCCCTGCTCACCAAAACGACATCACACTGCTCTAGCCAGTACTCCTGCTGGCCTGTGGCCAGTGTATCACCTCATCATGCAGGAGCTAATGTATCAGCACTGTGTTTGTGTGAAATTCTGTATGCGGCATTTATGTGCAATCAATAGCTAAAGAGACTGATTGGCACTGGGCATGAAAAGACACTTCTGCCAAATAGCTGATAGTAAGATAATGTTAGCAGGATCCAAAAAACTTGCCAAAGCCTTGAAATGAAAACTAGCTCTACCTAATGTCAACTATCCAGTATCTGAAATGTTAGATGTCTACTTTCCAGGGATGACATTTATCCAAACTGGCATTAGAAAATATAAGGGATAATGTAACTTCATTTTAATTGTTAGTTAATTTTTAGTAGTATACGAAAGGGCGGATGTAGCTTGTAACCACAAGCAATTGAACCGCGTGGTGCATAGGTAGGCCCCAGTGTCAAGATGGAACAGTGGAACGTATAGCAATTAGCAATACACAGCACTGGGTCAATGTAAACCAGTATTGGAACAATGTGACATGCCAGAGTAACAAAAATGGTCTCTTCTTGTTTTTTCTATCTAACGATTCTTGGAGGTTGGATACAGGCTAGCTCTGCCATAATTGGTCACGTACCTCTCTGGGTCAAGATAAATTCCTGGATTCCAAGGCCAGAAGGGACCATTGTGCTCATCTACTCTGACCTGCTGTATAACAGAGGCCAGAGAACTTCCCACATGATTATGCCTACAGATCATCTTTCAAAAAACAGCCAGTCTTGTTTTAAAAATTGCCAGTGATGGAGAATCCGCCAGGACACTTGGGAAATTGCTGTAGTGGTTAAAAACTTGCAATTTATTTTCAGTCTGAATTTGTCTAGCTTCAACTGCCCGCCTTTGGGTCATGTGATACCTTTGTCTGCTGGATTGCCCATTGTATATTTGTTCCCTGTGTACTTATAAACTGGGATCCAGTCACCCCCTTAATCTTCTCTTTGTTAATCTAAATAAATTGAGCTCCGTGAATCTTACCACTAAAAGGCATGTTTTCTAATCCTGGAATAATTCTCCTGGCTGTTTTCTGAACCTTCCCCCTTTATCAACATCCTTCTTGAATTTTGGACACCAGAACTGGATGCAGTATTCGAGCAGTGGTTGCACCAGTCCAAATAAAGGGGTAAAAAAAATCATTCCTCTATTTCTCCTCAAGTTTTCCTTGATTACGCAGCCAACGACCACCTAGCCCTTTTGGCCACAGTGTCATCCTGGGTGCTCATGTTCAGCTGTTTCTCCACCATGACTCCCAACATTTTTTTCAGTCACTGCTTCCCAGGATTGAGCCTCCACATCCTGTAATTATGGCCTATCTTCTTTGTTCCTAGATGTATATATTTACATTTAGCCATATTAAACTGCATATCGTTGCTTGAACTCAGCTTACCAAGTAATCCAGATCATTTGATTCAGCTCAGTGATCCAGAAGTCCTAACCCTTTATTTACCACTCCCCCAATTTTTGTGTCAGCTGCAAACTTTATCAGTGACGATGTTATGTTTTCTTCCAGTCATTGCACTGACCCCTGCAGGACCCCACTAGAAACACACCCGCTTGAGGAAGCTTGCCAGGAATTGGCATTTTACTGTGTTCAGCAGAAGACAAAAAAGAAACCCAAAGAAGCTGCAGGACTTGCTTGTAAATTAAGGTGGAACCCTAATATAAAAACTTATTTTAAGTTAAGGAATAATGCTATTAAACATTTTTCATCTTATCACTCTGCAGTAGAGAGGAGCTATTGTCTTGTGGCTAACCCAAGCTGGATGAGGACTCAGGAGACTGGCATTCAGTTTTTCGCTTTGCCTCAGACACCTTGCATGACATTGGTCACGTAATTTAATCTCGCTGTGCCTCGATTTCTTTCCCATCAGTAAAGTGGGGATAGCAATTCTTAGTTTCTTCCACCTTTTGTCTTTAGTTCTGATGATAAATTCTTTGAGGTGGGGGATGTCTCTTATCTGTTTGTATAGAACCTATTAAAATGCAGCCCTAGTTTTGCTGGGGATCTTTACATGTTACTGTGATACAAATGATAATGGGATATAATTACCTATTGTAACAGGGCCGCTTGCCCTTTAAGGACAAAGAGGCCACAGGCCAGTCAGTTCTGTTCAGTTAGCCCTGCCCAACTACACTTGGGCAAGGAGTAGGTCTTAAGGGATGGCTGGGGAGGAGAGCAGATGGGCTTGCGCTAACTTGCAGAACTGGAAGGCCTGAGAGAACCTAGGAAGACAGGGAGTCAAAGCTTGAAACTGGAATGCCTGGGCCAAGAGAAAGCTTGTGAGGCCAGATTCAAGGAGGTGTATAAAGACAGACCAAGAGGCACCAGAGGTTCCTGGGCTGAACTAGACCTTGCAGACTGAGGAGGAAAGTCCAGGAGCTAAGGGCAGGCTGGTGGCAACAGCTAATTTCCTTTGTTTTCTTTCTTTCTCAGCTCTTCCCTGAAGAGGGGTGAAAGGGCTTGAGGGTACCCCACAGGGAGGAATTCCCAAGTGCTCCTTCCTGGGCTCAAGGAGTTTTTTGCATTTGGGTGGTGGCAGCGTTTACCAAGCCAAGGTCAGAGAAAAGCTGTAACCTTGGGAGTGTAATACAAGCCTGGAGTGGCAAGTATTAATTTTTAAAATCCTTGCGGGTCCCCACCTTCTGCACTCAAAGTGCCAGAGTGGGCTTTCAGCCTTCACACTGGTTCTGCACTTGGGGCTGCTTCTTCCTAAACTTGTCTCCATTCTGATCATTTTCAGAAGTGTGAGATGTTTTTTCTAAGGGGGCTAGAGGGGGAAGAAAACAGCCTTCTGCTGCGGGAAAACGCTGGTGCAGAAAATACCAAAGAATTAAGGATTCTGCATGTGACCTAACTTTAGGGGAAAATCCTGCATTAGCAGGATGACTGAACTGCCAGGAGAGTAGTGCTCATCTAAGACCAATGCAGAATGAAATGGGAGAGCTGGAGACCTAATGTTCTCAAATGAGAGGGTCCAACTGAGGAACCCGCTTCCAGAGGAGATTAGATGAATCCAGAGTCTATCCACCTATAGGAATGCTGCAAAAACTTCCTCTTTTCCAAAGCTGTTCCACCAGAATCAGGACAGCATTCTTATACTCAACCGACCTTTGCCTCCCGCCCCTTTAAAGTACTCTACTCCATGCAAAACTTTCTATAATCCAAAACAGGAATAGCAAGAAACTCCATGGTGTCCATTAAGGGCTAGGCTATTGCCAAGGAGGGCCAGACATTCTGAATTTCTCTTTCAATGGTGTAATTGAAGAAAAATGGGCCTGCAGGTCCTTTAAATTTGTGCATCGTCTCAAGTAAAATCTTTGAAAAGAAAGTGAGGGAAGATTATAAGAGGAGGAAAAACAGGAAGGATGAGTTGGCACCTACAATGTTAAAGGAGCAATAATATTTGAAATGGGAAGATGCAAGGAAAATAACATTAATCTAGTTTTTGATACATAGTTTAGAGCACATTTTAAATAAAGCATATCTGATAAACCTGTAACTACTAAGCATTGTAAACTAATTTTCCTGAGGGCTATTGAATGCAACTTAAAATCAAGAGTGAAAGGAGTACTGAAGCTGACAGAATTCCATGTCCCTTTCTGGATCGCTGCTTTCATTAGATTGCACCAAAGAAGCTTATCTTGGAGGTATTTGGTGTGCTGCTAAACAAAACGGGGATCAAAGAGCTGGAATTTACCCCTAATTAACAGTAAGTGAATTAGCTTTGCACCCTAATGTTGGTCCCAGGCACTCTGTAGTAGTGCGCATCACAAAACTGCCTTGCACAGTAAGGAGCAGCTGGCAGTCAGCTAAGCAACCATTCAAGGAAGAGCTGGCAAAGCATATTGTTCCTTCACTCACCTAAAAGCATAGCTTCCCTCCCTTCAGTCCAGGTTTGAGGTCAGTTGGAGGACAGCTATATAGCTGGCATAGCTGCGAGACACACAAAGTGCCGGATAAATAGAGAAAAATTTGCCGTCGTTTCAACCTGCAGCTCAACACAAATATTCATCCCCCCCAAAAAAGTTGAGACAAAAAATAAAAGCACTGAAGCACTAGCTTGGCTCAGAAGCATTTATCTGTTGCATGAATCCTACTTAGACCCTTAGACTTGATCTATATCTAGACACTGCGGCTACCTATGCACCTTGTGGCTGGCCCAGCAGCAGCGATCATCAAAAAACATAGGCCTGCCACCTCGGACAGCCAAGCCTGGCGTGGGGCAGTGCGACAGGGACAGGTGCTGGGAGCTGTGCACGCTGGAGAGCGGCATCTCCTCCTGGAGCTGGGTGCCCTGCGGGGGGCCCTAGACAGAGCGTCCATCGCCCCTCCACAAGGCTGGCTGGACTGGAGGAGGTAGGCCCCCAAATCCATCATAACCCCCCTTCACCCGCCCCCCGTCATTGCCCACTCACCCAAAGTCGGGGCCCACCCAAATGTCCCCTGCTAGCTCCGCCACTGGTAAGGGCTGTATCTTGTTCTGACATTGATGAGAGTTCTGCTGTTGACTTTAACGCACACAATGGGCTCAGTGATGGTTTGGCCATAGGCCCTGTGTGGGATGCTCTGTTATGACAGAGCTAGAACTGCAAAGAATGGATTTTTTTTTTCTGATCACTGGCAATTCTGAAAATTTGGAAAAAAAATCATTCTGGGCTCAATGAAATGTTTGGCTTTGAGTTTGACCATTTCAAAATGCTTGCTTTTTAATAAAAGTCATTTTGAACTGAAAAATCAGAATGTTTCATTTAGAGTTTTTCCAGATTTTTTCTTTTAATCAAAACAATTTGGCAAAACTGTCACCAATTCACAAAATGTTTTGATGTTGCCAAATTTGCATTTCTTTGGTAGAAATAAGTTTTCGTTGAAAACTTTTACCCAGCTCTACTTTGAACCACGATTTGCCTCCTGGATTTCCCCTTGCTTTGGAGTTGGCCCTATATCGAGGTGCATCCATGTCTCTTGGTATGTTTGTGCAGCTGTACTGGCCAGTGTAAAAATGGGTGGAGGCAGAGGCTACCTCTTCCCTACCCGTTCCTTCCTACACTTACCTCATGCACAGGAATTGGGGACACAGCGGCCCCTTAAAGTCTGCTCTGCCCCCTCTGCAGCTGCCCATGATAAGGGGCAGTTGGTGCTGGGATGCAAGAGAGTGCCTCATGTCCTCTTACTCTCATATATGGTCACACAGGTTTGGCTGCAGTCTGTTCCAGTGTTGGGCCCTTAGTATGACACTTGTTGCATTTAAAAACAACACTTTATGGCAATATCATTAGGAATTTACCAAGGAGTTGCATAAACTACTTCTTTCCAGTTCTCACGGCATTGCCAATAAAATGCATTCCTATTATTTCTAATGGAAAGCCATCCTGTGAGTTGATCCTACCTCCATGTATATCAATAACACAATTCCCATTAACTTTAGTGGAAGCTGTTCTATTAAATATAGTGGTTGCTACTTCTCTGGCTGCAATAAATATTAATGTTCACAATGTCACATGTTGTCAGTAGCATGAAGTACGTAGTAAGGCTCTCAAAAGGTGAATTACACTACACAGAGAGAGCCTATTCCCTGCAGAATTTCAAAACAAATTTTGTTCTTTATCATAGTCTATGGTGTACAAGGCTTTCATTACCTCTTCAGAAATGCTGGTTGACGATGCTGTAGTTATTGAAAATATTGGCTAAATTACCCAGCACACTAAATTAATCAAATAACAAAGTTCCCTTAGTGTGGACCAAAGTTGGCCATACAAATACAATGCATAAGCCCGATTACCAGTGTAAATTGGATGTGGCTCTTCTTCAGTCAATACAGGTACATGAGTGTAAAACTGGTGGGCAGGGGAGGAGAATTGGACCCAATATTTTTCAGCAAATGCATAGCATATTTGGATCCCCATTCTCTTGTCCAAATATGCTGCCAACAGATTGGAACTAGGACTACATGATCAGTGATCCTCTGCTTATAGAGGTGTGTTGCGTATAGGGAGAAATTCACCCCTGTTCACAGGGTCGGCTTTAGGCCGATTCCCCTGCAGGTGAGAGGGCCCCGCGCCTTAGGCTCACCCGGCAGCGGTCCGCTCCGGCTGCATTTCGGCGGCAGGGTGTGTGTGTGTGTGTGTGTGTGTGTCTGCTCCGGGGTCTTCGGCGGCATTTCAGTGCCGCGGAAGACGCGGAGCAGACCCCCCGCTGCCAAAGTGCCGCCAAAGACCCAGACCGCGGAATCGGGCCCCACAGGTCCTAAAGCCAGCCCTGCCTGTTCTCAAGGGCCAGCACAAAGCATTCTGTTACATCCTAAAAATAGAGCTTGCATGAAACTTAACTGGTGCATTGACCTACTGCTGACCTGGCCCTTTGCAGACGGGTGTATTTCACCCATAAAGTTCTCTTGAGCTCTGGCTGTCTGGGCTATTTCCTTCCTCCTATCCACATGGTGAAGAGGAGAGATTTCTGCTTCAGCACCACCTCTCCCCTAGCCAGACTACTTAGTGGTCTGGTTGTTACTGGCTGGTCCAGCTGCCCCCAGGATCAGGGGAGCGTAAAGGCTTTAAGTCACCTTGTGCTACCCACCCATCGGAACTTGTCCTAAGCATTAGTTGAGCCAGACCTGGGGATCTGGGCCATGAATTGAAGAGCTTAATCCTTTTTTGAATCATGCTGGGCATTTATATCGGTGATGAGAACATCCACAATTACAGTGGCTAGGATAGCAATATACCAAGGGATGTACAATGTGTGCATAAACCAAACACTAATTATCTTCCTCTATGGGTGGGTTATTCTTTAATTGTCCATTACAACCATTCTTATACCGTCCTGTGAAGCATCTGCTCGTGCTTGCTATTAAAGACAGGATACTAGACCCCCTGCTCTGATCCCATATGGCAAGTCCTGTGTTCCTAAAAACACATCTTTACTTCCACACAGAGAATATTTGATATGGAAGTAAGTGAATAACAATAAACAAGGTATCCCCACAATGCTATGGCTTGCAACACAACTTGTCAGAGTAGAATCACATTTTAAGCAGCACAAAGTATTTCTCTTATAACACCTGAGGAGCGATATTGATGATAACTTAATTCACACTGACATGTCCACATTTCTAATTGCTCGAGCTTTCACTCCTGCCTCTTTAGATACCTGGGGAGAATTTGTAACACAGTAAATATCTGGGCCCACAGATAAACTGTTTGCATCCAAGTGGCATATTTCCCAACCAAAAGCTAGTGTGGGATGAAATGACTTCTGCTAGTTGTTGTTCCTGCAGGCTACATTTAAGACGGGATGAGTTAGGGGCTGTGAAATGAAGGAGGCGTGGAGGAAAGTCAGAACTTTGCAACTGATAAAAAATTTTTTAAAAACAAAAATTAAACAAAAACAGGCTGAGTTGCTCATCAGGAAATATGGTGTGTATCTAAGAACTGAAAGATTTATTAACAATCCCCTGAAGAATATTCAGGACTAGAAGAAAACAGATTAATTATTCATTAGAAAACCTGCTTGGATTTTGGGAATGTTCATTTTGGATTAATGTGTGAAGAACATTGCTTAATTGACAATGTTATTGCAATCTGCTATATTGCTGCAGTAAGGAGATTTTCACCTGTCTGCTGTTGTTTTCTGCCATTATCACGAGGTAACAGCACCCCAAGTGCTCAGAGTTCTCAGACAATGTTGTGTTTTATGTAACATCCCACAAGGGTGCCTGTCTCTGAAGAGCAAACCCTTCTATCCCTCTCTTCTGCTGTGTCTATGACTTGCATTCACAGAGCATCTGCTGTTGGAGAGCATTTAGCAATAGAGATTTGGCTCTCGATTGCAGTTACCAGCAGAGATCGGGGCCTCATTTTGCTAAACACTGTACAAACAATTATTGAGATGTTACGTACGTACAGAGTGAAACAGCACAGGTTCAGAAACTATCATCTGCTACAGTGGGGTAAGCACCCCTACCCTGGACTGAATGCTATGAACTGGGTTCTGCATGGGTTTTTAGTTTATATCTTTTTGCCTGGGATCCTTTCCTTTCCTTGCCACCCCAGTTTCAGCATGGGGCAGCTTTCATCAGGGGAGGGATAGCTCAGTGGTTTGAGCATTGGCCTGCTAAACCCAGAGTTGTGAGTTTAATCCTTGAGGGGGCCACTTAGGGATCTGGGGATTGGTCCTGCTTTGAGCAGAGGGTTGGACTAGATGACCTCCTGAGGTCCCTTCCAACCCTGATATTCTATGATTCATTTAATCTTGCAACACAAGATGGGTTAGATTTCCAGCCAGTCAAAGACATATGCTTATTTACACCTGCTGAGGATGTGACCTACAGTCTCTTTTCCTTCTTAGTCATCAAATTGCCTTCTGCTTTGGGTTTACATTGATTTCATGGGAGATCAGGGGAAGGAGGGTTGAGTGAAAAGTTTTGCAATTCCACCATCTGGGAAGTTTTCTTAAGCTTGCCACTGCTGGGAGTTTGCCATTTCTTTTGAAAAACTCACCTGTTTGGTGGAACTTTCCCATCCAGGAAAACTGCCTGTCATTTTCACCAAAATGAAATAAAATAGGCTTCCGTTTTCAGTGAACTCACAGAAATATTGTTTCTTGTTCCACCAGCTGGGAGAGATTTTTCATACAACACTTGCTCACTCTTGACTTCAAGCCTATAGTTCCAGTCTTGCCTTGCCTTTATGCTTTTTGGCTTGTTCTTTCCCAGTCTTCAACCCTTCCCTCTGGCGTTAATAAAAGTAAGTGTATTGGTTGATGTTTTCTTAGCTCTTGTGTGTGCTTAGCAATCAGTTGTAAGGCATGTGAATTATCAGTTTTCATGTTCTTTAATTTTTTCTTTTACAGCCTTCCAGCAATAAATGCATATTCAGTATATTTGTAAGACTGTTTGGACCTGGTTAGAAAATTTAGTAAAATCAGTTTTGAGACTAAAATAGGAAATCTATTTCTGCACATGCTTCTGCTGTCCGCATAAGCCAGGAGTGGCCAACCTGAGCCTGAGAAGGGGCCAGAATTTACCAATGTACATTGCCAAAGAGCCACAGTAGTACGTCAGCAGCCCCTCATCTGCTTCCCAGCCCTCAGCGCCTCCCGGCAGCCCCCACCAATCAGCGCCTACTCCCCCGCCCACCACAATCAGCTATTTCACATGCGCAGGAGGCTATGGGGGGGAGGAGCGAGGGCATGGCAGACTTAGGGGAAGGGGCAGAGGCCTTGGGGTAAGGGGTGGAGTGGGAGTAGGGCTTGGGGCAGAGCAGGGGTTGAGCAGTGAGCACCCCCCAGCACATTGGAAAGTTAGCATCTATAGCTCCAGCCGCGGAATCAGTGCCTAGGTGAGGAGCCGCATATTAACCTCTGAAGAGCCACATGCGGCTCCGGAGCCACAGGTTGGCCACCCCGGCATTAGCCCTCACTGTCTCTTATGCTATGTCTACATTGCACACCAGTGGCAGCAGATCGGATCCGTGTAGCTACATGCCACCACAAAAAGCAAGCCATGCCCACACTGGTGTGGAGCTACATGCGTCAGTGAAAGGTTCTGGTGGGCAGAGGGGACAATGGGAAAAAACTCTGGGAGCAGGGAGCTACCGGAGCCATAAACTGCTGCAGACGACTTTCCCTCTGGCAGGGAAAGACTCCAGCAGCAAGGAGGCAGTGGGATACTACACTGCTAAAAATAGATGGGGGAGGCAATAGTTGGGTGTGTAGAGAGCTGTGTAGATTCGGGCCTATCTTTACTTTACTCACCTTAGCAGTGCCTTGCCATCTACACTGCTATGTATACTCATGTGAGGGGGTATGTACTCTACACACCACTGTGAGTGTGCATTGTAGACAGGGCTGGCTCCAGGGTTTTTGCCGCCCCAAGCTGCGGGGGGGGGGGGAAAAAAGGTGCAATTGCGATCGGCGGCAGCTCCATCACACCGCTTTCTTCTTCAGCGGCAGGTCCTTCCCTCCGAGAAGGAGCGTGGGACCCACCCCCGAAGAGCCTGACATGCCGCCCCTTCCCCTTGGCCGCCCCAAGCACCTGCTTGCTGGACTTGTGCCTGGAGCCGGCTCTGATTGTAGACGTACCCTTAGGCCCCAATCCTGCAAACATGGATGCACATGCTTAAATTTACAAGCTGATTTCTATAGGTCTGGTCACATGAGTAAAGTTAAGCACGTGCTTCAGTGTTTGCAGGATTGAAGCTTTAGTCTGCGTTCTGATGCTGTGCCTTTCCTTTGACATGATGCTTCTCTACTACTGTCACAAGGTGCACTGTCCCTTTAAGGGCAGGCCATCCCCCTCCCTACTCCAAATACTGGGCATTTAAGGCAGGCTATAGGGCAAACATGGTGTGGAGCAAGGGCCTTCTGGGAGATGTAGTTCCTTGGGGGACCCTGGGAATTTTAGTCTGCTGTAAGGCATGATGGGAAGGGGTGCCAGCAAATATAAGGTGAAGCCTTCCCTCTGAAGTGAGAGAATTGCAGGGAGCAGAAGGTGTTGGGAGAAGCCATGGATTGGCCAAGACTGAGAGTGCAGCTGTCTGGAGAGCTGAGGAAGCAGCCTGTGGCAGGGCTGAGTGGGAGAGTCTGTGTGGAAGCACCTCTTGCAGAGGGGTGAAGGAAGACGCTGTGAGTAAAGAGCTTGGACCTGGAACTAAGTGCTAGCTTCCTTTCTTGGGTGGGGCACAGCTGGGTTTTCTGGTGCCTGTGGGGGAAACCCCCAGTCCCCTCCAAAAGGGGAAAGGTCAGAGCAGGTGCTGGGCAAGGGACTAATTAGCTGTTTGGCCTGAGGGGGACCCAGGTTGGAACTCTCTCTTGGGGGAATGACTTGTGTCAGGACTTCTTGCTTACCCCAAAAAGATAGGATTTTCACTGGGCTTGGTCCTAGGACCAAATCTCAAATCACTTTTTCATCCTGGGAAGGCCATTGCAGAGAGGGGGAGAAGAGGGAATGGCAATGTCCCCACATGGGGAAGAGGTAAAGACTCTGTTACAGCCACCCACATGCAAGGGCCTGATGAGTAGATTACATCTGCGTGAGGTGTACATTTATCAGTCGCTCACACTGATGTAGCTATTGACTTTGTTTAAGTGAGAGGGCAGTTGGACCCTGCGTGCCTGCAAACCGTCTAGCCGTGAGGTAACAGGACTGCTAGTGATGCTCCATTTACTGCCTCAATATGCTCTAGAACAGAGGTTTTCAAACCGTGGGGCACGCCTCCCTATGGGTGCATGGAGGAACATTGTGTGTGGGGGGAGTAGCAGTGATGTCAGGTAGCTTGTGCCAGCCCCACCCAGCGAGGCACAGGCCAGCCCCCATGGGGGGGCAGGCAGGGAGCACCACCTCCACCCCCTGACTCACCTCAGCGGGCCACCCAGCCTGTGGGTCAGTCAACATCCGCAGTGCCGATTTCCATTCCTGGCAGCCTCTGTGCCCAGTGCTGGCTGCACCCCCAGAGACTGTTGCGTGCGCCTTCCCCTACCCTAGAACAGGTGTTGGCCCTGCTCTAGAGGTGCAGCTTGGTTGCAAGGTAGAAGCAGCCCACTGCTGCAGAAGTCTTGGTTATATTTTTTTTGTTTTGGTTTCTTTTTTTTGTTCAGGAGCCAAACGGAAAAGTCTGACAAATATTTTGCCATGGAAACATTTTGATTTTTCTCACTGAAATTTCTTTTTTCTTTTTGTTTTGTTTTAAGGTGTCTCTTACTCTGTTTTTAAATAAATGTAGCTAAATTTCTAAACAAAATGTTTCAGGACAAAAAGCTGAAACAAAAGGGTTTGACTTAATTTTTTTTTTTTTTTGGTGGAAACTATTCACCAAATTCAACTCGAATTTGCAAATATTTTTGATCAACCCAAAACTGTATTTGTCAGCAAATAGACTAATCTGAAAAGCTTTGCCCAGTGCTATATTAAGCATGCAGGTAGTCTGATTTTAGGCATAATTTGCTGTAACAGGAGAAAAGGCAATGCCATAGAAAAATTAGTAACAATACCTTCCTGCTCACTTAGGGCACATAGATCCTAATTGTTTTGTATACTTTGAAACCAGTGAGCATTGCTGAGTATCTTTGCTTTCTGTGGAAGAAGAAATATTTTTTGGGGGGGAAAGAACAGTAACTGATTAATGGGTAGCTTGGTCAAGATTGTTCTCATGCTTTTATGATGCCTGGTAATTACAGGGTCTTAATCTAGAATTGGTCTATGGCTGTCACTCAAAGGCTTACTGGATGTCTTAACTCCTGTTTTATGGCTACTTTTTGCTAAATCAGTGCCTGGTTGTACTGTAGTCAGTCTATTTGTGTCTTTGTCCGATTTCATCCTGAGATGACCAAAAATTGTTAAGCTACAATGGTGACTGCAATGTATTTGACAAACATAAAAAGCTAAAAAAATCTTTCTCTTTGCTAGTGATTGTCCTGAGGTGCCTTCAGGATATGTTCAGCCAATAGGGTTTACTGTGATGTAATGCTTGAAACTTGATAACCTGTTGTCTAGGGCTGAATAAATTGGTTTTGGTTCAGCTGCTGTTGCACATTTAGTGGAATAAACAGCCATAAAAGAGCTGACATTTAAATTAGCCCTTTTAGATTTCGAAGTTAACCTCCCCTTGGAGGTTAGTTCATACCTCTTAGAGCTCCTTCCATTATTGTTTAAGGCTCTCTGCAGACTCAAGAAAGCAACACTTTACAGGCAGATTTGTTCTCCTGGTTTTTTTGGGGGGTAGGGGAAAGTGGTTTTAGAAGCTTTACCCCTGAACACTTAGATACTAGAATTCAGTTTTGTGGCAAAGGCTGCAGCAAATTTGAGGATCAGAATTCCCCAATACTTCACATTAATGTTTCCACTCTTGTGACTGAGGTTGGCTGGTGGTCCAGTCCTTGCTGTGGTGACTTCTCTGCTATGGAACTTGCCTGTCCTGAAGGACATTGAGTTCACTCCCCACATTTAAACCCTAGATGGAGATACTCCTTTTATTGAAGGGATTTTTTTCAAACCTTGACAGCTTGGGAGGAGAGACGGATCCCAAAGGAAAGGGGCCCTAATGGCGTGCTCTGCCAGCAGTCCCCTTCTTTTTATAATGTAGCCATAAGCATTTACAACACTTTAATTTTCCTTGTGGTTATTGTGGCTGTGAGCGTTCTGGAGGATGGTGCATTTTACAGTATAAACCAAAAGCCGTTCCTAGCAATTGTCCACAGCAAGTTCATTACTTGAATCACTGGTGTAGACAGGATGATACTTTCCACTAGAGCCAGAGCTTAGGCTACCAGAAATCCTTTAATCTCTTTTGGATAATGGTGTGTCAGTGCGTATGCGAATGTCGGAGGGGCGTCAAATTGCAGAATAGGTTTACTTATCAAACTAGGCTAGCAGACATTTTGGGGCTGCTTGTAGGTGGTATTTAGTACTTAGTTGGATCAGCTTCTGTTTAGATATTATCTTTGTGGAGAACATATTGTACTAATAATAACATTCAGCAGAAAGAACCTGGGCATTGAGTACTAGTGAAGAAGGCCACTTTAGTTCCTTGGATAGGCTGGTGATTTTCTCCTGGATTGTATCCATTTTAACATACACTAAAGCAGGACCTTTGCCCCAAAGCACTAGCTCCTTCTTTGCTGACACTGAAAGTCATTTATCATCTTTTGCTTACTGTGCAGCAATAAGACTTTGAGTCTGGCAGGGGTTCTGGGCTTTGGAAAATAAGCTAATGGAGACTCCACTTTACAGGATTACCATATTGCTTCGTTATTTTTGGAAGTGTTTATTTTAGAGCTGTGAAATTAATCTCAAGAATGCCAAGCAACACTTTGAAGAAGAAGGGGTGGGGGTGGGCAGGAAAAAACCCTGTCACTGAATTTTCTCCATGTAATTGGGTTTGTTCTTTAATCACAAAGAAATAGTCATCTGGCTGTGAAATAACTGTCATTGCAATGCACCCTCCTCCTTGGAGTTCTGCTGTTTTTGGCAAATGCTGCATGCAGTACAAAGGCTCTCTCTGAGTTATTAATTATGTTTGGCAGCCGGGCTGCAATAATCTGCTGTCTGGAAACAAAGTAAAGTATTAATGTGCATGGTTTAAGATGTGAAGATGATATTCTTGATACAGCTGTACTACTCGTACTGTGATGCTGCTGTAGTAGTGGGGAGTAGGCTTTTATCTCTGTTTGAGAGTAGTTGAAGTAAAGCTGTATAATGTTCAGAATGGCTTCTCTAACAACCCCGGATGTGTGCTTACAAATGCACAAAGTTTGGGTCAAATTCCACTTTCAATTGCATGTTACTCCTGAGGGAATTCTGCACCAATAATTTAAAATTCTGCAAATTGTATTTGGCCTTAAATAAATTTGGAGGCTCCAGCATGGCAGTGGGGAGCACAAAGCACTGGCAGCATGGAGGTGGGAGATCACCCTGCAGCCTCCCCCCCCCCATACCTGGAGACAGGGAATAGGTGGTGAGGCTACAGCTGACCATGACACAACGCAAAGGCCAGGCCTGCCCCAGAAACACCCTTGGGCCCTGCCCCTCTGCACCAGGTGTGGGTGGGCAGGCAGGCTCAGCCCAGCAGGATCCCAAGTGTAGAGGGGCTTAGAGTGGGGGGGATCCAGGTGGGGGTAAGAGGGTTCTGTGTGGGGGAACCTGGGTATAAGCAGCTCGGTGGGGATCTGGATGCATGGGGGCTCGTTTGGGGGGAGGGGAGGTTACAGGGGAAATGGTACTCTGCAGGGAATCTGAGTGAAGGTGGTTAGGGTTCAGCAAGGGGGGTCTGGGTGTGGAGGACTCGGGGGAGGGGGGGTACAGGTGCTGGAGGAGTAGGGCTTGGTGGGGTGGAGGCTCAGTGGGCTTGCTTAACGGGGGAGCCCCAGATGCTGCCAAGGGATGTCACATACTGGGCTCCTGATTTTTTTCCCTACCAATCCCCCTCTTTTCTCTCCACACCCCTCTCCCTCTGCCCTATTCCACCCCATCCCTCTTTCCCTGCTCCATCATGGGCACTCACTGTTGTACAGAAAATAGGATGGCTCCCAGCACACAGAAGAGGAGCATGACTGCCACTAGGACCCAGGAGGCAGCGTCCAACTGCAGAGTCAGCGAGTGATACCCTTCTTCAGCCAGGCAGCTCTGCACTTGCAATAACGGGGGGGGCAGTGATACATGACCCTATGTGCCCCCTATGCCTTGCCTCTGTTTCTGGGGGGACAATGCCCCCCAAACAACAATCATGGGTGTGCTCAGCCTCTCCCCACTAGCACAGCTTTCCTTTGCTTCCCCGCCACTTTCTGCAGGGAAGCAAATAAATCTGCAAGGGGACGTGTTTTCTGCACATGCACAGTGGTGCAGAATTCCCCCAGGAGTAGCATATATGTGGTGCCCATTTAAATCAATGCCTACTAAAATACTGCACTGCAGCCATGTCTGTTCCCAGGAATGTTCAAAATAACAACCAACACAAGGATTTGGACACTGCCTGGGTGAGCAGGGCAAGACAGAGAAGTAAAGAAGGGCCTATGTATTATCAGCCCGTGTGTCAAGGAGGGTGGGGAATGATATCAGCAGGGACTGAGAATGGATTGAGTACAGAGGACTTGGGAGGTAAAAAGCTTCAGCCATGTTAATTTATAATGCCTTTCTAAATACACCACCAAAAGGAGGTAGTTTTGGGCGGTGAGGCCCATCTCAACACAAAGTAGCTGTTTTTTATTTGAGGGTTTTTTTGGGGGGGGAGGGGGGAGGGTGTTCTTTTTTTCCTGTCATAGAAACAGTAATACCATGATCCAGAAATGCAAAGGAGTTAGTTCCCATGGGAATTGAGGGGATAGTAGGACTTCTCACCAGGTTCCTATCATCTAAACATGGCTGGGGGAGCAGAACATGATACAGCCAGCTACCCCCTGAAGATGTCAGGTGAGGGAAGAGCAGGTACAAGACACCGCCCACCTTTGGAAGAGATGGAAAGATGAAAGGGCCTGTAAAGGACTTGGATCTTTAAGGCAGGTAGCAGCAGAAATCTTCCTCTTTTGTTACAAAGTTTAGCCTGGCTTACATCACTTCATTTGGGGCTGACCTCAAACACCAGGTCTGAAAACCCTGAACTTGTGCATTTCAAATCAGTATCCAAACTTTGCAACTTTTCAGTCCAGTTCTGCTCATTAGCATGAATGCTCAGTGGGAGACATGAGCAAAATTGGGGATAGGGGAATTCCATGGTAAGACCACTTAGGTCACAGCTGTGGTTCCACTCCCCTGACAAATCTTCCTTTCTTTCTCACTGCAAAAGATCACTTGTGGGAGAGGAGCCTGTTGAGATTTACTGCACACAGAGCCAGTAGAATCATAGAAGATTAGGGTTGGAAGAGACCTCAGGTCATCTAGTCCAACCCCCTGCTCAAAGCAGGACCAACCCCAACTAAATCATTCCAGCCAGGGCTTTGTCAAGCCGGGCCTTAAAAACCTCTAAGGATGGAGATTCCAACACCTCCCTAGGTAACCCATTCCAGTGTTTCACCACCCTCCTAGTGAAATAGTTTTTCCTAACAGCCAACCTAGACCTCCCACACTGCAACTTGAGACTATTGCTTTTTGTTCCATCATCTGCCACCACTGAGAACAGCCGAGCTCCATCCTCTTCGGAATCCCACTTCAGGTAGTTGAAGGCTGCTATCAAATCCCCCCTCACTCTTCTCTTCTGCAGACTAAATAAGCCCAGTTCCCTCAGCCTCTCCTCATAAGGCATGTGCCCCAGCCCCCTAATCATTTTTGTTGCCCTCTGCTGGACTCTCTCCAATTTGTCCACATCCTTTCTGTAGTGGGGGGAGGAGGGGAAAACTGGACAGTACTCCAGATGGCCTCAACAGTGCCAAATAGAGGGGAATAATCACTTCCCTCAATCTGCTGGAAATGCTCCCACTAATGCAGCCTAATATGCCATTAGTCTTCTTGCCAACGAGGACACACTGTTGACTTATTCAGTTTCTCATCTGCTGTAATTCTGCAGAACTGTCACTTAGCCAGTTGGTCCCCAGCCTGTAGTAGCAGTGCATGGGATTCTTCCGTCCTAAGTGCAGGCCTCTGTACTTGTCCTTGTTGAACCTCATCATATTTCTTTTGGCCTAATCCTCCACCTTTCTGTCCACCTTATAGTCCATTCATTCAATCCATATTTGCTGGCAAGAATACTGTGGGAGACTGTATTAAAAGCTTTGCTAAAGTCAAGCTATATCACATCCACCGCTTTCCCCATATCCACAGAGCCAGTTATTTCATCATAGAAGGCAATCAGGTTGGTCAGGCATGACTTTCCCTTGGTGAATCCATGTTGACTGTTCCTGATCACATTCCTCTCCTCCAATTGCTTCAAAATGGATTCCTTGAGGACCTGCTCCATGATTTTTCCAGGGATTGAGCTGAGTAGATAAACTCAGGGAGTAGTATTGTAATACAGAATGCTACTTGGCTGGAGGTGTGTGATTTATCCATCAGTTCCTTCATTTTAAATAACTACCCTTATCAAGCAGCCATACAAGGTTCAGCTTTGCAGTTCTCCTGTTAGGAGTTTTCTGAGAGAGTGAATATTAAAGGAAGCTTCCACTTTGCAGAATAATTGAAGTGAAAGCTAATGGCGGGTACCATCTCTTTTTTTATGGGGAAAAAGACAGGTTAGTGGTGTAGCAAAGATACTATTGATCTGAAGTGTTGGCCTCTTACCAACAATAAAGAGTTCCTTAAAGCCCTTTACCAATGCAGTCAAAACTGTCTGATCCATTTGCAAGAGAGTTAATGCACACTCATTTATTGCTTTCATAATAATTTATGAACATATTTAACTTAACATGAGCCTTTCATTCAGCCATATAAACAGAGCCTTAGAGTTTCAACAATCCAATAATACACAAACTCAGTTTGTCTCAGAAGAATTATTACACTTTTTTTTTTCCTGGCTCAGAATAATTTTTTTAATGAGCTTTAAGCTTGGCACACAGTTGTTAAACAAAATTAACCTGAACTTAAACAGTTGAACTATTGCAGCGAGGGGGAAGCCAGTATTAACACTTCCAGAGAGCTCTAAACTTAGCTTGAGTGACTCTTTTACAAAGTGTCACCTCTTCAGGTGACCCAGGTGCTGCACCTGTAGCAACTATGAGGAAGAGGCTGTTACTATGACCACACACCTAAAATTCTGCAAAAGCTGGTTTTTCTACCCCCCCACAAGATATAGCGCAAATTCATAGCCCCTGCTTGCTCAGAGTGGTGCTCTTATTTATTACTATGATTTATTCTTTGTATTACAGCCCCCAATTGGGATCGTTGTGCTAGTCACTGTATAAGCCAGCTTAGAGTATTGTATGACCTTCTCATAAACAAACTAGGGAAATCCAACTTAGATGGAGCTACTATAAAGTAGGTGCAGAACTGGTTGGAAAACCGTTCCAGAGAGTAGTTGAGTGATTCAGTCAAACTGTGGTGTCCCACAGGCATCAGTCCTGAGTCCAGTTCTGTTCAATAACTCTATCAATGATTTAGATAATGGCATGGAGTGTACACTTATAAAGTTTGCGGATGACACCAAGCTGGAAGGGGTTGCAAGAACTTTGAAGGATGGGCTTAAAATTCAAAATGATATGTGCAAACTGGAGAAATGGTCTGAAATAAGATGGAATTCAATAAGGACAAATCCTCAGTACTCCACTTAAGAAGGAACAATCAGTTGCACACATACAAAATGGGAAATGACTGCCTAGGAAGGAGTACTGCAGAAAGGGATTTGGGGGTCATAGTGGATCACAAGCTAAATATAAGTCAACAGTATAACACTGTTGCAAAACAAGCAAACATCATTCTGGGATGTATTAGCAGGACTGTTGTAAGCAAGACACAAGAAGTAATTCTTCTGCTCTACTCTGTTGATAAGGCTTCCACTTGAGTATTGTGCCCAATTCTGGGTGCCCACATTTCAGGAAAGATGAGGACAAATTGGAGAGAGTCTGGGGAGAGCAACAAAAATGATGAAAGGTCAAGAAAACATGACCTATGAGGAAAGATTGAAATAATTGTGTTTGTTTAGTCTGGATAAGAGAAGACTGGTTGGGGGTGGGGGATATGTTAATAGTTTTCAGGTATATAAAAAGGTTGTTAGAAGGAGGAGGGGGAGAAATTATTCTCCTTGTCCTTTAAGGCTAGGACAAGAAGCAATGGGCTTAACTTGCAGCAAGGGAGGCTTAGGTTGGACATTAGGAAAAACTTCCTAACTGTCAGGGTAGTTAAACACTGGAATAAGTTGCCTGGGGAGGTTGCGAAATGTGTCATTGTCTAACCTGCTCTTAAAAATCTCCAATCTATCAGCGATGGTCTGGATAATACTTTGACCTGTCTTTAGTGCAAGGGACTGGACGGGATCTCTTGAGATCCCTTCCAGTCTTACAATTCAATGATACTATCAGTGATCGTAAGAAACAGTCCTTGCTCTAAATAGACAATGTAGACCAGTGGTTCTCAAATGTATTTAATTGGGTGGAAAGCAGGGGGTGCAGGAGGAGAGGAGAGGAGAGCCCGAGCCTGGGCAGTGGGGCTCCGGCTGTCCCCTTTATCCCTGCCTCCCAGGTGCGTATGGCCCTTCAGCATGAGGGTTGACAGCCAGAGCTCTTTAAAAAAACAAACACCATGTAGCCCATGGACTCACGGTGTTGGCTCCACAGTGGATGCAGATACTGTCACATACTTTTGGGCCCTCCGTGCCGACTAGGAAATCAGGAGTCCATGTTCAGATAAAAGGTGTTGTCTGCATTTCATCTCAAAAGCATTATAGATCTGTTAACTTAAAAACAACCACAACATTAATTAGGAGTTAGCTAAAGATGCAAAATTTTGATCTGGCATTTGCAGTCCTAAGTGTGTTAGAGGCATTTGAACCTAAGATTTAGAATTGACTCACCATAATTAGAGTCCTTTTGCAGAACTTGGATCTGGATCCAGGCTTAGTTTCCAAACACTTCCCAAAGTATGAAGTAGTTTAGATTACAGTTTTGACTTGGAACCATCTCAAAAGTCTGCATTAACGATCATGTAGTCTATTCTTCCCCCAACATCCCCCTCCCCCCGCCCCGGAACCTCATTGCGCCAAAGGCACCTTGAGACATGGTAGATTATTAAAGAATTTTTGCTGAAAAGGTAACAAAAATTGCTATAAAACTCATTTTGGTGTTGAGATGAGTCCCTAATGCTTCTTGGCTGCTTCAACATGCCCTTGTATAAAGCAGTGACTTAGTTACTACTTTGCTCCCCCCCATCTTTTTGGCAAAGGACACTTTTTTAGTCTGTGAGTCCCACTTTGTGTGTATGATTAGAAAAAAATGTAAACTGTAGATTAAACACTATAAAAACCTGTTAAAGTGACTGAGCCTGGCAAAACATGAGACTGTTGTGTATACCAGTTTATCTAAACTGCAAAGCTAAATCTGCAACTGCTCCATAATCTAATAAACCAGAAGGAAATGCATAGGAAAGACATAAAATGCAGATGGGTGCAGGACTGTCTCCCTAATGAGAGAGATTCATACTGTATCTTTTTATAATTCTTCAACTGCTATACATTTGCTGTTTTGAGTCTTGTCTGCATTTTTATGACAGCATGTCTAACGTTACAATATCATGTGTCATTAGATTCCTTTAGGGGATGTTTCAATTTTTTTTAAAGAGTATTGTCACAAAATGTTGAAACATTGTGTGGAGAAACTACTATAAGCTCACCCATCTAAAACCTCTGAGTCTATCTAAGCAAAATTTGTACCTGTGTTTCAATGACAAGAGGCCTGATCTGAAGTCCATGTAAACCTTTTCATTGACTTCAGTGGGCTTTAGATCAGGCATAAGCACCCATCTGAGATTTTGGCAATTCCAGGTGGATAGTGGAATTCTTTTGCCTAAGATAAAGTGGTGGAGACTTTACTGTAACAGCTCCCTGCTTCCCACTATCTGGGGAAAGATGCTTTTTGTACTTGTTTTCAAGTTGCTGGCCAGATACTCAAAATGACTTTGGGTAACTAGCAGATTTCCTAATGCCACGGTGAATTGACTCACTGTATATATATAAACTGGCAGATTTCTGCAGTTGGGATTTGAGCCAGAACCCTTTATTCCACAGGTAGTGTCGCTACCACCGTGCCTTGAGAGAACTCTTCTGAATAAGGAGCTATACTAAGTTCTTAAAGTAGAAAGTCGCCCACTCTTACATTTATCACAGCTCCCAGTGCCATGAGGATCCGGCACTGAAGCAATGATTTCAGTGGGATTTGGCTTGGGCTGCAGGTAGGAACTAGAATGGCTTTCAGAACTAAAAGTATGTTTTACAAGAGAATATTGGAAAGTCACATCAGGGAATATTGTGATTGTCTCAAAACCTGTCTCCTCACTTATCTGTGCCTAAACACTTGGAGAAGGAAAAAGTACATCCAGGCAATATTGGCAAGGAAAGAAAATTATATTGCTTCCTCTTCCCATGGCTAGAAGTAATTAATGCCTTAAGTGTTTGTCATTGTAGGATAAATCATAAATGAGAAATGTAAGCATTTTTTGCCTAATCTCTGGTTAGAAATAGGTCCAGTACCTCATTATGTAGTGTAAGAAGAGTGTCTTTTAAAGGAACTTTATTAGGATAGTTGAAAATAACATTATGATGAATCTTAGAACTCAGATGGGTATTAAAATGATAGTAATAGTGAAAATTATTGCTATTTTGAGGCCTGTGTGCATTTTTGTGCATGGCTCTCTGAATGCAGATACCCTGATAATGCATGCAAATCTGGTTCTTGCATTAGCAAATAGAAAATCAGACACCTGCCTTGGTATTTGTGCTAACAAATGGCTGATTTGTGTAATCATGCCACCCTAGGCTCTCTGATGGAGAATTCATTGTTTGATGAGCTACTTCCATGTTCAACTAATTTACTCTGCACATGGAAGATAATAGTCTCCTAAGTATCGAAGGTTTGAAAGCTAGAAGCCTCTGGTAAGTGGCTGAGCCTTAATCAGTGGGCAGGGCATTCATACAGGCCAGGGCTTTATAAAGCAGCGCACAAGCAACCAGGGAGCTTTTGCGAACAGGGGCTGCTAACAGGGAGTTTCACAAGGGAGCAGGAAGGGGGCGAGGGTCCCTTGCCGGTTCTATCTGTTTTCCCTTTATTCCCCTTAATACTTATAAACCAACTACATTCAAAACTTCTTGCTTAACAACCCTTTCAGCAGACAGGGGGCTGCAGACAGGAGTTTGACAGAGGGAGGCTTACGATGGTTAGGAAGACCCGCAACACCTGTGCCAACACTGCTTCTGTCTCCTCCACCTGTGCCTGTAGCCAGACAGAGCGCCTGAGCATGGATGCTTCTACCCAGATCCTGGAGTGGTTTTGCAGAGACTGTAACTTGCAATTTCCACTTACTGATATCCAGGCTGGGGGGACCATCCAATGTGAGAGGTGCCTGCTGGTGGAATCTCTCAGGCAGCAGGTGGGAGAGCTACAGGAGGAGGTGGCTAGGTTGAGGAGCATCCGAATCCACGAGCAATTCCTTGACAGTGTCCATGTGGAGACAGCTGAGGTAGCTGTCCCAGTACACAGGATCGCTGATACACCACTGGTGAAAGAGGAGATGGCTCAGGGTGGACACTGGCAGCTGGTTACTTCTGGCAGCAGGCAGTGCTCCACCCCCGCTCCGAACCCTCCTGCCGTGGTAATAGGTAACCGTTATGCTCTTCTTGATACAGGAAAGAAGGAATAGAAAGAATAGTAAATATGGCAGGCGACCAGCTTGGCTAAACAGTTAAATCCTTGCTGATCTTAAATGCAAAAAAGAAGCTTATAAGAAGTGGAAGATTGGACAAATGACCAGGGAGAAGTATAAAAATATTGCTCAGGCGTGCAGGAGTGAAATCAGGAAGGCCAAATAACACTTGGAGTTGCAGTTAGCAAGAGATGTTAAGAGTAACAAGAAGGGTTTCTTCAGGTATGTTAGCAACAAGAAGAAAATCAAGGAAAGTGTGGGCCCCTTACTGAATGAGGGAGGCAACCTAGTGACCGAGGATGTGGAAAAAGCTAATGTACTCAATGATTTTTTTGCCTCTGTCTTCACGCACAAGGTCAGCTCCCAGATTGCTGCACTGGGCAGAAGGTGACCAACCCTCTGTGGAGAAAGAAGTGGTTCGGGACTATTTAGAAAAACTGGACGTGCACAAGTCCATGGGGCTGGATGCGCTGCATCCGAGGGTGCTAAAGGAGTTGGCGGGTGAGATTGCAGAGCCATTAGCCATTATTTTTGAAAACTCCTGACGATCGGAGGTCCCAGATGACTGGAAAAAGGCTAATGTAGTGCCCATCTTTAAAAAAGGGAAGAAGGAGGATCCGGGGAACTACAGGCCAGTCAGCCTCACCTCAGTACCTGGAAAAATCATGGAGCAGGTCCTCAAGGAATCAATTATGAAACATTTAGAGGAGAGGAAAGTGATCAGGAACAGTCAGCATGGATTCACGAAGGGGAAGTCGTGCCTGACTAACCTAATTGCCTTCTATGATGAGATAACTGGCTCTGTGGATGAGGGGAAAGCAGTGGATGTGTTATTCCTTGACTTTAGCAAAGCTTTTGATACTGTCTCCCACAGTATTCTTGCCGCCAAGTTAAAGAAGTATGGGCTGGATGAATGGACTGTAAGGTGGATAGAAAGCTGGCTAGATCGTCGGGCTCAACGGGTAGTGATCAATGGCTCCATGTCTAGTTGGCAGCCGGTTTCAAGTGGAGTGCCCCAAGGGTCGGTCCTGGGGCTGGTTTTGTTTAATATCTTTATTAATGATCTGGAGGATGGTGTGGACTGCACTCTCAGCAAGTTTGCAGATGACACTAAACTAGGAGGCATGGTAGATACACTAGAGGGTAGGGATCGGATACAGAGGGACCTAGACAAATTAGAGGATTGGGCCAAAAAAAACCTGATGAGGTTCAACAAGGACATGTGCAGAGTCCTGCACTTAGGACGGAAGAATCCCATGCACTGCTACAGACTAGGGACCGAATGGCTAGGTAGCAGTTCTGCAGAAAAGGACCTAGGGGTCACAGTGGATGAGAAGCTGGATATGAGTCAACAGTGTGCTCTTGTTGCCAAGAAGGCTAACGGCATTTTGGGCTGTATAAGTAGGGGCATTGCCAGCAGATCGAGGGACGTGATCGTTCCCCTTTATTCGACATTGGTGAGGCCTCATCTGGAATACTGTGTCCAGTTTTGGGCCCCACACTACAAGAAGGATGTGGAAAAATTGGAAAGAGTCCAGCCGAGGGCAACAAAAATGATTAGGGGTCTGGAGCACATGACTTATGAGGAGAGGCTGAGGGAACTGGGATTGTTTAGTCTCCAGAAGAGAAGAATGAGGGGGGATTTGATAGCAGCCTTCAACTACCTGAAGGGGGGTTCCAAAGAGGATGGAGCTCGGCTGTTCTCAGTGGTGGCAGATGACAGAACAAGGAGCAATGGTCTCAAGTTGCAGTGGGGGAGGTCCAGGTTGGATATCAGGAAAAACTATTTCACTAGGAGGGTGGTGAAACATTAGAATGCGTTACCTAGGGAGGTGGTGGAGTCTCCTTCCTTGGAGGTTTTTAAGGCCCGGCTTGACAAAGCCCTGGCTGGGATGATTTAGCTGGGAATTGGTCCTGCTTTGAGCAGGGGGTTGGACTAGATGACCTCTTGAGGTCCCTTCCAACTCTGATATTCTATGAATCACTCCCTACAGTAAAGGAGGAGAAGCCTCGTACCCCTAAGGCTGGGAGGTCTGCTGCCACCACTGCGAATAGGAAACGTAGGGTAGTGGTGGTCGGAGATTCTCTGCTGAGGGGGAGGGAGGCGCCCATCTGTCGCCCTGACATTTCATCTCGGGAGGTATGCTGCCTGCCGGGAGCCTGTATCCGAGACGTTACGGAGGCATTGTCGAGGATTATCCAGCCCTCTGACTACTACCCCATGCTACTCATCCATGTGGGCACAAATGATACTGCGTGGTGTGACACTGAGCAGATCAAGAGTGACTACAGGGCTCTGGGAGTACGGGTGAAGGAGTTTGGAGCGCAGGTGGTATTCTCTTTAATTCTTCCTGTCAAAGGTAGGGGCCCGGGCAGAGACAGATGCATTATGGATGTGAATGCCTGGCTGCGAAGATGGTGTTGCCAGGAGGGCTTTGGCTTCCTAGACCACGGGATGCTATTCGAGGAAGGACTGCTAGGCAGAGATGGCGTTCACCTTTCGAGGAGAGGAAAGACCCTATTTGGACACAGACTGGCTAACCTAGTGAGGAGGGCTTTAAACTAGGTTCGACGGGGACAGGTGAGCAAAGCCCAGAGGTAAGTGGGGAACATGGAGACCGGGGAGATGGGTCGGAAACGAGAGGGAGTGTGGGCTATATTGTCAGAGAGAAAGGAGGGTCAGGACAAAACTGGGAGGAAAGATCAAACCAGTATCTTAGATGCCTATATACAAATGCGAGAAGTATGGGGAATAAGCAGGAGGAACTGGAAGTGCTAATAAATAAATACAACTATGACATTGTTGGCATCACTGAAACTTGGTGGGATAATACACATGATTGGAATGTTGGTGTGGATGGGTACAGCTTGCTCAGGAAGGATAGACAGGGGAAAAAGGGAGGAGGTGTTGCCTTATATATTAAAAATGTACACACTTGGACTGAGGTAGAGATGGACATAGGAGACTGAAGTGTTGAGAGTCTCTGGGTTAGGCTAAAAGGGGTAAAAAACAAGGGAGATGTCATGCTAGGAGTCTACTACAGGCCACCTAACCAGGTGGATGAGGATTTTTTTAAGCAACTAACAAAATCATCCAAAGCCCAAGATTTGGTGGTGATGGGGGACTTCAACTATCCGGATATATGTTGGGGAAAATAACACAGCGGGGCACAGACTATCCAACAAATTCTTGGACTGCATTGGAGACAACTTTATATTTCAGAAGGTTGAAAAAGCTACTAGGGGGGAAGGTGTTCTAGACTTGATTTTAACAAATAGGGAGGAACTCGTGGAGAATTTGAAAGTAGAAGGCAGCCTGGGTGAAAGTGATCATGAAATCATAGAGTTTACAATTCTAAGGAAGGGTAGAAGGGAGAACAGCAAAATAGAGACAATGGATTTCAGGAAGGCAGATTTTGGTAAGCTCAGAGAGCTGATAGGTAAGGTCCCATGGGAATCAAGACTGAGGGGAAAAACGACTGAGGAGAGTTGGCAGTTTTTCAAAGGGACACTATTAAGGGCCCAAAAGCAAGCTATTCCGCTGGTTAGGAAAGATAGAAAAATGTGGCAAAAGACCACCTTGGCTTAACCACGAGATCTTGCATGATCTAAAAAATAAAAAGGAGTCATATAAAAAATGGAAACTAGGACAGATTACAAAGGATGAATATAGGCAAACAACACAGGAATGCAGGGGCAAGATTAGAAAGGCAAAGGCACAAAATGAGCTCAAACTAGCTATGGGAATAAAGGGAAACAAGAAGACTTTTTATCAATACATTAGAAGCAAGAGGAAGACCAAAGACAGGGTAGGCCCACTGCTTAGTGAAGAGGGAGAAACAGTAACAGGAAACTTGGAAATGGCAGAGATGCTTAATGACTTCTTTGTTTTGGTCTTCACCGAGAAGTCTGAAGGAATGCCTAACATAGTGAATGCTAATGGGAAGGGGGTAGGTTTAGCAGATAAAATAAAAAAAGAACAAGTTAAAAATCACTTAGAAAAGTTAGATGCCTGCAAGTCACCAGGGCCTGATGAAATGCATCCTAGAATACTCAAGGAGCTAATAGAGGAGGTATCTGAGCCTCTAGCTATTATCTTTGGAAAATCATGGGAGACGGGAGAGATTCCAGAAGACTGGAAAAGGGCAAATATAGTGCCCATCTATAAAAAGGGAAATAAAAACAACCCAGGAAACTACAGACCAGTTAGTTTAACTTCTGTGCCAGGGAAGATAATGGAGCAAGTAATTAAGGAAATCCTCTGCAAACACTTGGAAGGTGGTAAGGTGATAGGGAACAGCCAGCATGGATTTGAAGAACAAATCATGTCAAACCAATCTGATAGCTTTCTTTGATAGGATAACGAGCCTTGTGGATAAGGGTGAAGCTGTGGATGTGGTATACCTAGACTTTAGTAAGGCATTTGATACAGTCTCGCATGATATTCTTATCGATAAACTAGGCAAATACAATTTAGATGGGGCTACTATAAGGTGGGTGCATAACTGGCTGGATAACCGTACTCAGAGTTGTTGTTAATGGTTCCCAATCCTGCTGGAAAGGCATAATGAGTGGGGTACCACAGGGGTCTGTTTTGGGACCGGCGCTGTTCAATATCTTCATCAACGACTTAGATATTGGCATAGAAAGTACGCTTATTACGTTTGCGGATGATACCAAACTGGGAGGGATTGCAACTGCTTTGGAGGACAGGGTCATAATTCAAAATGATCTGGACAAATTGGAGAAATATTTGAATATATTGAATATTTAAGAAATATTAAATCTTTTTATAAATCTTGGTCAAACTGTTCATTATTCTTCTTTTACCTAAAACTCACTCACTTCCCTTGTAGATAATTTTGCTTAGTCTGGTAACTACTTCTTTGTATTAGCCAGTTAATGGGTTTCTCTTGCTGCATTTCATAGCTGTGGGACTATTTGTGGAAGGAAAGTGGTTTATGAATCCTTTGTTATTGTCCAATCTAGCTCAAAGAAGAACTGGCTCCAACCTTGCCCCAAAACTAGACGTGAACGGAACCCAAACTTTGAGAATGGATCAAAAGTTGAGCTAGCTATTTCTTCCCCTCCTTATCAGTGCTATAAGCTTTCGGGCAGGACTGCAAGTAAAACCAAAATATTGTATCACCATACTAAACTAGCTGCTCCCTAGCATGGACATTACAGGACATTATTGGTGCTAGCAAAATGTTTTCCAACACTATTTTGCTCCTGGCCCACCCATAGCAAGGTGAAAAAACTCACTTAGCATCAGGACTGGTGTTTGTGCGTAGGCTAGAGAAGTGACTGCCTAGAACACTAAAATTTCAACCATATCAATATGGGGACATAATACAACACTAAACTGATTTCATAAACTGAAAAATTAATCCCCTTCTTTCTTCTCCTTAATAGCCATACTACCGTCTCCCTGGAATAATATTGCTTTATTATTGTTGCAGTAATTAAGATGGAGATAGATATTTCAATATGGGAATATCATTTATGGTAAGAGGATTCTATGCAAAAAAGTCTTCTGCCTCCAGCACAAATGCATGCAATACATAGAGCCTAACTCAGTAAGCAACACAGTAGAGTGGTTTTATTCAGCTGATGTCCCTGCAGATACTGACCCTTCAAGAACTGCAACTGACAAGCAAGAAATGCATGAAGGTAGAGATGTTGAAGTGCCATTAGTTGGGGGAAAAACGGTTAACAAAAATGGTATCAGAACACCAGCCTTGGTAATGTTAAAGAAATAGCAATAATTTAAACACCATAACACACATGCTGTGTCTGATTCTCCATTAACCTGTGTTGATATAAACTAGGAGATAAACACCATTACATTCAATGGAGTAACTGGTTGTATAGCAATAGAAGTGAGAAGAGAATAAGTTTCCTCATCTTCTGGAATAGTATCACAGAATAAGTAGGATTGCATTGGCAACAGTAAATGTTTCAATGACTTATCCTTCCAGTGCAAAAATATTTATGCAGACAATGATGTATATCCGTATTAAAGCCCAACGTGTGAGGTTAACTAGCCTCATTAGTGATCTGTAAAGGAGTGCGGTGTAAATTCTTTCATAAATCTTGGTCAATATTTATTAAATATTTAAACTCTTGAGCATTTCATGTCACTTACAGAAGCAGTGCGATTGGTAACTGTAGGCATCCATTGGGAAATGTGTGCCCCAATTTTGACAAGATCTGGGGATCCTGCATCAATCCCTTTTGCCTGCAGATCCACCAGCAATAACTGGCTATGATTTCATGGAAGACAATCCTCCTCTAACTCTGGTCTCCAAACAACTTTTGTCCAGTGTAGTCATTGGTGATCCCTCAGAGTGCACAAGATCAAGATATGTTGCATCGCTCCCAAAAATCAAACAGTCAACAAGGATAAAGACCAACCATACAGATGACAGACTTTATTGTACCATCCCTTTCTTTACCATTAAGAATACATTTTTGGTCACTTGCAAGAGGTCTCCAGTGAGAACTGGGACACACTCCAAAGGAATATACATTCCCTTTTATGTTATAGCAATGTTATGCACTATAATGTTGTATGATGGTCACACATCATTATTGGAAGCCATGCCACATTTTTTAATCTGATAACTGAAATACTTTTTTTCCATTTGCAGCCCCATGTGTCAGTCTGGTTAGTATACTAGATTGCTTCAGGCTTTGTCTCTTCCCAATGCCAAAATGTTGTAAGGCTTTGCCAAGGAGATTATCTTCTGATTCTGTTTGCTGGGATTTTGAAATACAGTTCTTTCTGTCCCCCTGGATGACCTTGTCTTTGTCCTTCTGTTCCTCCTGGCATTCTGTCTTTGTCCTTCTGTTCCTCCTGGCATTAACATCTGGGTTAGCTTCTTGTTATATTGCCCATTTCTTTCTCTTGGTACCATACTAGCACTTACAAAACATCTTCCATTTTGAAAGATTCTACTGGCCTGAGATTTTAAGGCCATAAAATTATTATTTTTTTTGACCAGCTGGACTCTAGTTTTTCATTTATGTAGGGAGTCGGCTGGGTTTGCAAGCAGCATCACTGAGTGTGATGTAGGCACCTTCATCATAAGGTTGCCTGTTATTTCCATTTCTCCCTTGATCCTTCCTCCGCTCAGAGCCTGCTCCAAGGCCCATTTAAGTCTATGGAAAACCTTCTATTGACTTCAGTGTACTTTGGATCAGATCCTCAAAGGATTTAGGAATAACTTCCTATGCTAGGAGCATAAGGCAGCACACATCATTCTCCCCCACCTTTAATGGTCATCTGTAGTTGGAATCAGTCAGCAAGTGTGCACTGGAAATTACAGCATAGAAATGTTAGTTGGCAGAAGAAATAAGAATCAATAGGGTAGATAAAATCAGTTCAGTCGGGAAACAATGAAAACACAAATACATGATTGTAAAGTTACTGGTGCTTGAAACAAATGCCTTATGTTTGGTATGAATAATAAAATAGGCATAATCATTCATTCGGTGTCTAATCTCGAATATATTGCTGTGAAGATGCAGAAGTGGGAGCAGTGTTATATTTCTAGTCAAAGCCTGAGAAAGGCAGTAATGATACGAGGAAGGCAGCACAATACATTTTCTTTGCTTGTGCAGCATCTAAGCTGGTAAGATCTAAATAAATCCCCACCCACCTTCACAAAGATTTTGCACATCAATTTAAAAACAAACCAACCCTCACCCCCCCAACCGCACATCCACACAGACATACAGTAGTGAAACTGTACCAAAGGGCCACTTGGATTTTCTATTATAAATTCCCTGGGTTTTTTTGAGCGGTTTATAACAGTCATTTTATTTGACTTCAGGCTGAAACTTGTCCTACATGAACTCTGCCTGGCAGAGAATTTAGCTGTGTTTTGTAGATACTGTGGGGGGAAGGAGGAGGGGAATATATTCCAATTTCTGAAGCATTTTAATTTTATTTATTTCCTCTGATATTTTTGATGAAATACATCTGTGCACTGAGATTGTCTGGGGGTGACTTTTTAAAAATACAGAACATAAAACTGTAACAAATGTCACCTCTGAACTAGATTCATTCCAGGGCCTGTGCCAGTAGAAAACCCTGAAGCACAGCCCTGATGGAGGGGGAGAGAGTCCAACAAGAAGAGTGTGGCTGTCACATTCTCCCTCCTCCCCCACAGTTGGGGAGGCTAGGCACAAGCACCAGAAGCTTCCTAGAAGTGGGGCAGGGAGCACCAGCACCTGGACTGTAGCCCCACCCCTTCCCCCAAGGCCCCACCACTTGTGCCTCTCCACCCCTTCCCACGAGGACCCCCTGCCTGCTGAGGAGCAGTGGGCTGGGGGGTCCTCAGGAGAAGAGGTGGAGCAGGGGTGGGAAGAAGAGCAGCGCAGGCGGGGCCCCGGGGTAATAGTTTCTGAATCTTCTAGAGGTGCTCACTCTGTTCCATTTTAAAAGCTGCCAGACCCAGCCAGAGCACTAGTGAGTGTCTATAACTGGGTCTTGCATGTTTATATTTATTAAACATGATTAATTAGGACTTAGCTATGTGCACATGGTTTCCTCGTGTTTGTTTTTTGCTGTGTCCAGAGCAAAAGGCACACGGGTGTGACGCGCATGCAGAACCTGAACTTTATTTTTCTGGCCCCTGTCACATGGCACAGATCAAGATTTGTGGAAGCTTTGTCCTTGTCTTATTAATATTCACTGACTGTTACAAACACATCCCTGATGACGGCTTCAATGGGGGCTCTGCTTAAAGCTACCTCCAAGTAGGAGGGTGGAGATGTAAAATATCACCTGTATTGCCCTGCCATGGTGAGTCCTCCCTGTAGGAGCACAGGCCAGATCTGGCCCCATATGTAGACTCCCCAACAATGGAGTTAGATGCCTTTACCAACAGTCACCCCACTCAAGTCAAAGCCTGGAAGAAGGGCACAGTGTGAACACCATCCCTGAGGTCAACAAACTCTGGCTTTGGAGCAATAAGGAAATCAAATTCTTGAGCTGATAACCCTGAACTGCTGAAAGCCTCCTCTCTAATGCTAGGGCCTGTCAGCAAAGGCCTTCCACTGATTTTTGTTGCCACAATGGAGGATAAGGAGAGAAGCTGTTTTAGCCAGGAAGTAAACAGTAGAGAGGTGATTATGTTAGGGGCTTGCATACTGATCCATGTAGCATAGAATTGACCAGATCCTTCATCCAAAACTGAAATCAAATCCAAACTGAACCTTTGAGATTCATTTTTTGTCTCTTTCTACTTAGCTTCATTTTAGGAGGGAAGTAGAAATACCATGAGAAAAGTTAGTCTTGCGCTATTTCTAACCCCCCTGAAATCGAGGGATGTGGTGGAATCTTCATCACTTGGAGTCTTCATATCCCGATTGGATGACTTTCTAAAAGAGGCTGTAATTCAGCCAGAAGTTATGGGCTTGTTGTAGGTGAAATTCTATGGCCTGTGTTATGCAGGAGGTCATAATGGTCCTTCTTGACCTTATAAATAAACTATACTGAGTCTCATGAGGGAGTCCGCTTTCTAGACCAAAGTGGGTTCAGTGAGGGATGGTTAATTGAGCTGAAGTTTAGCACCTTGTTATGGTCATCTTTTGCAGGCCAACTGTTAAGGCAGTACAAAAGTAAGATTGTAGTGACTAAAGCAGAAGCAAACAAGTCCTACTATGATGTTCTGCTAGCCTACCAAATAAGTTCCGTCTTTAGAGCATATGTGGGTGGTATACTGCAGAGTGCATGAGCATGTGGAAGATATTAAATTCAGCCAAGTTTCCCTTAAATATAGAAAAATCCATTTTACTCTTTTGTTACAGAAAAATGCTTAGCTTGGTATCTAGACACCTTGTATGTTTGCTCTTAGTCTTAAGGAAAGAGTGGTATTTTTTGCTTGTTTTTCAGATCTATAAGGTATTGAACTATATTAAATTTCTCATTTCCTTTGTTAAAACTATAATATATATATAGTGTCCCCGGAGGAAAAGCAAATACCGGTGCAATGTGCACATATTTAATCTGAGTGTCTCTAATACCGGCGTATAAATATATAGACGAGAGATTCAAAAGACTGGGACTGGTCATCTTAGAAAACTGACAACTAAGGGGAGACATGACCAAGGTCTCTAAAATCATGAATGATGTGGAGAAAGTAAATAGAGAAGCATTATTTAATCCTTCACATAATACAAGGAGTAGGAGTCACCCAATGAAATTAATAGGCAGCAGCATTAAAACAAAGAAAAGGAAGTATTTCTTCATACAACACACACAGGGCCGGCTCTAGGCACCAGCAAAACAAGCTGGTGCTTGGGGCGGCACATTTTTAGGGGCAGCATGGCCGGCGCCAGAATGCTGCCCCTAAAAATGTGCCCTGGCCGCCCTAGCTCACCTCCGCTGCTGCTGCCACAGCGCGCAAATCAGCTGATTCGCGCGCCGCTACTCTCCCTCCCAGGCTCTCAATCAGCTTTTTCGTACGCTGTGGCGGCTCGGGGTCTCCCCCTCCCTCCCAGGCTCAAACCTGGGAGAGAGGGGGAGATCTCGAGGGGCCGTTTCGTGCGCCGCTGCTCCCCCTCCCTCCCAGGCTTCTCCCCCTCCCTCCTAGGCTTGAGAGCCTGGGGGGAGGAGGCAGGGCTGGGGATTTGGGGAAGGGGCAGAGTTGAGGCGGGGCCGGGGGTGGGGTAATTAAAGAACCAGGGGGGGGGGCGGCCAAAATTGTTTTTGCTTTGGGCGGCAAAAATCCTAGAGCCGGCCCTGAACACACAGTCAACCTATGGAATGCATTACCTGGGGATGTTATGAAGGCCAATAGTATAATTGGATTAAAAAAGAAGTAGGTAAGTTCCTGAAGCTTAGGTCCCTCAATGGGTATTAGCCAAGATGGTCAGGGACACAACCCTATGCTCTGGGTGTCCTTAAACCTCTGACTGCTAATAGCTGGGACTGGATGACAGGGGA